>NC_133124.1:51217336-51524338 GCF_048418815.1 Hemitrygon akajei | reverse complement strand
ATCATTTTGTGATTCTGATTTATACAATTCAGAATAAAAATTCTTGAAAGTTTCATTAATTTCTAAAGGTTTATAAGTAATTTTATTTACTCTTGTTTGAATTGCATTTATCGTTTTAGAAGTCTGGTCTGTTTTTACCTGCCATGCAAGAACCTTATGTGATCTTTCACCTAGTTCATAATATCTCTGTTTAGTTCTCATAATTGCTTTTTCTGTTCGATATGTCTGAAGTGTATTATATTGTAACTTATTATTAAGTTGTCTTCGTTTTTCTTCTGTCAAATATCTTTGAGATTCTTTTTCTAATTTTGTAATCTTTTTCCAATTGATCTATTTCTATCATATATTCCTTCTTAATTTTAGAAGTATAACTTATGATTTGATCTCTCAAATATGCCTTCATTGCTTCCCACAATATAAATTTATCATCAACTGAATGTGAATTTGTATCTTAAAAAAAACTGAATCTGCTTTTTCATAAAATCACAAAAATCTTGACATTTTAGTAATATTGAATTAAATCTTCATCTATAAATTGATTCCTCTTTATCATTATCATTATTATCAAAGGAGAATGATCTGACAATATTCTCACTTTATATTCCATATTTTTCACTCTATCTTGCATATTCATTGATAATAAGAAAAAATCTATCCTTGAATATGTTTTATGTCTGTGATTCAATGTTGTAAAACAATAAAACATGAAAACTTCCCGGTGGGGGGGAATACTTTTTGTAGGCACGGTAATTTAGCAGAGGAATAGGAACTGGAATGATAGTGCTGAGGATGAGGTAGCTGGTTTACAAACAGAGGCTATGTGCAGTAAGACCCCTAGCAAGAAGAAGTTGATGATAGGGCAGAAATGCAGTCAACAACAGGATCAATTGCAGTATAAATGATTGACAATATCAAAAAGGGTGAATACAGGACTAAAGATGTTATATTTGAATTCACGCAGTACACAGAATAAGATAAATGAACTTGTAGCACAGTTATAGATTGCCAGGTATGATATTAGAGCCCTCACTGAATCATGGCTGATAAAAGTTTATAGCTGGGAGCTTAATGTCCAAGGATACACATTGTATCAAAAGGACAGTTAGGAAGCCAGAGGGTGGAGTTGCTCTTTTGGTAAAAAAATGAAATTAAATCCTTAGAAAGAAGTAACATTGGGTCAGGATGTGTTGAATCATTGTGGATAGAGCTAAAGAACTGCAAGGATAAAAAGTCCCTGATGGGGTTGTATACAGACCTCCAAAAGGGCGATGTTGGAATAGTCATGGGGGATTTCAATATGCAGGTAGACTAGGGAAAATCAGCTTGGTGCTAGATCCCGAGAGGGCGATCTTCTAAAGTTGCTCTTTACAGCAACTCATGGTCGAGCCCATAAGGGGATAAATTACTCTGGAATCGGAGTTGTGCAATGAATGGAATTGATTAGAGAGCTTAAGGTAAAGGGCCCCTTTGGGATAAATGATCATAATATAATCAAATTCACTCTGAAATTTGAGAATGAGAACATAATGTCAGATAGCAATATTACAGTAGAGTAAAGGGAATTATAGAAGCTTGACAGAGGAGTTGACCAAAAATGACTGGAAAAGAACACTAGCAGGGATGATGGCAGAGCAGCAATGGCTGGAATTTCTGAAAGCAATTCAGAAAGCACAGGGTACATATATCCCAAAGAAGAACAAGTGTTCTAAAGGCAAGACAATACCACTGTAGCTAACAACAGAAGTCAAAGCCAACATAAAAACATAAAAGGACATATAGTGGAGCAAAAAATCGGTGGGAAGATTGAGCACTAGGAAGCTTTTAGAACAAACAGAAGGCAACTAAAAAAGTCATGAACAAGAGAAAATCTGCAGATGCTGGAAATCCAAGCCACACACACAAAAGGCTGGAAGAACTCAGCAGGTTAGGCAGCATCTATGGAAAAAGTACAGTCAAATTTTCAGTCTGAGACACTTCGCCAAGACTGGAGAGAAAAAAAGATGAGTAGATTTAAAAAGTGGGGGAGGGGAGAGAGAAACACCAGGTGATAAGTGAAACAGGGAAGGGGAGGATGAAGTAAAGAGCTGGGATGAAGTAGAGGTTGATTGGTGAAAGAGATACAGGGCTGCAGAAGGGGAAGTCTGATAGGAGAGGACAGAAGGTCATGGAAGAAAGAAAAATGTGGCAGGAGCACTAAAGGGAGGCGATTGGTAGGCAAAGAGATAAATTGAGAGAGGGAAAACAGGATGGGGAATGTGACTGGGGGGTCAATACTGGAAGGTTGAGAAATCGATATTCATGCCATCAGGTTGGAAGAGGTATAGTCCAGGTAGCTGTGAGAGTCAATGGGTTTAGTAGCTAAGTTGTCTCCAGAGATAAGACAGACAGACAGACATACTTTATTGATCCCGAGGGAAATTGGGTTTCGTTACAGCCACACCAACCAAGAATAGTGTAGAAATATAGCAATATAAAACCATAAATAATTAAATAGTAATAAGTTAATTATGCCAAGTGGAAATAAGTCCAGGACTTATTTTATTGGCTCAGGGTGTCTGTCACTCCGAGGGAGGAGTTGTAAAGTTTGATGGCCACAGGCAGGAATGACTTCCTATGACGCTCAGTGTTACATCTTGGTGGAATGAGTCTCTGGCTGAATGTACTCCTGTGCCTAACCAGTACATTATGGAGTGGATGGGAGTCATTGTCCAAGATGGCATGCAACTTGGACAGCATCCTCTTTTCAGACACCACCGTCAGAGAGTCCAGTTCCACCCCCACAACATCACTGGCCTTACGAATGAGTTTGTTGATTCTGTTGGTGTCTGCTATCCTCAGCCTGCTGCCCCAGCACACAACAGCAAACATGATAGCACTGGCCACCACAGCCTCGTAGAACATCCTCAGCATCGTCCAGCAGATGTTAAAGACAGTAAGATCAAACAAGGCGAGGGAGGTGTTTGAAATGGTCCAGGTGAACTTGAGGGCAGGGTAGGAGTTGGAGGCAAAGTGGATGAAGTCAGCGAGCTCCACATGGTTTCAGAAGCAGCACTAATGCAATCATCCAAGTAAAGTAGGAAACCATGTAGCATGAGACACCATTCCCCATACTCTTTCCCCTCTCTCAACTTATCTCCTTACCTCCCCATCACCTTCTTCTGAAGCTCCTCCCCCTTCCCTTTCTTTCATGGCCTTTGTCCTCTCCTGTCAGATTCCCCCTTCTCCAGGCCTTTATCTCTTTCACCAATCAACTTCCCAGCTCTTTACTTCATCCCTCCCCCTCCTGGTTTCCCCTCCCACCACTTTTTAAATCTACTCCTCAAATTTTTTTCTCCAGTCCTGCTAAAGGGTCTCAGCCTGAAACGTCAACTACTTTTTTCCATGGATGCTGCCTGGCTTGCTGAGTTCCTCGAGTATTTTTTTGTGATTTGCTTAAAAAAAGGTCATGAAGAAGGTAAAGATGGAATACAAAAGTAAGCTTGCCAATAATATTAAAGAAGACAAAATATTAAAGTTTCTTCAGATACATAAAGTGTAAATGAGAGGCAAGAATAGATATCAGACCACTGGAACATGATGCTAAAAAGGTAGTAATGAGGGTCAAGGAATGGCAGATGAACTGAATAAGTATTTTACGTCATTCTTCACTGTGGAAGACATTAGCGGTATTGTGAAAGTTACAGGTGTCAGGGGTCATGAAGTGTGAGAAGTTACCATTACTCGGGATAAAGTTCTTAGGAAACTGAAAGGTCTGAAAATAGATAAGTCACCTGGACCTGATGGTGTACACCCCAGGGTTCTGAAAGAGGTGGTTGAAGTGATCGTAGAGATATTAGTAGTGATCTTTAAAGAATCGCTAAATTCTGTCTTGTCTCTAGAGGACTGCAAAACTGCAAATATTACTCCACTCTTCAAGAAGAAAGAGAGGCCCAAGAAAGGAAAAGGTTCATAAGTTCAGAGGTTGATTCTATTATCAAAATATGGATGTAGAATACATATCTGATATCTGTCTTTTCTAGAAATACAGAAAAAACAGAAAAGACATCAGCCGTTTCCTGGACAAAAAGGAAAAAGAAACAGAACTCTCAAGCCCCAAACCCTCAATTCCTTCCTTCACACAAAAGCTCAGAGATCACCCACACAGAAAATGGCAGCTGGAACATCAAACCCCAAACCCCCCCGCCCCAAAAAAAAAAGCAAAAATAGCATCAAACCCCAACACAAAAACTAACAGATTATATAAACTGTATTACATAAAGCAATATATAATCCATTTTCCAATTATCACAATATTTATATTATTTATATCAATTATCTTAGAATTTTGAAAACATCATCCTATCAGAATCAAACTCAGTCCTTCCATGAAGAGCGACTGCTATGCTGCCAACCTGTGGCCTTCCAAATGCCACTCCACATCTAGTGACCTTCTGAATGCTGCTAACCCGACTGCCAACACATCTACCCATGGCCTCTGTAAAGAGTAACTTCCCTGCCACCAACCTGCGTGTAGCAACATTGCTCATAGTTTTAAGAACAATAAGGTTGTTTTAGTGGGAGATATTAATTTCCCTAATATTGATTGGGCCCCTCAAAAGAGTTAAGGATCTGGATAGAGTGGAATTTGCAAAACGTATTCAGAAAGGTTTCCTGAGTCAATACATAATGGACCATACTCAGCTGGATACAATATTAGAGCTCTTAAGGAACAAGGCAGGGCAAATAACTGAAGTGGCAGTTAGGGACAACTTTGGCTCTAGTGACCATAAATAAGATTCAGATTGGCTTTATTTATCACATTAACATCAAAATCCACGGTGAACTGCATTGTTTGCATCAATGGCCAACTCATTCCAAGATGTGCTGGGCGCAGCTGCAACTGTCACTGCTTGTCTGGTGCCAATGTAGCATGCCCATAGCTTACTAACCCTAACTTGTACGTATTTGGACTGTGGGAGGAAACCAGAGCACATAGAGAAAACCCACTCATTCCACTTGGAGGACATACAGAATGCTTACAGATGACATCAGACTTGAAATCCCAACTCTGATGCCTCGTGCTGTAATACACCACCATAGTCAGCATGGCTTTGTGCATGGAAAGTCAGGTTTTGTTGAATCTTTTAGAGGCTTTTGAAAAGATAATCAAGAGTTTAGAATAGAGCAGGACAGTAGATGTTTTTTTATTTGGACTTTAGCAAGGCCTTCAACAAGGTTCCCACAGTGGAATTCAGTGAGACCTAGTTAGGTGGATTCAAAATTGGCTCAGATAAATTTGGCAAGAGGAGGATGGGACACAGATATGCTTTTGGGGTGATATTCAGTCAAATATAGAAAAAATAAACAAGTTAGTCTAGTAGGCAGAGCATACATGAGCATGATAGGAGTAATAGAACATTGTAATGCAAAATTGCATCTATTTTAATGCAAGAGCCTGAACTTGAAGCATTACTCAGCATGTGGGAGTCTGATATTGTTATAACCACTGAGAAAAATGGGCAAGACTGCCAACAGGCACCTATTGTACCAATGTCCAGTAAGACTTCTGTTAAGATGGCGACATGTTCGGATGCAACCAACCAAAGGCTGCAGCAGCCAACCAAAGGTGTTATTGCTTTTTTTATGATCGCAGGAGACTGCTGCTACTGTGGATCTACCCCATCAGCAAGTTGCTGGTTGGCAGACGAGTTGGACTAGGTGCGGACCGTGTTGTTGCCTGCTTCTGAAAGGCATCAGAGTTGGAGCGCAAAAGTGGTGTGCAGTCTAATAGCAAGTGATTATCTCAGTTGTTTTCTTGTGATTGCAAGATCCTGTTGGACATTGGTCATGTGGAATGCTGTAAGTCCAGTTCACTCATTTATTAGCAGGACCTACAGCAGAGGAGCTGTGTATAGCGAATTAGGCCTTATGCCACGGTGTCTCCTGTTGTAGCTGCCCAGAGAGGTGAACCAGCGTCCATGCTGGATTGTGGGCTGGCCTCTCCCATCACTGCTGATCTCCAGTGATCACTCAGTGGAAGACAAGCTAGGTTGCATTCATCCATGGGCTGCTGTGGGCTTGTTACTGCCGACAACATCCAGGGACTCAGGCTATACAAATTTTTTGTGTGACTGCATGTTCACTACCATCTTATGTGCTATATGTGCCTTGTGGTGTGTATTACTGTTGGCACTGGGTTTTGTTCCTTGGTCCTGGAGAATTGTTGTTTCGTTTGGCTATATTCATTGGGAATTCATGTATGGTTGAATGATAGTTAAGCTTGAACTTCAAGAGCATAGTAGCCTGCCTCAGTAACTACCATCTGGTGGTACTTATTGTACATCAAATCAAATAAAGTGCTCAGGAGGTTGTTTATGGTGAGAATCAACTCCTGCCTCAGTAATGCCTGGATCTGCTCCAATCTGCCTACTGCCACAATAGGTCAACAGCAGATGTGATATCTCTGTCTCTTCATTCTGCCTAGACCATCTAGAGAACAGGAAATAGCATGTCAGCCGGCTGTTCATTGAATATAGCTTGGCATTCATCACAATCATCCCATCCAAACTCATCGTCGAGCCTCTGTGCATCCTAAACATCCTCAATGGCATCCCCCAATCAGTGAGAATTGGTAACAACATCTTTTCCTCACTAATCATCAACA
Source organism: Hemitrygon akajei (assembly GCF_048418815.1). NCBI lineage: Eukaryota > Metazoa > Chordata > Chondrichthyes > Myliobatiformes > Dasyatidae > Hemitrygon > Hemitrygon akajei. The sequence goes on along the minus strand of NC_133124.1, from coordinate 51,517,695 downwards.
CAGGTGCACCCTGAGGCTGCATGTTTAGTTCCCCACTCTACTGTCTTTACACGTATGACTGTGTGGCTAAGCACAACTTCAATGCTGTCTTCAAATTCACCAATGACATTACTGTTGGATGAATCACAGGTGCCAATGAGGTGGCTTATCGGGGTGAGATAGGTTACCTGGTTAAGTGATACCACAAAAGCAGCCTCCTGCTCAATGTCAGCAAAACTAAAGAACTGATTGTTGATTCCAGGAAGGATGGACATCTGACAGTCTTCAATGGGAGATCAGCTATGGTGTGAGTCAGCAGCTTTAAATTCCTAGGTATTACCATATTAGATTACCTCTAGGCCCATTACAGAGATGAAATCATTAGAAAAGCATGCCTGTTTCTTTATTTTCTTAGAGGTAAAGGACACTTAAATTGATATTGAACATTAGCAAATTGCTACAGATGTACTTTTGGAAGTATCCTGATTGGGAGAGTAGTGCAGAAAGTAATGGACTGGACATTACATCACGGGCACATCCTCCACACCAATGGTTGTATTTATAGAAGGCACTGCCTCAGGAAGGCAAAATCCATCATCAAAGATCCCCACCATCCAGGCCATTCCATATTTTCACAGCTACCAGTGGACAGGAAGTTCAAAACCCAGAAGTGCCACACCACCAGGTTAAAGATCAGCTGCTTCCTTTCAACCATTTAGTTTTTGAACCAGCTGACAAAACCCTAATCACCAGTGTTGAGCAATACTTTGACCACGTTGCACTAAAATGGACTTTGATTTTTTTTTACGTTCTACTTGAGCTTTTCTTGTAAAATTTTGTAAATTTTTTGCTTTTGTTTATCTTATGAATGCTGCTTATATGATGCTGTGTGTCTTTGGTGTTGCTGCAAGTAAATTTTTCATTGCACCTATGCATACATGTGCTTGTGCTTATGACAATAGTCTCGATTTTGACTTTATTCTCACATTCTTGCCTAATATGTATTGGAAAGCCTATACCACTTGATCTTTTACTGCCTGTTGCCATGCACCCATAGAATTGTTACTAAGCTAAAGAGACCTGCAAATAAGTCTAAATCACATTGTCGAGGATTAAATTGTGCACAGCTTAATTTTCATATAGTCTTTCCCTGTTGTAGAAAGGGATACATTGTGGAAGTGTTCAAATCCTTAATTCTGGAATTAGTCACATCCCACAGTAAATTTGTATTGATTTTTAAAAGCAATATCCATATTGCTTTTATTAAAATAAATGTCAGTTCAAAAATAAATTTGTTAGTTTTTTATAGTATCAAGATAAACTGGTTTTTAACAACATTGACCTTTTACTGGAAATTTTGAGGAGCTGAACTTGGATTTGGGTGATAACACAAAAATAGGCAATTGCAAATCAGCAATCTATTTAACCCCATGCTTTTATTTGATTCCATCATAGAACATAAGACAGAGTGTAAGATGGCTGCCATTTCACAATCACTTGTATTAATATATTGCCCAAGGTGTATATCAGACTTGATGTGATTGGTTTTGTTTGTTCTTCTCTATTTAATGCCTGGTTTTCGTATTCCTTGTGAGCAACTGCTGTTTCCTCATCTACCTTAAAGCGTGCAGGATGCAAAATCAAAGAATTAGATTCTCAACCACTGAAGTGTAAATAAATTTAATGAATCTAATTTAAATGCCACCCTTGTAGACTATTTATAAGAAATATGATGTTATTTAAATAATAAGGTGCATGTGTTAAAATGGCAGCTATTAAAACACATTCCAGGAATCCACAATTAATAAACTTCAATCTCTTAAAGTGAGCTATTTTATTATTAATTGAACATATGTAATTTTTGTTCTTATTTTTTAATTTGTCTTATTCTGTGCTTGCCCAACTTTATAGTCTATTCTGGGTAAGAAGCCATGTGAGTTTTGACAACAAAGGTAATGTACTCTTCGGGCAACATAAGCTCCACTAATGATTCTTGCTATTTCAACATGTATTTAAAGGTGGAAATTCCTTTCAGTAAGGCAATAGACTACAATGCAAGAAGCAGTAGCGTAACAAGCTATCAAGTTTCTTGCCAATAAATTAGGTTGTTCTACTTTATGGATATCTTCTTTGTCTTATTCCTTCTTACCTCACCTAACACATAATCTCTGCCTTGCCCACCATCTTACCATTTGTAGCAGAACCTTGATCAACAGATCCCTGTTTTTGAACTTTCTACTTAAAGACATTTGCTTTACTCTGTCCTTAATGCTTCTTGTAAACAAAACTTTTCACTTTTTACGCATTATCAGTCTCCTCTGATAATTCCTGATCATGTTCTCCTTTTGGTTTCTGTGTGGATATTTAGAAAATTACGGATCCCAAAGGTTGCACAAGTTAGGGCTTTTCCCTTTGGAGTGAAGGAGGATGAGAGACAATTTGTATAAGAGGAGTATAGAATGATAAAAAGGCATAGATAGAGTGGCCACCCAGCGCCTTTTTCCTAAGGGAGCAATAGCTATTACGAGAGGACTTACTTTTAAGGTGATTGGAGGAAAGTGCAGGGTTTTTTTTACACAGCATGGTAAATGTATGGAATGACCTGTTAGGGTGGTGATAGAAACAGATACATTAGGGATATTTAAATAACTCTTTGGTAGGCACATGGATGAAAGAAAAATGGAGGACTAAGTGAGAGATAAGATTGATCTTAGAACAGAGTAAAAGGTCAGCACAACATCATGGGCTGAAGGGCCATGCTGTGCTGTATTTTTCCATGTATGTATGGTCCTGCCATTTACAATGTTAATATGGAAGTTTGCATTGACATTCCTGCATTAATTGAAATTTGACTCGAGACCCTTCGTCAGGACTAACTGAAAGAAAAGATAGTAAGAGATTTGAGAGGGGGAGGGGGAGGTCCGAAGTGATAGGAGAAGACGGGGGTGGGGGGGATGGAATGAAGCAAGGGCTGGAAAGTTAATTGGCAAAAGGGATGCAGAGCTGGAGAAGGGAAAGGATCATGGGATGGGAGGCCTAGGGAGAAAGAAAGGGGGGGGGGAGCACCAGAGGGAGATGGAGAACAGGCAAGGAGTGATTGTGAGAGGGGCAGAGAGAGGAAAAAAAGAAGAGAGAGGAAAGGGGGGGATAATAAATAAGGGATGGGGTAAGAAGGGGAGGAGGGGCATTAACAGAAGTTAGAGAAGTCAATGTTCATGCCATCAGGTTGGAAGCTACCCAGACGGAATATAAGGTGTTGTTCCTCCAACCTGAGTGTGGCTTCATCATGACAGTAGAGGAGGCCATGGATAGACATATCAGAATGGGAATGGAATGTGGAATTAAAATGTGTGGCTACTGGGAGATCCTGCTTTCTCTGGTCTGTAGTTAACTGAGAATCCAAAATGTTATGGGAGAAAACTCAACATCTCTCCTTTGGGCCATAGCCCTCCCGGTCCACAACATACTGTACTTAACATGAACAAAACGACAGTCTAGCTGTCTCTGAACTGTGTATATTTGTTGACAATCTACAAAATCAAGAGATGAGGGAGCTTGATGAAGGAAAACGTAAAGAGGTCTTCAGGCAAATGACCCTGGTGCAGAGTAAACTCAAGATTAGAAGGGAGAAAGTAATGATGAGGATTTATATGAATATACATTACAGGAATAATAAATACCCTCAGCAAATCTGAATATTCTGGAGACACCCTCAGAAATGTGGGCTACTACCTTGGAAAGTCAGGCTGGCACCTCAGAACTTTTAGAAAGACAGTTATTCTGGGAAAGTGTTGTCCAACTCTGAACAGTGCTAGAAGTTCAATTAATAAAGTGATTATGGAAAAGTAACCATGGGTAACCAAGGATTAGGGGATTATCTGGAGAGTGAATAAGGTGGAATTGAATCGACTCTTCATGCATACCAAGCATTAACTTGAGAGAAACAGAAAGATAAGAAATTTGTCCAGAACCCAACTGTCTCCCATCCAGGGCTATATCCAGTGAGTGGATGGTTGAGACATAATTTAGGAACCTGGATTCTCTTTGCCAGTCCAAGATCTAAAAGAATTCCCCACTGAACCAGAGCCTCCATTTTGCACCCACTCTAATGCCACCAAGGTCCAGAACTCAACTGAATAGTCAGCAATAGATCAAGTCCCCTGACGCAAATAGAAGGCTGTCTCTGGACCCCGGGCAGCATGAAATAATACCCTCTCATAGTTCTTAAAAATAGATTTATATCAAAACACATGGGAGAATCCTTTTCCCATTAAACTGTAGCCCATGAAAGGGTCTTGCCTGAAAGGAGGGATATTATGTAAGGCACTTTACTCCTGTCTGCGAGGAACTTAGCAGTTTGTAACTTGAATACTAGAGAACACTGGTATAAGAAACCACAGCAAGACTTGGGGTCTCCATTGCACTGGGGCCGGCAAGTTAGTAGACCCTTCACGGTAGTTCAGGGCAAATGTAGAAGGCAGTCGGGTGAAAGCTCGGAACCAGAGTCCAACCCTGAAAAATGTAAATCTCACCAACCAGTTTCAGAGCCTTTCTACAATGATGCTAGATTCTCCTGGGCTAAGTGTTTATGTCATCCTGCAGACTCTTCTTGACAGGTCAATGCCTTGCATAATTGATCCAATGATAGTAGTATTTCTTAGAATAAATGGTCACGCTGTCCAACTTCCTCTCCTTGGAAAGTCAGTGCCTTACATAAGTGATTAAACTCAGCTGGGTCCATGATGCCTGAGTACTTCTGTAATGAGATCTTCAGGTAAAACAAACCCAGGTACACAGTAAATTTGAAACTTGACAGTAGAAAGTAATAATGAGGATTTATTGAAGAACATAAGAGGATTAACAAGTGACTCAGAGCGTACTTATTTTAGTGGGCTAGAGTACACAGAACGTTAATTCACTCAGAACCCAAATTCAGGACTCAGTGACAAATGCTGGTTCTGATTAAATTATGTAGTGTATACAGCACGGGAACCCCATCAGTATCAAAATCAAAACTTAGTAAGCTAAAAACAGGATGCACGAGGAACCTGCATTCAAAAAACAAGTGACACAAAAAACACAAGGAAAACTTAATAAATAAATCAGTCACTTACAAGTTCTAGTTAAAACAAATCAATAATGTTCAGTTGCATCAGAGCACCGAGGCCTGATGCTCTGTTATAGTCTATGCACTGGTCCAAAGAGTTCAGGACAGAAAGACAGTAGATGCTGTCTACATGGACTTCAAGGTCTTTGACAAACCCTTGATTAGGAGACTGGTTGAAAAGGTTAAGTTGCTTGACCTTCAGGATGAGGTAGTAATTTGGACTCAGCATTGGCTTCGTAGGAAAAGCCAGAGAGCGGTAACAGATGGTTACCTCCCTGACTGGAGGCCTGTGACTGGTGGTGTAAGTCATCTATATCGACAATCTGGATGATAAAGTGGTAAATAGGATCAGCAAATTAAATTTGTTGATGACACCAAGATTGGGGTGTAGTGGACAGCAGAGAAGGCTATCAAAGCTTACAGCAGCATCTGTACCTGCTGGAAAAATGGACTAAAATAGAGCAGATGGAATTTATTGCAGACAAGTGCTGCACTTTGGGAGAACAAACTTATACAGTGAACAGCAGGACATTAAGAAGTATGACAGAACAATGGGATCTGGGAATATTAATCCATAAATCCTTGAAGGTGGCCTCACAGGTAGTTAGGAGAGCTTTTGGCACATTGGCTTTAATAAATCACAGTACTGAATACAGGAGTTGGGATATAATGTTGAAGTTGTATAAGATGTTGTTAAAGCCAAGCTTGGAGGGTTGTGTGCAGTTCTGGTCACCTACTTATAGGAAAGATGTCAATAAGATTGTAAGTGTACAGTCGGCCCTCCTTATCCGTGGATTCCGCATGCACGGATTCAACCAACCACGGATCGGGAAAACTCAGAAATTCTCTCTCCAGCACTCGTTATTTGAGCATGTACAAACTATTTTTTCTTGTCAATATTCCCTAAACAATGCAGTATAACAACTATTTACATAGCATTTACGTTGTATTAGGTATTACAAGTAATCTAGAAATGACTTAAAAGTACAGGCAGTCCCCGGATTATGAACGAGTTCTGTTCCAGAATCCGTCTTTTAGTCAGATTTGAAGTCGGAACAGGTACATCTGGTACTATTTAGCATCAGTTAGTCAAACGTTTTTCTTAGTATATAGTACATATTTTACCTTTCTACATAAAACACTTAAGAAACATACATATTTCAATAATTAAACCACTGCATTGCTTAGTAATAATTGTAGCTTTCATCGGGGCAGGGCCTTTCACATGCTCGATTAAAATTGTTCCGATCGTTGACCGACTGTAGCCTAACAGAAACACTGTGGATTCAGAGCTTCACCGCCAGGTCCTAATGTCCACCGCACTGAGCATGTTAAATAAAGTCCGGGGATCCGCTGGGACTTAAAGACCACCACACTGAGACAGGTTAAATAAGGGACTTGAGCATCCGTGTTTTTTGGTATCCGCGGGGGGTCTCAGAACCAAGGATAAGGAGGGCCGACTGTACTGAGAAAACTTACAATGATATTGCATGACTTGAGGACATGAGTCATAGGAAAATGTTGAATGGGTTCGGACTTTATTCCCTGAAGCATAGGAGAATGAGGGGAGATTTATTTGAGGTATACTAAATTATGATGGATATAGGTAATTAAATGCAACCAGGCTTTTTCCACTGAGGTTTGGTGACACTAGAACTAGAGGTCACAGGTTAAATGTGAAAGCTAAAATATTTAAGGGCTACCTGATGGGGAACAACTTCACTCAGAGGGTGATGCAAGCGTAGAATGAACCGCCAGCAGAAGTAGTGCGTGTGGGTTCAATTGCAATATTTAAGAGAAGTTTGGATAAGTACGTACTACTGTACAATGTACTGTGTATGTTAATCAAAATGGCTTCTTTGGTTTGCTAGAGTAGGAATGCTTTTATGTTTGATAAGTGTTTTCTCTCGCAGTTGTTTAGCTTTGGACTTGCTGATGTGGGGATTGTATTCATTTTTTAACCAATGGGGAATGTTATTTTGTCTTCTGAGGCTGGGAGCTTGGGGGTTTCGCGGTCTTTTGAGGGGAGGCGGGAAGGAGACGCCAAGGAAGGTAGATGTGCGCTGCACTGCTCGGTCAACCACCGAGGGTGGTCCCAGGTGCGAGGACGTGGCGGTCGGAGGAAGTGACGAGGGATCAAATGGTTCGATGGTTGAGCTCCAACGATGTGTACTAAACTGACAGAACTTTGATAAGTTGGCGCCTTTTACTTTATTTTCTTTTCCTTCATATATACTGTATTGCATAGTACTCTTTTAGTTTTAGTAAAATCTTTAAAGTGTATTCCATAACGGTATCTGGTGTGAGTTTGATATTGTGTGTGTACACGCGGCATAAACTTGATTCTCACAGCACCTGCGTGTATGGGAGGTGGGGTTGGTGAGTGGCTGGATCTCCTTTTCCCCTAGACATATACCAGCCTGTTGGGTAAGTGTTACACTACTTATCCTTAGGAATAAATACTAAGAGATAGGATCTACAAGTATTTGGATAGACAGGGACTTATTAGAAAAAGTCAGCATGGCTTTGTGCGTGGTAGGACATGTTTAAACAATCTATTAGAGTTTTTCGAGGAAGTTACCAGGAATGTAGATAAAGGGAACGTAGTGGATGTTGTATACATGGTCTTCAGTGAGGCCTTTGACAAGGTCCTGCATGGGAGGTTAGTTAGGAAGATTCAGTCGCTAGGTATACATGGAGAGGTAATAAATTGGATTAGACATTGGCTCAATGGAAGAAGCCAGAGAGTGGTAGTGGAGGATTGCTACTCTGAGTGGAGGCCTGTGACTTATGGTGTGCCACAGGGATCAATGCTGGGTCCATTGTTATTTGTCATCTATATCAATGATCTGGATGATAATGTGGCAAATTGGATCAGCAAATTTGCTGATGATACAAAGATTGGAGTTGTAGTGGACAGTGAGGAAGGTTTACAAAGCTTGCAGAGGGATTTGGACCAGTTGGAGGAATGGGCTGGAAAATGGCAAATGGAATTTAATGTGGACAAGTGTGAGGTATTGCACTTCGGAAGGTCAAACCAAGGTGTTAAATACAAGGTAAATGGTAGGACACTGAGGAGTGCTGTAGAGCAGAGGGATCTGAGAGTACAGATACATAATTCCCTAAAAGTGACGTCACAGGTGGATAGGGTTGTAAAGAGAGCTTTTGGTACATTGGCCTTCATAAATCAAAGTATTGAGTATAAGAGTTGGAATGTAATGGTGAGGATGTATAAGACATTGGTGAGACCGAATTTGGAGTATTGTGTTCAGTTTTGGTCACCTAATTACAGGAAGGATATTAATAAGGTTGAAAGAGTGCAGAGAAAGTTTACAAGGATGTTGCTGGGACTTGAGAAACTGAGTTACAGAGAAAGGTTGAATAGGTTAGGACTTTATTCCCTGGAGCGTAGGAGAATGAGGGGTGATGTGATAGAGGTGTATAAAATTATGATGGGTATAGATAGAGTGAATGCAAGCAGGCTTTTTCCACTGAGGCTAGGGGAGAAAAAAGAGGTCATAGGTTAAGGGTGAAGGGGGAAAAGTTTAAAGGGAACATGGGGGGGGCTTCTTCACACAGAGAGTGGTGGGGGTGTGGAATGAGCTGCCAGATGAAGTGGTGAATGCGGGCTCACTTTTGACATTTAAGAAAAACCTGGACAGGTACATGGATGAGAGGGGTTTGGAGGGATATGGCCCAGGTGCAGGTCAGTGAGACAAGGCAGAAAAATAGTTCGGCACAGCCAAGAAGGGCCAAAAGTCCTGTTTCTGTGCTGTAATGTTCTATGGTTCTACATGGATGGGAGAGGGTATGGAGAGCTATGGTCCAGTTGCATGTTGATGGGAATAGGCAAAATAACTAGGGAGAGAGAGAACCTGTGGTTTGTTGAATGCCGGATGAAATGCGTTAGTCTTTGCTATCACTTAGCTCATGCTTGTGCTCAGTAGCAGGTGCGCTTTTTTTGCTGGGGGAGGGGGGTATAGTTGCCTTGCTGCCATTTACACATAGAAGGGGGTAGCTGGGGGGGACTTTGGGGTTCTCACGTTTTACTGTCATTCATTCTTTGGGGCACTTCTCTGTTTTCGTGGATGTTTTGTGAAGGAAAAACGTTTCAGGATGTATATTCTATATATTTCTCGGACATTAAATTGAACCTTTGAACTTTTTGATGGGCTGAAGGGTCTGTTTCTGTGCTGTAGTGCTCTGTGACTGTATGATTATCCTGATATGATCTCCAACGTACTTTCTTTAGTCCTAGGGGACACGGTAGCTCCACAGCTACATTCAAAATTCACTCTATTTGGTGGGCCATTGGTTGAAACTGTTGTGATCAAATCTGACTACAACATATGAAGCAATATTGACCATAATTTCCAAGCCATAACCATCTATTTATCTGGGATTATCATGGAAACCAAAGATACCATCATCTTTTTAATCCTTTACCAACTACTTAATCCATTCCCATTTGCACTTGCTGTTCTCAACTCAAAGAACAAGCTTGTAGTGCTCATAAATTACTTTGTCCCTCATATTGAGACAATCCTTTTAGTTGCTTTATCTTTTTCCCCCACCCTCCCCTTTTTCATCAACCCAAACTTCCATAGACTTCTCTCTCCTTAATTACTTAATTTACATTTTCCTCAACCTTCTCCCGTGTTTGTTTTTCCTAAAGTTTTTCACTAAGTTCATTTTGTTTCTACGGCCCCACTTCAGCTGCTGACACCGTTCCCACAAAAGGAATGGTTACTCATCCTTACTACTTAGTCTCCATGCTTGACAGCATTGTAAAATATTCCCACTATACCCTACTCATTAAAAAGAAATATTATCAATGCTGGTGAAAATAGCATCTTCAATTTTATTTATTTTTTCAGACATAAAAGGAAGATATCCATTCAATTACAATTGGAGCAATCCCATCGATCCTATTTCCCAGTTTACTTCCATGTATCATTAAAGCAGTGTCACATGTAATGAGATCCAGAGGAAAGCTTTTGCTTACTTGCCATTCGGACAGATTATTTCCATACATAAGTACATTAAGATATGGAGAGAAACAATTCAAAATTTAGTATTACAGTTACAGGAGAAAGTGCAGTAAAAGTGAGAAGTTAAGTAAAGTGCAAGGCCTATGGTAAGGTAGATTGAACGATCAAGAGTTCTTCTTTATTGTATAACATTTTTCAGCTCAGATGGCATGCACAGAAATTCAAATAGGCCAAGCAGGGTTTTGGGAGCATTCTCAGCACTCATAGGTGTCTGATTGTAGTCCCTCACTGCATCCACTTTAGAAACATTCATCTTTCCAACCAAAAATGCTACAAAGCCTTGAGTATGTGAAACTAGGGAGTGATTTTCTTGTTCAGGCGAGGGGAATTGCCACGTGGTTGGTAATCACTATTGAGTTTAGGGACCATGTGTTGAGAAGCCCAAGGACTATTTGACCTGTGTACAATGCCAAGCATTTCCATGTTAGCAAACTCAGCCTTCATGCTGGCCAGCGTTTCTGAGTGCAGCTTAAGCACTCACATGAATGTACCAGTTATGAAAATGTAGTGCTTGATCCCATGCATTGTGACTGTAGTGGAAAATGTGGTCTTGGTAAGGTTTGGGAATTTACCCTGCAGGCAAGTGAATTCACATATGCTGGTTCATGCGTTAGACAAGAGCAGTCATGGGGTACTTACTGGGGTTACAAGGTAATGACCCAAAGTCTTTTACATCAACAAGTTGGCAATTCTTAAGATCCATGAACAGTCCTTTGGCACATGGGAAATCTGCACCAAATGAAGGTCCAGCAACTCTTGCCAAGACAAAGTACCATGTGTAGCGTTGTCCACTGAAGCAGAGTGTCATCATGTCTGATAAGTCCAGATCCTGCTGCATTTGGTGGCCTCCAGCAAGGGTCCTTCGCTCTCAAACTTATGGGTGATGCTAGCAGCATACTCACTGAAGTGCCCATGTCACGCAGTAAGTGTTGCCCTGAAAGGGTGTCCATAATAAACAATAGATGACCCTGGCAGTTGGAAACCATGGTGTTTACAGATCTCCGATGTCCCGACGTGCTGGCACTGTTGAAGCTATATGGTGGTCGTGCCGAAGCATGCATGGTAAAAAGATACACCCACATTGTCTGTTTCAGAGCTGCAGGCATGAGTGCTGGAGGCTCTGCTGACAGGGCTTATTGAGGCATGGAAAGGAGGAAGAACAGAACACCTCTGCCTGGCTGCATGTAGAATATCATCATTTTAACAAGCTCCCTGTAATCCTTCATGGGTGAATTAGCAAGGGCTGTACAAAATTCACCAGGCATTTATTGCATAAAGAGTTCTTTAAAAATAAAACAAGGATGGTGATTGCCAAGGAGCGACAGCATGTGATCCATTTGTTCTGAAGGCCAAGTATCACCCAGGCCAGGCAAAGAGAGCAACTGTCTCGTGTGCTCAGACTCAGTCAGTCCAAAAGTCTGTAATAGGGGAGGTTTCAGAGTGACTTATGTATCACGTGCATGTGGGTCTTCTTGTAGACTCGTCACTCTGTCTGCAGAGGAACTACTTAGCAATGCTACAATGTAGTAAAATTTGGTATTGTCCACAGTGATTTCTCGCAGCATGAACTGCTCCTCCACCTGTGCAAACCTTGCAGTAATGTGTTGCTCCCAAAACTCCAGCAGCTCCAAAGTGACTGTGTTGATCAATGTATTGTTGAGTAACTCTGGAATAGTCTCAGAGCGTCGGGGTCACCAATGTAGGATTTTGTGAAGAAAACGTGAGTTGTTTTATATGCTTAACAAAAACCACAGCCCTTTACTTCCTTTCCGAACAAAACAAAAGCAGTTGCCTTCAGCCTGATTTATACTTCTGTGTCGAATCTATGCCATAGGTACCGCGTACCCTACGCTGTAGGGTGACGTGCATCTCCCCAAAAAAGTAACTCCCACGTCACGGAGACGCAGACCGCAACAACTATGATTGGTCCGCTTGGTAGCTTCGCATTTCCTCCTACGCATTTCCAGTAGCAACTTCTCCGCCATGTCTGTAGGCTGTGTGTATACTGATGCAAAATAAATGGTTGGAGACGATGAACTAAATCGTCAAATCTACCTGCCGACATCCAAAAATATTTGAAATGCATTTCCTCCTCGTCCATGTCTCTCACGAAGAAACTCAACAAAGTGGCATAGAAACCCCACCGCCAACTAGCATTTTGGCGGTGAATTGCAGAGTGACACAGACACACCAACATATGCAGAAGTATAAATCAGGCCTATGGTGTAGGCTATGGCATAAATCAGCCTTTATACTGACGGCATTACTTAAGACACTGATGCACCATCAATAACTCTCTCTGAGACGTGAAGTCGAGATATCGGCTTTTATTGACTGGAAGAAAGAACAAACAGTAGTTGACCACCATACTACATCCTGGAGAATGAGGCCGGGCTCAGGCCTCAATCGCCTTTATACCAGGGTCTGTGGGAGGAGCCACAGGAGCAGTCAGCAGGGGGCGTATCCAGACAGGTATATGTAGTTCACCACAGACACCATCTCTTAAAGTGAACAGAACTCAATGGTGGTGTTTGTGAATTAAGTAGAACAGTTTCTGTTATGATCTATGTGTGTTGAGACCCTCCATATGAAACAGAGTCAATCATCAGGTCCTGATGAAGGGTCTCAACCCAAAGTGTCAACCGTTTACTCTTTCCCATAGCTGCTGCCTGGCCTGTCAATTTCCTCCAGCATTTTGAGTGTGTGTCCGAACTTCAGTTTTATAAAGCTGCAACATAACTTCCTGACTGACTTTAGAACTCATATGGCAAGCATGCCATATGCCATTTTAACCACCCTATCAACCTACATAACCACTTTCAGCAAATTATAAACTTGGACCCAAAGATTCCTCTGCTCTTCAGCACTGTAAGTGTCTTGCCCATAACAGTATACTGTCTCTTTACATTTGACTTATCAGGGTGCAACACTTTGCATTTGGCCGGGTTAAACTCCATCTGCTATTCCTCCAGCCATATCTGCAATTTATCTATATCCCACTGTATTCTTTGCCAGCCTTTTAGGCTATCCACAACACCATCAATCTTTGTATCATCTGAAAATTTACTAACCCACCCATCTAGTTTTTCAGCATTTTTCCCTAAAGCTGGAAGGATTACAACATTTTATTTCATGTATTTTAAACTAAGTCTGAAATATATTGCCAACAGGTATGGTTGCTACATTTGTCCCTGAAAAAAAAATTGCAAATTATGTACTCAGATTACTGTTGTAATTAATTTTTTCATGCATTAAGCAATAATTTGTGTCACTGAATGTAAACTCCTCCAGCAGTTGTCAATAGAATACTAGATATTAAATCAGAAGTCTGCATTTAATCCCTCAAACTTTGTTATCCCCCTGGGAAGGAGAATTTATTACCGTAGTTTAATGTGAAATCAGTGGATGAAGCTCAGCATGGCAGTAGAATGTCTCAAAATCAGCATGAGCAAACAAAGACAAAATGTGTAAAATAATCTTACCTGCATAAAAATTGCATCCCTTGTGTCTGGAACCCTCTCACTGGGCACATATAGAAATTTAGCTTGGTAGCTAGCTCTGCTAACAACCACATGACTCAGTGGTGTGAAGGCCACCTTTCACAAGCAATATACTTCTTGGGTCAGTATGATATGGGGTTCAACTCAACAGGAAAGTTCAAATGTTCCGGAGAGGAAAATTGATTGCAGTGAATGTTGTGTAAAAACTGTTCCACACGCAATTAATGGTAGCCAAGAAATGACATATTGTACGTCAGCATAAAATTATAAAGAATGTATATTTACCAATTTTCAATGTTATCAAACAATTAACAGAAAAAGAAAAGAAAAATAAAAGGGTCCATTACAGTTAAACCACTCCAATGTGCACATAACTATTGGAGCTCATTTCTGGAGCAGTATCTCTTTACTCAAGCGCAGAACTCACATTCTATGTGGAAGACCCCAGCCACAGTTCGAACCTCCCTCAAAGACCATTTCAAACAAAGTAGCTAACTCAGGAGTATAGGAACCATACCTCGGCATGAATCACTTCTTACAACAGGGTGTCTCCTTCAAACAGCATTTGGCAAGCATCTTCCCTTCTGCCTCACTCCGCTGCTCCCACTAAAAGACCCCAAACCGGACTACTGTCCTTCAAAAATCTCTTCCCGCCCAGCTCTCAGAATCTTTCATTGCATCCCACTGGGCAGAAAGTCACAATATGTACCAAGACAATCATGATTGGCTGACACAACATTCCTAATTTGGACAACATGGCTGAAGCCAAAACACCCTTACCAGCAGGACACACTACTTATGCAGAAAACTGCTAAAGTAAAATACCTCACAGCATAGCAGTAGAAATTTTGACCAGGGTATTACATATAATTATGGACAAGTGTTTTCTTGGAGAAGGCTACACTTCAAGTATCTTGCTTTCTGACCACAGGAAAATAAGTATGGAGCATGATGACAGAAGAGTGAAAGTGTTGAGGGAAGTGGATAGAGTGGAGAGAAGCTACTTGCAGTAGGGCTCATATCTTGCAAGCAATGAATCTGTCAATACTGTGCCTTTTCAAAGTCTCAAACTCTAGCTTGTGTCAAGCGGCCTTCTCCATCTTTGTTCTAGATACATACTGTTTATGAGCAAAAGATTTTTTTTAACTTCCTGCATTTGAAAATGGGTTCAGTCATCATATTACTTTCTCGTTTTCTTTTTGAATCTCTTTGGCTTTTCTGTCAAATGCCAAAAAACTTGTGAACATGATTTGCTCTCATTTTCTTTCTGAATTCTATTTTTTTAATGATTTGAAATAGCAGAGATAAAATTGCAATTATAATTAATGTAGAAAATGACAGATGCCTGATATAGCAATTAAATAAACCTGCAAACTATTCTGTAAATAGAATCAATCACTTAACTTTTATTTCAAGATTCAAGATTGTTTAATATCATTTCCAGTACACAACTGTAAAGGAGAACAAAATAATTGTTAATCTGGATACAATGCAGCACAAAAAATATAAGAAAGAACACAATAATAATAAAAGCACGATAGGTATAAATACATATATAATTTATACACATAGATTGTATGTCCATAAAATGATGTGAGGCACACAAGTGTATATACCAGGGTTTCTCAACCGGGTTTCTGTGAGAGATCGCTAGGTGGTCTGGGAGAGATCATTATTAAAATAAACATTATTTTTTGAACTTTGTGCAATGCTCAATGCTAGCACTTGCAGTGGTCATCAGTGACCAAGCAGCCCTGTTAGCAGTCTTAACCCAGTATGGCAGCGCGCAGTATGACCGTGTTTATTTATTTGAGTCCATTCTCAGTTTTTGATGCGAGATAGGAAAGGATAATGATAATTGATGAATGCTGTAGTGCACAGAGGGGAGGCTGGTAGGCTGTTGAGGAGCATGAAGTGCTTCTCTGAGCATTAAATGGATTCTCCCAATTTAGGCCGTGACATCAGCCTCTCGCTGCCGAATTCCCTCTCCCAACTTCCCCTTACGCACTGCCAACTGACTAATGGGAGCAAACAAGTGACCAGTGTAGTAGAAATGGAGGGAAATTTTCATTCTCCGGGTGTCTCATATTCAGTTCTGATAAGGTTAATGATGCAGATTTACAATCTTTTGAGTCATTTCACTGCACTAGTGCAACAATTAAAGTCCACCTCTGCAATGAAAGCTACTTATCAATGGGTTTTACATGGACTATTGAACCAAGTTGTGCTGTTCCATTGTGCCTGGTCTGTGGCAAACAGCGTACAAATGGTCCTGGCATGGATGCTACGTAGCCTCCTCTCTGATGGAAGTGGAACAGACAGTCCATGAGCAGAGTGGGTGGGATACTTTCAGATGTTAATGGCCCTTTTCTGACACCTTTTGATATATTCAGTTTTCTTTGATGGCAGGTAGGCTGATGCCGATGATGCATTGGGAGGATTTGACTACCCATTATAGAGCCTTCCTGTATGTCACATTGCAGTTTCCATACCATGCAGTGATACAGCTTGTTAGAATGCTCTCTATTGCACATCTGTAGAATGATGTGAGTGTAGCTTTCTCAGAACATAGAGGCATGGGTGAACATTCCTCACTATGTATAATGTGTTCAGGGGCCATGAGAGGTTGTGCGAGATGTGTTCTCCCAGAGTGTTGAAACTTCTTGCAGTTTCCACTGCTGATGTAAAGAGGGATGTGAGTGGTACAAGTTCTCGTGTAGGCGATAACCATCTCCTTTACCTTGCTGACATGAAGGAAAAGGTTATTTGCCTGGGACCAGGCCTCCAAGTTTTTCCAGCTGTTCTCTCATCACCATTGTTGTGATATCGGCACAGGTGTTTGGCCGTGCTGTCAATTAGTATATTAGTGGGCTCAGCACACAGCCCTAGGGGAGCAGCTGTGATGAAGATGTTGAGGAGGGGGAAGCGGCTGTGCATCCTGTCTATCTGAGGTCCAGTTTGGAAATCCAACACCCATTTGCACAGTGGTGTATTTAGACCAAGGAGTAGGTATTTGTGGGGCAATAGTGTTGAATGCCAAACTGAAACCCACAAACAGTATTCTGACATAAGTGTCCTTGTTTTCCAGGTATGTCAGGGCCAGGTGCATGACAGATGATATGGCATCTGTCATAGAGCATTTCTGTGTATCATTACCAACCATTCAAAGCACTTCATGATGATTGGCATCAATGCTAGTCATTTATATCTGGAGATGTAGAGTTCTTTGCTACAGGGATGATGATGGCTGATTTGAAGTACGTGGGAACAGCAGCCTGGATGAGTGAAGTGCTGAAAATACTCTTGAAGATGTTAGTGAGCTGGTGCACGCACGCCCTTGGGGCTGATTTATACTTGTGCATCGCATCTACGCCATAGGTACAGCGTACCCTACGCCTTAGGGTGATGTGCAGCTCCCCAAAAAAATAACTCGCGCATCACGGCAACGTAGACCGCAACAACTGTGATTGGTCCGCTTGGTAGCATCGCATTTCCTCCTATGCATTTCCGGTTGCTGCTTCTCCTCCATGTCTGTACACCGATGCGAAATAGATGAACCAAATCGTCAAATCTACCTGTCGACATGCGAAAATGTTTGAAATGCATTTCCTCGTCTGTGTTTCTCACAAAGAGACTCAACACAGTGGCATTGAAATCCCATCGTCAGTGAGCGTTTTTTGTGCACACCAACGCATGCTCGCTATGGCGTAGAGCCTACGCAGAAGTGAACATCAGGGCTATGGCGTAGTCCATACGCACAAGTTTAAATCAGCCTTTAGAATTCAGTCTGGGTTGTTGTTTAGCCTGGTCGCCTTATGGGGTTGATTGACTGCAGAGTCCTCGTCACATTTGCTGCTCTTACAGACAGTGGCTGAGCTTTTACCATAGAAATATCTCACAAAATTTGTACTAAATTAACTATGCTGTATAAGGGAATATTAGAATAAATGGAGATGTTTATTACTCTAATCTCTGAAGAAAGAAATTCTAGAGTTTAGGGTCTGGATAGCTGAAGGGGGATGGTAAAAAGATTAACAGTGAGAATTTGGGCAGTGAATAATTATCATATCTTGCCTTATTTCACATTCATAATCTGAAAATACACATACTGGTTCTATCGCCCCATCTATCGGGACTAAAATTGGCTATCTTAATAAACTAAGAACCTTCTTAGTGAGTTAGCATTATAAATTAGTCAGAAACTCAGTTCAGCATTCTGTCAGCAACACACTGCCACATACAAGTCCAAGAACAGTAACAGAGATTTCACACAATGATAAGGAGAGAAGATATTAGAGGGATAGAAGACCATAAGACACAGGAGTGAAATTAGACCATCTACCCATTGAGTCTGCTCCACCATTCAATTATGGCTGATCCTTTTTTTCCCCTCCTCCTCAACCCCAGTTCCCAGCCTTCTCCCCATAACCTTTGATGCTATGTCCAATCAAGAATCTATCAATCTCTGCCTTAAATACACCCAACGACTTGGCCTTCACACCTGCATATGGCAACAAATTCCGCAAATTCACCACCCAAATTCACCAAAAGAAATTTCTCTGCATCTCTGTTTTGAAAGGGTGCCCCTCTATCCTGAGGCTGTGCCCTCTTGTCCTTGACTCTCCCACCATGGAAAACATCTTTTCCACATCTACTCTGTCTAGATCTTTCAACATTTGAAAGGTCTCAATGAGATCCCCCATCCTTCTGCATTCCAGCGAGTACAAACCCCGAACCATCAAACATTCCTCTTAGAATAACTGTTACATTCCTGAAATCATCCTTGTGAACCTCCTTTGGACCCTCTCCAATGCTAGCACATCTTTTCTAAGATGAGGGGCCCAAAACTGTTCACAATACTCAAGGTGAGGCTTCACCAGTACCTTATAAAACCTCAGCATCACATCACTGCTCTTGTATTCTAGACCTCTTGAAATGAATGCTAACATGGCATTTGCCTTCCTCACCACCGACTCAACCTTTAGGGTGTTCTGCACAATAACTTCCAAGTCCCTTTGCATCTCATATTTTTGGATTTTCTTCCTATTTAGAAAATAGTCCACACATTTATTTCTACTTCCAAAGTGCATGACCATGCATTTTCCAACATTGTATTTAATTTACCACTTTCTTGCCCATTCTCCTAATCTGTCCAGGTTTTTCTGCATTCTGCTTGTTTCCTCAACACTACTTGCCCCTCCACCAACCTTTGTATCATCTGCAAACTTGGCACCAAAGCCATCTATTCCATCATCTAAATCATTTATATGCAGCATAAAAAGAAGTGGTCTCAACACCGACCCCTGCAGGGTTTGATATAGAAGTATTAGCAATGGAAAGATTTTAAAATGAGCATGTGAATCTTAAAATCAGCACATTACCTAACCAAGAGACTTCACAGGTCAGTAAGCACTGGAGTGAATGATGATTGAGACATGGTTTAAATGTGTAATGTGGGGGGTTGGCAGAGTAATATTTTGAAGGTCTGATTTAAAGATTACAAAACCATAGTTTTTGACTCTTGATGAGGTAGATATTGCTGAAGGGAATCTTTGTTAAGAAGGGAAAATGGACTTCTGTTTTATATGGACCAATACTTTTAATATAACCTTTTACAGCTAGTTTTACTGAATTTAGAAAAGACAATAACCGTCCTATTGAAAGTTTCAGTTTGTGACATCAGCTGAACAAGCATGTCAAGAAATTAAAGAAAATAAGCTATTTAATCAACAGGGGTTTTAACATGTAATTTGTGATATAATTTTAAAAACGTAACCACTTTTAGCACCTAGTGTGACAAGAACAGTGTAATGATTTCATTGTTACTGTTGATTTTGGGGTCCAGATTTTTCAGCAGATGAAAAGGATTGCTGTTGTTACTTTATGAAGCAGATGGATTTTTGTTTGGTTGCCATGCTTATCGTAACTAATTAATATGTACATCAATAAACAATAAAAATTCTGTATTTCATGGAAAGAATTTCAAAAGCAGAATTGAGCACCAAAATTGACAGCACTTTTAAAAAAGAAAGAGAATTCCTTGTTGATTTTTAAACTTTCCAATTAAATGTACTGTATTTTTGATTAGGCGAATAAAATGTGATAGAGGAGTTTAGTTCACTGACAAACCAAAGAATAAATATAACCTAATAAGTTAAGGAGTGCATCAGTTGTATTGAGCATTTTCATCATCATGTAAATTAACGAGCAATTCCCTCTGTTGCTATTTTGCCATATCTTTTCTTTCAACAATAAGTTATATTTAATTTAATTTTTAGAATGGTTCAAAGAGGCAGGGGATACTAGGAGCAGCACCAGGTCTACCTAACAATGTTAATGCTGCAACATAGGATGTCATGTACGCTAATTTGCGAAAACAGCATGCAGTATACAGAACTATGTCATCTCACTACTAATGGATCAGTTCAAACTCTGCAGTACCATTATATCATGATTGGTGGTGGACAATTAAACAGCTAATGGGAGGAGGAGGCACCAAGAATTTCTCATCCTTAATGATTCAGGCCCAGCATGTAAGTGCAATAGGCAAAGCTGAAGCATTTACAGTCACATTCAGCCAGAAGTGCCAAAGGGAAGATCCACCTTGGCTTCCTTCTCTGGTCATCACCATCATAGAAGTCAGCCTTCAGCCAATTTGATTCAGCCCATTCAATTGTTCAGCCATGGTCACAGTCTGATTGATAAATAAATAGATAGGTAGATAGATAATTGTGAACACCACCAGCAAGGCAGTATTTACAGCCCGTGGATACCTGCCTTTGAAAAGATGGTTGTAGACAGGTTCTTGAACTACTGCAGTCCTTTTGGTCAAGGTACACCCACACGGCTGTTAGATCAGAACTTCCAGGACTTTGACCCAACTATGATGATGAAGTAGTTGCAGTATCATTTCAGTCAGGAAGTTGTGTGATTCAGCGGGGTTTCCATGAGTCTGCCTTCCTAGCCTTTTTTTGGTGGTAAAGATCATGAATTTGGGAGACAATATCAAAATAGGTCAAGCAAATAACTGCAGTGCATTTTATAGATGCTATATATCACACCCACTCTGTTCCAGGGATGAATTTAACAAAGCTTTGGGTTAGTGGATGTGGATTGCTTTGCCCTTTTTGGTGTTGAGTGTTGGTGGATCTCCAGGATTTAACAGAAAAGCAGGTCAGAGTCTGTGTCTCTCCTCAAAATACCACAAAGTCTTTCCACTGTCTAAATGGCACAAGTAAAGAATCTGATGGAATTTACTATTCCATAGAATTAAAACTTCAGTGTTACTTCTTCCCCTGCTCATCGATGCCCACTTTGAGTTAAGCCAGCATCACTTGACATTTGATTTCATCTTAGCTTTCAACCAAACATGGACCAAAGAGCTGAATTCCAGAGTTGGCACGGTTTGACTATGTGTTGCATTAGTAGTGCTCTGGTTCTAAAGGGTAAATGTTGCAATGACTGAAGTATATCTCATTCAAAGAAAAAGGGTTATGGTTGTTGGAAATTAATCATTCTCACCCCAAGATATCATTACAAGAGTTCCTCAGGGCACCTAAGCCAAGCTATCTTTTAACTGCTTCATCCATGACCTTTCTTCATCATTAGGTTAGAGTAGAGATCTTTGCTGATGATTGCACAATGTCGAATTCAGTTTGTAATTTCTCAGAAAAGGAAATAATCCATGACTGTATATAGCAAGACTTAAACATCATTTATGTATTGTTTGACATGTTTCCACAACAAAAGTGTCATCTAATGACCCTCTTCAGCAAAAGAAATTCAAACCTTTGTCCTTGAGATTCAATGGCATTGGAATCTACCAACAAAATTTGACATTTTACCAAGTAAAACTAAAATTCTGGAAATACTTAGCAGGTCAGACTGCATCTGAATTGTAAACATAGACCCAGTAGTAATTGCGGCCCAAATTAGAACTGAAATTTTGACTCGTGTTTGGGAATTGCCAGCACCATTTAGAAGTGATCCATTTTATATTATGCAGTAGTTCCTTCATGGTACTTGAGGTTGCTTTTACATTCAATTAAAAAAATCTGGAAGAATTTTTTTTTTCCCCACAGAAGGAGGGGATGCATTCTTTTGAACAAAAACATATTTATGTTGATAAAATTCTTTAAAGAGGCTGAGCAGGCATTGGTGCCCTCAGCGATATTTTATTCTGAAACACCACAGAGAATGTCTCAGATTAATTTCTTATTTAATATAAACTATTAGAAATTTGAAGTTAATTATGACTTGAGCACATATGATTAATCACAATGGTAAGAAAATACAATGGGGAGGAAAAAAGTGTTTGTGGCTCAAAGTTCATCTTTTTATATTGATAGGCATTGAAGCAGCAACAAAAGAGAAGGATTGGTGTTTCTATGATGATGAACAAGGCCATTCCTTGTGTTGTACTGACACCTCTAAAAGTATCAGAAGAGCATTCAGAATCACCATCTGGTAAGTAGCAATACCGAATTGACTCAACACACACAAAATGCTGGAGGAACTCAGCAGGCCAGGCAGTATCTATGGACAAAAAGAGCAGTAAACCTTTTGGGCCAAGACCCTTCTGCATTTCTCCAAATTCTTCCAGCATTTTGTATATTTTCCCATAGATGCTGCCTGCCCTGCTGAGTTCGTCCAGCATTTTGTGTGTGTTGTTTGGATTTCCAGCATCTGCAGATTTTCTCTTGTTTATACTGAATTGACTCAGTGTTTCTTGACCTATTTATGGAAATCAGACGGCAAGTCATGACAGTTTAAAAATTCCAGTCTTGCTGATCTTTCAAATGGAGTAATAACAGAGATTATGCTTATTCACATCACAAGATTCCCTTCATATGATATTCTCAAACTGAGCAGGCTGGTCTGAAGGAGAACATATAAAATTATTATTGGAATAACAGAGAAGGACATTCAAAAGATTTTTAAGCATAATAATGCACTTTATGCAGAAGCACAAGGTGCCACATGCATTGTTTATGTATTCTGAACAATCTTTGTTTATATGCTTTTAAATATAAGCAATTAGCATGATTATTAGCAAATAAATGGTTACTGGAGTTTCTGGTTACAAAATTGTATGGTAATTTGCAGATAAAAATACTGCTCCGCAATTAACCCTTCTCTGGAAAAGATCTGTCAAATAAGAATGAAGTGACAATTTCAAAGCATCTTTTACCACTGGCCCTCCAAGCCAAGATGGAACAATATCATGGAACAATAGATGGAACAGCTATTTATTGAAGCTGATGAAACTGAACAATAGACCCTTTCAAAAAGTGGCATTCGCTCATATCCATGGAGATGACTGCTCAATATATCTAAAAGTATTTTTGCATATGTTTAAAGACTTTTGTGCTGTGTGATTGTATGAATACATTATGTATTCACAGAGTGCCTGATTGTTTAGCATTGCTGCCCTGTAGAAAATCTGTATTTAAGTTGCTGATTTGGCCCTGTGTGGAAAGTATATCTAATTCTGGACACCACACATTAGGAAGGATTTAAAGATGATGCAGAAGGCTGTTCTGGAATCAGTGATATATGGATAGTCTAGATAATTTGGGAGTGTTCATATAAACAAAATAGATAATGGGAATTTTTCGAGTGGTGATTAAGGAATCATACAACACAGAAAGAAACCATTCAAACCTTGAGGCTGTGCTGGACATTTCAAAGAGTTCACCAAGTAGTGGGATCCCTGCTCTTTTTCCAGTCCTACAGATTTATTTTTATTTTCAAGTTATTCTCGAATTCCATTTGGAAAGTTGTTATTGAATATGCTTCCATCACTTTATCACTCTGTACATTTCGGATTAAAACAACCTCCCTGATAAATATTTTTTCTTGACATGGTTTCTATTCCTCTAGCCAACTATCTTTTATCTGTATTTTGTAACTGTTATCTATTCCAGCACTAGAAATTATTTCTCCCAATTTATGCTATCATAGATCTTCATTATCTTGAATATTGCTTTAAAACATTTTTGTATTCTTATGTCTCTAAGGAGAACACACGCAGTTTCTTTTTCTCACCATGTAAGACTGAATTATTTTATTATTGTAAGTTGGAATAAATCTGCTTTCACTCAGAGCTCTTGATGTCTGTCCTGTAGGATAGTTTGCAGCATTAAGTACTTCTTTTGGGGCAAAATCAATATTTAGCAAAGCTATTTTGCTTTACTTGACAATGCCTCCATTTTCATCACCATATAAAAAAATAAACTAGTTTTACTGCTTTCTGAGTTTGTCCTTACTTTATCCTTTTACTGAAATCCCTTCAATGTTACACTCAATGGTTATTGTTGCCTCTCCTTACTTTTTCTCTGCCAAAATTAATTAAGTTATACTTGTTTGTGCCAAATTTCATCTCTCATATATCCAGACATTTCAAGCGTTTTCTATGTCCTACTTAAAATTAGTACCTTGCACAATGTGAACTAAATTTCTTAATTGTGTGCCATTGCGAATTTTGAAAGAATGTACTATATGTCTATAAGCAGGTCTTTAATCTGTGTCAGGAAAAGCAAAGGTCCCAATACCAAATCATAACAACCATCACTATGTACTTCCTTCTATTGTGCAAACAACCATTCATCCTGCTCTCTGTTTTCTTTCAATAAAGAATAGTGTAATGTATGCAGGTCTGCAGATCTTACCCAGCATATAAGGAGCACTTTAAGAATGCTACTGTTTATGCTGTATTCTTAACTCCTAAGAAAGTAGAAGGTAATAGTCTGATTCCTGTCTTTGCGCAATAGTAACACTTTAATGTATATGTCTTCTGGTACCAAGATTGTTTTATACAGATGGTGTATAATCCACGAGGGGCATGGACAACTGACTAATGATTTTATAAATTTGAATTTGGGAAACATGCTCCATGTATACATTAGATGGGGAGCAAAATTAATAAGTAATTGCTTTGGGAAAATTTACAAAATGTTGTATGAAAGTAAAGGCGACATTGCAGTGCAAGTAATATTTCAGTTCTTCCAAATCTGAACAAAGTTTTGAGTATTAGTCTTCCCTTCATTTGAAAGAGATAATAAAAAGACAAAGAGTATCGAAGTCAGTGTGGGGTAAATGGCAGATGGTATAGCATCATATTTTGTGAAGGCCACGCTGGCTACTGTAAGGAGTTACCACCTTTGAATAGTCTCCAAGTAAAATTATTCTGGGGTTAATCACAGATTTATTTTGTATAGCTGCAACTTGCTTTGCATACAAAATGACAATGTACATTTCAAGGAAAAAGGTCAAATTTGAAAGTAGCTTCAGTAATCCCATGTCCTTGGCTCCTTGAAAGATAGAACCCTTGAGATCTCTACATTTCCTTACTCTATACATGAGGAAGGCATTCATGCAGGTGCTGTCCTGCTCTTGTGTCATGTTTCCTTTCACACTCATTGCCCATCAACCTACACAGTCTGCAGTGATAGCTTTGGAATTTTTTTAAGAGATGAAATAAGAACACCGTATAGTGACTTAATAGTGCTTGACTGAAATCATTAAGAAGTTATCATGTTGAGGTCCATAGTGACTGTGATTACTGCAGATGGAGCTGTGTTTTCATTGTGGCTACCTGCAAGCAGATTGCAGCAATAAGCTCAAGCAACAGGTGCCTTTACATTTGCAGCTTAGAAAACATACCTTCTCTGACTATTCACAGATTCGTGTACTAAGACATAATAATGCAAACAGATTGTTAGTAGTACTAACAATACCTGGCTTACCAGTTTTGGTTTAATACTTGCATCTACTTTTATGTTCTCATCTTGTAATGACAACATTAACACCTGCATTGGAAATACATTTAATTTATTTCATTTCATTAACTTTACCCTAACTGGCCATTTGCCACAGGACTTTGCAGCCTGTAATAAAATCCTTGTTAATAAAAGCATTATTTTTCCTTGATATTCAGTTTCCACTTATTCTTATCCTGCACTTGCATATATAGTATATTCACAGTTTGATTTCATGTGTCCCAAAAGCAAAAGGTTGCTGAAGAATAAATTTAAAATAATGAGTAAAACAAAATTATCTCCAAAAATTATTTTGTGTATGCTATTTAATTAAACCAAGTAGATTGCGATGATCTAAAATTCTATGCCTGAAAGAGTAGTGGATTAAAATTCAAAAGTAATATTCAGAAGGGAATTAAGTATTTGAGCAGGAAAGACTTGTAGAGCAAAAGGGAAATGGGAAGTAAATAAATCTGCTCTTTTACTGGACTTCTCTTTGCCATGTTTCTCTGAAAAATGATAGGTAATAAAACAGTAATACAATTTAAGACAAAGCACGTGGTAAAAGTGTGCTCATGGAAGCAGTTACTTCATAACTTTGGGCCCAACATGGCTGCACCTGAGTTGACATCACCTGATGGGAGACCTTGAAACATGCAAGCCTCCACACAATGTCAATGTTTTTATCAATCATTGATAAAGATTATTTCTGTGATGAGCCAGCACCTACATCATTATTGCATCATGTAGCTGCTGGATGTTAGAAAGAGAATAATATTAATTTTAATCCTCATTGGTATACCCATTCCCATATTCAAAACAATTGCAAACCCTGCACACTTACAAGAACATTATCATTAGGAGCTTCCTTCATCCCATTCAAAATGGAATTTAAAAGGAAGATATGAAATAAGAGTTCAAAAAACTGTTCATTAAGTATTTATTTTAATATTGTCGTGTGCCCCATAGAATGAAAAGAAAGATATATAAGAGGAGTCCAATACATTAAAGGAACATAGCCAAACTTTTCCTTGTGGAAGATTTTCTGATTTCACTCACCGTGTTAATTGATAGGCACAAACTAGTCAGGCTTGTGTAGTCTTAATGTAATTCATTTAAACAAATTATCATCTTTTCCCAGGTGCCAAAGTAAACACAAAATTTTTAATTACAGCATAAGCATTTTTGATTTATCTCTTATATTTCTATACAGTTTATTTCATGGATGGGGTTGCTGCTACAATGGAGAAAAATTTCATAAATGCTGTTAATGTAATTTGTGGTACTATGAATATTGAATGTTGCACTGTTGCTCTTCAGCCAAGATCCTGTCATATCTCATGATTCATTTCATCATAATCATAAAGAAGGTTTTGAGATCGATTTAAATCTTTAGGGATGGGTGATATTGCTTCAAGACTATAATTTTACATCTACAAATGTTTGTTGAAGAATATAGTAACTAGTATAATAGCAATCAGAGCAAGTGAAGTTGTGCATTCAAATGCCTGAACTGAACAATGACTGCAGGGGCAAACACAGAAAAGTAAATTTGATAACCTTTGAAGGGAGATGTTAAGTAGATGCATGATATACACATACACTTAGTAGCTACATCATTAGGTACACCTGTACACCTGCTCATTAATGCAAATATCTAATCAGCCAATCATGTCAGCAACTCCGTGCATAAAAGCTTGCAAACATAGTCAAAAGGTTCATTTGTTGTTCAAACTAAATATCAGAATGGGAAATAAATGTGAACCAAGTGATTTGGATGGTTGGTGCCAAATGGGGTGATTTGAGCATCAGATTGCTAGTCTCCTAAGATTTTCATGCACAGGGATTCCTAGCCTAGGGTCCAAGCACCCCTCCATTGATGGTAGGGGCCAAAGGCATAAAATAGGTTGGGAACCCCTTCCCCAAAGATTGCAGAGAATGTTGTGAAAAATAAAAAAAAAGAACATTTTGTGGGCGAAAATGCCTTGTTAGAACATAGAAGGATTCAACACAGGAACAGGCCATTCGGCCCATAATGTTGTACTGAACCCCCTAAAAAGCAAATCAAAAACACCCAAATACTAATTCCTCCTACCTACAGTATATCCATATCCCTCCATCTTCCTTATATCCATGTGCCTATCCAAACGTCCCTTAAAAGCCCCTAATGTAGTTGACTCTACCACCATACCAGGCAGCGCATTCCAGGCATCCATCACTCTCTGAGTAAAAAAATTACCCCACACATCTCCCTTGAAACTAGCCCCTCTCACTTTCAATGCATGCCCTCTGGTCCCTGGGAAAGAGATCCTCTCTGTCCACTTTATCTATGCCTTTCATAATCTTGTAAACTTCGATCAGATCTCCCCTGAGGGAGGTCAAAGGAGAATGGCCAGACTGGTTCAAGTTGACAGGAAGCTGACAGCAACTCAAATAACCACACGTTACAGCAGAGGTGTGCAGAAGGACGTGTGAATGTATAATATGCTAAACCTTGAACTGAACAGGTTACAGCAGCAGAAAACTACAAGCATACATTCACTGGCCATTTTATTAGCTACCTCTTATTTCTAGTAAAGTGGTCATTGAGTTTAAATACTTCCTCTGTGTGCCTGGCAACACAAGAGCTAGGAATAGAATGTGTGTTTCAGTTGCCTAGTGTCAGGTATGTGAACAATGGATCTACCCAGCAGAGCAAAGTGAGTGTATCCAGGAGCTGAGCACAGGGAATATTGAATATTTGTCAGAGTCTTTGATAACATACCAAATCTCCTAAATCTTCTAAGAAAGTTGATGTACTGGCATGCCATCATGATTGTATTTATGGCTGTTATGTATTTTTTATTGAGTACTTTTGAATGCTTACTTCCATCACACAGCCAACTTCAACACCTATTTCCAGAGGAGTGATAGGTTGACTTAAGGTGTTTAATTCTGATATAAGAATATAACATTGCAAAATTTGTGGAGTCTTCAAGATTCTAGCCATGACAAAGAAGTCAAATAATCTTCGTGGACCAAATACATCCCTTTTAAAGTCCTAGTACACTCTATGGAAGCATACTATGTAAATTAAATAAAGTGCCATTTGTTTAGGATTTTCTTGGACTGTTAAGCACTGGCAAGCTGCTATAAGTCACTAACATGCTATATTTAAATAGAGTGCAGGGACCAGGAGGAAAGACCAGCAACATGAAGCTTTGTTTTCATTCTAAAAAAAAATACAAGCACTGGTCCATCCCTCTATGGAATCTCATTTGTATCTGAAGATGACTGCTAAGACCAGTCATTCTCAAGTGTGCCACTTTCAATAAAAGCCGCTGAATAGAACATCTTGGTGTAACTAGATAAGATATTTCTCCTGAGTCAAATAACTCCTAAGAAGTTAATTTGCAGTGAATATTTAGCTGCTGCTCTTTTGCACTCTGAGTAAAGCAGCTTAACGTAGGTTCTCAAGGAAATGCCTAGTGCAATGTTATTAGTGAAGCAGTAATTAAATGATGGATAAGTAATGATTTTTAAAGTAGCAAAGTACCATAATAGAGCTCAGTGATAATGTACCAACAATGGGAACTGTTACCTCTTGATGGGCTTTTTAGTTGATACCACGATGTGTATTATTGTATGTAATCTAAACTACTACAATAAAATCCCAACTATTGTTGCCAGTAGATGTGTAGAGCAGAGAAATAGATGTGTAGAACATTATTCAGTAAGATTAAATCAATTTTATGTATTTTTCCAGGATTTGAATCAAGCAATATGGGTGAGCTGAATGGTTCTGAAAAAGAATTAAAAGATGGGGCAAGATCTTCACCAAGTCTCATTAAGACATCAGATCAGCACCTGAAAAGACTGAAGAGATCCAGTTCAGGTACATTTCATAAAACTTCCCAAATTATGGCAGTATTAACTATAGATTTTGCACAAAATTTAAGTATCAACAAACCAAAATTTAAAAGAGTACTGTATTTAGTTTAAAAAAAAGCTTTGGGACAGATTTTGCAGCGTGCTATCAATTTGGATTAGTATTATATCAGCACATTTTTGCACGTTAAGACGCTATTAGCCGAGCATTCAAAGCATACTCTGCAGTGCACATAGGAACTGCATGAACAAGAAATAACATTCAAAGAATAATGAACATACAACACAGAGGCTGAATCAGGAAGAGAAAATTGGAGCAGTAAACAAAATCAGATAAAGGAAATTAAAAGATAGAAGTGACATAAAAGCAGCACAGAAAGTAAATGAGATACCATACACAGAAAATACTTAGTATTAATTAAAAATCAAAGGAATCTGACCATACTTGTCAAACATTAATTTTCAGTGCCAGAAAGACTGTTTAGCAGTTAAATATATATGGCAGATTAAACGAAAGAGAATGTGGAAAAATAGCTTCATGTGACAGGTTAAATTTAACAGGTATTAATTTATTCTGATATGAGGAAAAACTAAGCCAAGTGTCTTAAAAGCAATATATTTGAGATATCGGAAATAAGGTGCCGGAAATATTCAGCAGGTCAGACAGCTTCTATGGAGAGAGACACTGGAAATGCCTTACTTCAATGAATTATTACCGTAATCAGAAATCATTATCAGTTCTGATGAAAAGTTGTCAACTCAAAACATTAATTCTATTTCTCAGCACAGATACTGTCCGACCTCCTAACTATTTCGAAGGTTTTCTGTTTTGCTTGTAAACAAAATGACCTAATTTTAAAATGTGCCATAGGAAGTGAGAGTCTTTAAGTAAACAAGCTATCAAAGACTCATAAAAAGGAGTACCCAATATCTAGCATTATAAATAAAGGATATAAAGTACAATGAACAAGAAAACTATGTTAGTTCTTTATAACAGATTAGCTAGATCCCATCTGGAGATACGTGACTAAGTTAATCATGCAATTGGTGGCAAATGGCATTGCAACATTGCTTTGGCCACTCAGTGAGATCAGTGAAGTACTTGACAGTTCCGCACTGCTTTCAGAATATCTCCAGAGAAATACTTAGCCCCTGTCAGATGGATCTTCTCTTCTTTCCATGTGTTCCAGTGCTTCACTGAAAACATAAGTAACACACAACATGATGGAGGAAGGTCAGGTAGCATCTTTGGAAGGAAAACCACAGCCAATGTTTTGGGCTAAGACCCTTCATCTGGATTGGAAAGGCAGGGGACAGAAGCTAGAATAAAAGGGTGGGGGAGGGGAAGGAGCATGAGCTGGTGGTCGAGCAGAGAATCCAGATGAGGGGGAAAGGTAGAAAGAGGGGGAAAAAGGGAGTGATGGGAGAAGCCCAGGGATGATAGGTGGAAGAAGCACAGGGCTGAAGGAGGAAGCTAATAGGGGAAGGCAGGGAATAAAGGGAAGGAGGTGAGGAACCAGAGGCAGGAAGGCATGGGTGATGGCATGTTTTGAGAGCTGGGAGTGGAAAAGAAAGGGTAAACCAGCCACAGGGATAAGAGAAAGCAAAAGAGGGAGGACAGAGAGGAATGGTTAACAGAAGTGAGAGAAATCAATGTTGTCACTGTCGAGTTGGAGACTAACAAGATGGAGTGTGTGATGTTGTTCTTCCAGTCTGCACCTGGCCTTGGTGTGAGGAAGAAGCACAAATGCAATCATCAATGTAAGAGAGAAGGCATGCTCTCCAACACTACAGTCCCCTGGCCCTGACCACCTCATTTTCACCATGGATGACCAATGTTCTAAGCCTACACCAATGAAACTCCCTACCTTTTCTCCACTATATTGGCAACTATATTGATGCTGTTTCCTGCACCCACGTGAAACTTATCATCTTCACCACCTACTTCCACCCTGCCCTCAAATTCACTTGGTCCATCTCCAACATCTCTCATCAATTTCTTTCTCTCTCTGGCTCCATCTCCAAGTCAGATTATCTACTAACATCTTTTACAAACCACAGTTACCTACAGGTACACTGACTAGGCTTCTTCCCATCCTGCACTTGCAAGGATGTGATTCCCTTCTCTCAGTTCCTTTGTCTCCAGTGCATCTATTTTCATGATAAGGTTTTCCATTCAAGGTCATCCTTATTTTTCCAACGATGTAATTTCCCTTCCTCTGCTGTCAATCTAGTTCACAACCACATCTCTTCCATTTCCCACACATCTGCCCTTACCCATACAGGGACAAGGGTACCCTTGTCCTCACCGTACTCCTCTTCATTCTCGATAGCTAACGCCATGTCCAACAGAAACCCACCACTAAGCTTACCACCCTCTCTCCTCCCAAACCCTCTCCACTTTCTCTCTCTGACTCCCATGTCCACTCTTCCCTCCCCATCCATTTCCCCCTCCTGGCACTTATCTCTGCAAACTGGTGTTACACATGCCCCTGCACCTCCTCCCTCACAGGCATCCAGAGCTTCTGGTGAGGCAGCACTTAACATGTGAATCAATTTGTGTCATTTATTGCATCCAGTGCTACTAGTGTGGCCTTTCCTGACACAGATTCAACTTCACCTCCCTGTATCTGGTTCCCCATCTCCTTCTCTTTATTCCATGGTCTTCCTCGATCAAATTACTTCTTCTTTAGCCCTTAGCCTCTACCACCCATTACCTCCCAGCTTCTCACATCATTCCTTTTTCTCCCACCTTCTGCCCACCCTTTCATTGTAGCATCTTCCCCCTTCATTTCCAATCTAGTTGAAGGGTCCAAAACATTGAATTCCTCTCCATCAATACTGCCTGATCTGGAGTTCATCCAACAATTTTTTTTGTATATTGCTCCAGATTTACAGTGTCTGCAGTCTCTCTCGTGTCTCTGAAAATTATGAACCTTATTGTCTCTTGCTGTGTACCATTCTTCACGGTTTCCAAAGTCAGAAGAAATTTTACAATACAGGAGAGAGAAAGAGAGCATGTCAGATCAATAATCCTTTATCATCTGATGAAAGGTTATTGACCAAAAACATTAACTCTTCCATCCTTCCTGACCTGCTAAGAAATTCCAGCAATCCTCTGATTATTTCAAATTTCCATTGACTTGAGTTTTCTGATTTTTGACAAGTTGTGAAAGGTTTTCCAGCACACATTCCCAACAAATCCACCTTTCCCAAGCCAACAAACTTCTTTTGAGTTTGCTAACTGAATGTATAACCATATTTATTTGGAAGCACAAAGTCAGCACCATGCCTGAATTTCTCTGAAGGGAACAGGTTAATTGTGTTTTATAAACACAGTCCCTTTATCAGGATCAGCATATTTCAATCCCTTAGCATCAAACCAAGACAGCAGCACCTAATCTCTGTCACTGCTGCTCTAACCTCTCCTGTACTTTCAAGTAAAGGACTTATCTTTTAATTCAAAATCTACACAACAGATACCTTTTGGCCAAGTAAATAACAATGTTAATACACAATACAGTGCATATAAAAAGTATTCACCCTCCCCCTTGGAAGTCTTACTGTTTTATTGTTTTACAACATTGAATCTCAGTGGCTTTAATTTTGCATTTGTAAACACTGATGAACAGGAAAAGACTTTTCGTGTCAAAGTGAAAACAGATCTCTAAAAAATGATTACAAAGTTCATTACAAATATAAAACACTAAATTGCAGAAGTATTCACCCCCTTTGATGTAACAAACCAAAACATCACTGGTTCAGCCAATTGGCTTTAGAAGTCACATAATTAGTTAAATGGAGATCATCTGTGTGTGGTCAAGATGTTTCAATTGATTGTAGTAAAAATACACCTATATCTGGAAGGTCCAACTGCTGGTGAGTCAGTATCATGGCAAAAACTACACCATGAAGACAAAAGAACACTCCAAGCAACTCCACAAAAAGGTTTTTGAAAAGTACAAGTCAGGAGATGGATACAAGAACATTTCCAAGTCACTGTATATCCCTTGGACTATAGTTGACTATAGTTGAGATGGAAAGAATATGGCAAGGGTGTCCTCAAAAACTGAGTAATCGTGTGTTACGTACCCCATAACTGGGTGTTTAACCAGCAGAGAAAGAAGAATCCGTTGGAGTCTGGTGGTACCAAACTAAAGTTATTAATAAAAATAAGCAAAAACCATATCAATAATGCAAATATACATATATCACAAGTTAGCAGTAATAAACCTAAAAGTGTAGGAATAATAATAATAAGCAATAATAAACAAGCTCTATCGATATCTAGGGGTAAATAAATTGTCATAGAAAAATATAAAGTTCAGTTCAGTTCATGAGTGCTGATGTAGTTATGGTTGTTGTATTGTAATCGTTGGAGATAGAGAGCGAGCGAGTGAGATGTAACAGCTACAGTCAGGCAAACCTTCCTTTGCTTTCTTAATCCGTCGTTTCTTTGTGGTCATTCAGTTATGACCTCTCCGTCCTTCTGCTAGACCGTTCTTCTGTGGTGGACTTGTCACTCTGGCATGAGTGGACACACACACAAGACCCCACCGGCCCTGCTTTAACAGCGTGAGCTTTACTGACCGATCTCCTGACTCGGTCTCCAAAGCCCCCACCTTTCTTGTGGGTTCCAACACTCAATCAGTGTCCACTGGTGTGTCTGGAGGGTGTCTCTCCAGACCTGTCTTATCCCTACCCATGGAGTCTCAGCTATCCATCACTGCTGAATGACTGTGTCCATCAAATAAGGCCACTCCTGCAGTCCACTGAGGAATGTTTATGAGCAAACTATTGTCCTTGCAGTGAAACAGTAAATAATTTTTTTAAAAAAGGAGTCACAATATGGTTAATCAGCAATTTCCCCCTCTCTTATCTGTCACAGATGTTCTTGCCTGGTTTTTCATCTCTTTCTCATGGTCAACATAACAACAGTAATAGTTTGTGTTTCTCGGGGAGGATGGTTAACTCTTCACCCCATTGTCCATCAGGTCTGTTCATCACTCATAACACCCCCATCCTTCTGGGAATTTTCACCAGGAGGGAAAATTAACTAATAAAGCACATGACTGAATTACAGAGTTTAACAAAATACAGAAGTTGTCTTAACTACAAGAATAATACAGATATACTTTCAAATTAACATCTGGATAAACAATCAGCAATTACATTGTCACTCCCCTTTACATGTTGTATTTTAATATCAAATTCCTGTAACAACAGACTCCAACTTAATAATCGCCTAGTTTTTTTTTTCCGTGTTTAGCAAAAAAAAACTAAAGTGTTGTGATCTTAGCTTAGGTGTATATTACAAAGTGTGAACCAATACATGTGTGATTATACTGTGGTACATCACAAAAGTTTGTGCAAATACTACTCTCTATTTTACTTTTAAACTTAACATTCAAACAGTCAATCTTTCATGGTGTTTTTATCTTTCACGTGCTTTGTCAAATTCCCTCAAAACCAGATCCTGTTATTCAAAGTGGCATTTGGTCAACAGTTGTCCCTTTTCCACTTAACTCTCACGTGGTTAGCTTGCTCACCAGTGTGGAATAGGCCTTCAAAGACTCCTTTCACAGGAGTTATCTTATCACCAATGTTTTCCAAACTAAGCCCATTTGCTGAACTTCCACACAATTTGTTAATTTTAAACAAGTCATTAATTTTATCTTCAGGATCTTTCATTCTATTTGTTTTCAGTTTAACAGCAGCAGATGATCCCTCTTGGTCAAAACAACATTTCAAGTTCTGCCTCTCCAAATCACATACTTGAATAACATCAGCAAGTTGTTTATCTTTAAATTTCCAAACAAACTGTAATTGATTCATAGGCACCTTGTTCACAAGCCATTGTTCAGTTAACAGTCCCTTCCTTTTGTCAACCCTTCTAAAACCAATACAAGCTTTAAATTTTCTTTATTCAGTTTAGGAACAACACCTTTCCCTTCTCCTTCAATAATATTCACATCACCAGCTTTCATCTCATCATTAACTTTTAGCACACCTTCTAACACAAACAACTGAGAATTCTCACTTTCCACTGGTACCAAGGTTAACCCTTTCTTCACTGAACCAAGTCCATCTGACCCAAAAGGACTGCATTCCTTTTCAACTAAATCAGATACCTCAGACTTTTCCTCAGTTTCAATACTAGATTCAGTACCCTGTGACTCCACATCCTTCACACCCTGAACACACACAAATGGGACATCTACCTCTTCCAGGCTTTCAATACCAGTCCCCTTTTCAAATTCTAAGTTCCCCTGATCCTCCCAGTTACTCTCTGGGCAACTCCCATCTGGAGTAATCTCAACCTTGCGGGTTAAAACAATCTTGTCTGCTAACCCAGCAGACTCCCTCAAGGTAGCGGCATCCTTTTCATCTAGGACAGCCCTTACATCATTATCGGGAACACATTTAAATTCTTCAACTGCAAACTGATCTGTCGTCAGACAGATCATCCGTGTCCAACCCTGGACCTTCTAACTGCCTTATCTGTTTCTCATCTTTACTCTGTGCCTCTATAAATTCCCTCCTTGCTAATAGTAGATCTACCTCCTCTCCTTCACTCTCTTTCAGCCCACTATCCTCCATTTTACCACTCTCTAACCCCTCTTGGTACAGGGTCGGTAAAAACGTCTCCGCCAAATCAACACTGGACTCATTTAAACTGGCCCCTTTCTCAGCCACCTTTCTAGACATGCTGTGAGTTATTGCACATGCGGGATAAATCTTGGAATCTATGGGCGGGTCCTCAGCACTCACAGGCTTGCTTGTCAGCTTCACTGCTGAACACACGTATCTCTCCAGATCCACACTGGAACTGGGGTTTCTCCTTCCTTCACCGACACCGTTCCTTTCGAGATAAACTTCTCACACCCCTCTTGGGCTCTATCTACCTTTGCCTTCCTCATCGATCTGCTGACCGACTCAATGCAACTTGTAGGGATTGCTGTTTTCCCTTTTCCTGTCTCTTTCTTCGGAGCAAAGCACTTAGATGCTATATGACCAGCTTTCCTACAATTATAACACGTAAAGCTAGGAAACTTGCTGCCAGCCTGCTTTTCCTCCTCCTTACCTTTTCCACTAGCTCCCGGCTTATTCTCTGCCATTGCCGGTGGGCTTTATCTACCGTCCCTACTGCCTCTCTGGTAACTCTTATTTGAGGAAAACTTTGACTTGTGGGTTAAGGCGTACTCGTCTGCTAACTTGGCAGTCGCAGACAGAGTCTCTGTCTCCTTCTCATCCAAGTACGTCTTCATACTCTCAGGGATACAACTTTTGAACTGCTCTATCAGTATGAACTGTAACAGGTTATCATAATCTTCATCAACCCCTTTTGAGGCGCACCAATGCTCACAATTTATTTGCATCTCACGGGCAAACTCTAAATACGTGTGGTTCCACGGCTTTCTCAAGTTCCGGAACTTCTGCTGGTATGCCTCTGGCACCAACTTGTAACTCCTCAGTACAGCCCTTTTTACTTCCTCATAATTCCTAGACTCATCCATGGACAATGCCGAATACGCTTGCTGATCCTTCCCCCTAAGTACGCTCTGTAACAGAACAGCCCATTTTCTCTCAGGCCAGTTCTGATTCACAGCCACTTTCTCAAAGTGGAGGAAGAACTTATCGACATCTACCTCCTCGAATGGAGGTACCAACTGGATCTCCCGACTAATCTTGAACCCCTCATTTGGGTCTGCTGCCCAGTCTCTTCCCTGTTGTACCTTTAACCTCTCTATTTCCAGTGCATGCTGCCTCTCTTTCTCCCTTTCCTCCATCTGCCTTTCAGCTTTCCTCTCTTCCTCCTCTCTTCTCCATTCAGCTTCCTCTTTTTGCCTCACAGCATCCTCTCTTTGCCCTGCAACTTCTCTCTCTGCTTCCAGCTGCCTCATCTGAAGTTTATGCTGCCTTTTCTTCTCTTTCTCAACCAACCTTAATTTTTCTATCACTAACTGAACCTCCCCCTCAGCTGGTTTCCTCTCAGGGAACAGGTCCAATACATCCAGTGTGAACACACCCTTGGATACATAATGCATAACTATTTCTCTCTGTATATCCACCTTTCTCATCAACTATTTCACCTCTGGGAGATCTAATCGTTTCGCAACAATCACCAATTCAGCCTTCCTGGCAACCTCTAACGCCCCCGAAGTCGGGTCTTTTAAAAATTTGACAATGTCCATCTCTGCTGGTTTCCCGTCTGGTTATTCTCACAACTAGATCAGATAAAGGACTTTTATCCCGATTCACTGGCCCCCTCATTTGGTAATCAAATCCCAGATGAGTCCCCAATCTTTTACATACCTGTAACTGGGTGTTTAACCAGCAGAGAAAGAAGGATCCGTTGGAGTCTGGTGGTACCAAACTAAAGGTGTTTATTAATAAAAATAAGTAAAGACCATATCAATAATGCAAATATACATATATCACAAGTTAGCAGTAATAAACCTAAAAGTGTAGGAATAATAATAATAAGCAATAATAGACAAGCTCTATCGATGTCTAGGGGTAAATAAATTGTCATAGAAAAGTATAAAGTTCAGTTCAGTTCATGAGTGCTGATGTAGTTATGGCTGTTGTATTGTAATCGTTGGGGAGAGAGAGAGAGCGAGCGAGATGTAACAGCTACAGTCAGGCAAACCTACCTTTGCTTTCTTAATCCATTGTTTTTTTGTGGTCATTCAGTTATGACCTCTCCGTCCTTCTGCTAGACCGTTCTTCTGTGGTGGACTCATCACTCTGGCATGAGTGGACACACACACACAAGTCCCCACCGGCCCTGCTGTAACACTGTGAGCTTTACTGACCGATCTCCTGATTCAGTCTCCGAAGCCCCCACCTTTCTTGTGGGTTCCAACACTCAATCAGTGTCCACTGGCATGTCTGGAGGGTGTCTCTCCAGACCTGTCTTTTATCCCTACTCACGGGGACTCAGCTGTCCATCAATCCTGAAAGACTGTGTCCATCAAATAAGGCCTCTCCTTCAGTCCACTGAGGAATGTTTATGAGCAAACTATTGTCCTTGCAGCAAAACAATAAATAATTCAAAAAAAGGAGTCACAGTACGGTTAATCAGCAATTTTCCCCTCTCTCTTATCTGTCGCAGATGTTCTTGCCTGGTTTTTCTTCTCTTTCTCATGGTCAACATAACAACAGTAATAGTTTGTGTTTCTTGGGGGGGGGGGATGGTTAACTCTTCACCCCATTGTCCATCAGGTCTGTTCATCACTCATAACACCGTGCAAGAAGGGGACTAATAAGGGAGGCCACCAAGAAACCTATGACAACTTTGGAGGAGTTACAAGCTTCAGTGGCTGAAATAGGAGAGACTGTGCATACAATTGTTGCCTGGGTGCTTCACCAGTCGCTGCTTTATGGGAGTGTGGCAAAGAGACAGCCACTGTTTGAAAAAAAAACCTCACATGAAATCTCAGCTGGAGTTTGCCAGAAGTCAGCTGGAAGAAGGTTCTATGATCTGATGAAACCAAAATAGAGCTTTTTGGCCATTAGACCAATGGTTACGTTTGGTGTAAGCCAAACACTGCATATCATCAAAAAACACACCTACTGTGAAGCCTGGTGGTGATTGCACCATGCTGTGGGGATGCTTCACTGCATCAGGCCCTGGAAAGCTTGTGAAGGAAGAGGGTAAAACAAATCTAGCAAAGTACAGGGAAATCCTGAAGGAAAAACCTGATGCAGTCTGCAAGAGAACTGCACTTGGGAGAAGAGTTATTTTCCAGCAAGACAGTAACCACAAGCATAAAGCCAAAGCTACACCGGATTGGTAATAAAGTTAACATTCTGGAGTGGCCAAGTCAAAGTCCAGACCTCAATCCAATTGAGAATTCATGGCTGGACTTGAAAAGGGCTTGATCCCCATGCAATCTGACAGAATTTTGTAAAGAAGAAAGGGGGAAAATTGCAGTATCTAGATGTGCAAAGCTAATAGAGACCTATCCACACAGACTTAAGGCTGTATCTGCTGCCAAAGGTGCATCTACTAAATACTGACTTGAAGGGGATGAGTAATTATGCAATCAATTATATTCTGTTTAATAATTGAATTACATTTAGATCAGTTTGTAGAAATTTGTTTTTGCTTTGACATGAATGAGTCTTTCCTGTTGATCAGTGTCAAAAAAGCCAAATTAAATCCACTCTGGCGCACACAAAATGCTGGAGGAACACACCAAGCCAGACAGCATCAATTAAAAAGTGTACAATCAATGTTTGGGGCCGAGAACCTTCTGAATTAGAAGGTTGTGGGACGGGAGGGAGAAACACAAGGTGAGACTGGGAGTGGGGTGAGAGGTGAAGTAAAGAGCTGGGAAGTTGGTTGGTGAAAGAGATACAGGGCTGGAGAAGGGGAAATCCAATAGGAGAGGACAGAAAGCAATGGAAGAAAGAAAAAGGGTGAGGAGCACCAGAGGGAGGCGCTGGGCAGGCAAGGAGTTTAGGTGAGAGAGGGAGAAGGGGGGAATAGATAAGAAAATGGATTATGAGGTTCAAGAAATCGATGTTCATGCCATGAGGTTGGGGACGACCTAGACAGAATACAAGGTGTTGTTCCTACAACCTGAGTGTGGCCTCATCATAATAGTAGAGCATACTATGGATGGACGTGTCAGAATGGGTGGCCACTGGGAGATCCAACTTCTTCAGGTGGACAGAGCGTAGATACTCGGCAAAGCCGTCTCCCAGTCTACATTGGGCCTCACTGATATAAAGGAAGCCACACCAGTAGCACCTGATATAATAGTTGACCCCAACAGATTCGCAGGTGAAGTGTTGCCTCACCTGGAAGGACCTTTTGGGGCCCTAAATGGTAGTGAGGGAAGAGGTATGGTGGCAGATGTACAAGCAGGTTTTTATCCATTATACAGTACCACCAAGGAGGCATCCGATTAGTCCGAACTTCATTCTGCAACAGGATAATAACTACATAATGCATCATTAGTGGAGAGAACCTGGCCTAACTTATGTTCAAAGGACATCCAGATGACTTCATCAACTTTGGGCCATCCAATCTATGTAGGATGACCCATAGAACCTCCCCGTTGACCAAAGCGTGAAGTGAATGAAAACTGTATACAGATATACAGATCGCTAGACCAGCTGTTAGTAAAATATGCTTGTAATGTTTTAGTCTAGTCTAAAACCATGTTGCACATATCATGTGTTATTGCCTGCTAATAAGACAAGTGTCGTTTTGCAATTTCTAGAATTATGTACATTTGGGCTCAAAGGTGCTGCTCAACAGCTCATTCAGAGCTGATCTGTGTACCCTTCAACAATTGAATTCTTCACTCTCAGTTATCAAAGATCGACCAAACAAGTAAACTTTGGCAAGGCAGTTGCCAGGGGTGAAAGTAGTAGAAAGGCTTCTGATCCATTTTACAGCATTTTAAACAGTATTTGGAATGAAGAAGAAATGACTCAATAGATCAGGATCTGTCACCCTAGTAAAATGGATGAGCAAGTTGTAAGGTTCCTTTTACAAGTAATTCTTGTTATATGCCATATCAGCACATCACAATTCAATGCAGTTCATTAAGTAGTGTGCAGTATTAAAGACTAATTCTGCATCTCTTGATTTTAATGTATGAATATTGTACCAGAATCCAAGATGCTTCAGGAGGTAAAGAGCATTTGGTTGCCATATTAGTCTTTACCAGTCTCATCAGTTTATTTTGATTTCTGGTTTTGAGAAGATTGACAATAATTATCAGTGCCATTTACATTTACACAGCACAAGAATCAACTTATTTATTGCAGCTTCCTCAAGTTGTGCTCCAGCCATCTCTCTTCATTCCTTAATATACTCATGAATAGTTTGGAGGACCATCCTATTAATATTGAAGTTTTGACTCTTTGCAGTTGCCATCATTAACATCCAATCAATTTGTAGATAAATATTTTTCTAATTACTTTTTGCTCTCTAAGATTCTTGTTGCAAATTAGACCAATCATATTTCCAATCACCAACAACATTGCAATTGTATTTTATGCAATATTTTGTTTGTTTTAAGTATTATCTATTTTCTCCAAATTGAAATTGTGAAATATATACACCTTACAGAAGTACTTGTTGTGTTAGGACTTAACTCAAAAATAATTATTCCCTGAGCTATCTCTACACTACCAGTAATATTGTTGCTTAGCTACCTACCTTCCCAAGTATGCTTGTGAAGTTCTGGATGAATTGTTCATCATTTCCTATACATCTTCAGAACCTTTGACAAATGTGGCACAGTGCATTTTGAAACAGCTATCATTGTGTTGTATTCCAACAAGTTATTTTTCATGGCAACTTAGTTCTTGTCAGATTATTTTGTTTTGTATAGTTTTTTTATGAACTTAGTGATTGGCAAGGCAAAGGTAAAGATTATTGGTGTAAAGACAGGATGACACAAGAAGTTCTCCTTCATACCGATAATCTTTGCATTCATCAGCAAAACAATTTTCTGATTGTACAATTGTACATTTATCTCCACCATTTATGTCTCCAACAAATACAAATAGCAATTGCTTTCTGGTGCAGTAATGAATCATCCAATTGTGCCCTTCTTAAGGCTATCTGTGAAAATTCCTGTATTTTCTCATAGCCACTTACAACTTCCTACCTTTTATCCCATCTGTTGATGTACTTCCCTTCTGAACTTCCATTTCATAACTTTCCTCCAATACAGTTCGTTTGTTCTACTTGACATCAGTATTAACTCTCTACAATTACAAAGTGCTGAATAACTCTGGATTAGATTAAAAAATTAAATTTGTTCCCCACTGGGCAATCAGATCACTAAAACAGGAACTAATCAATTTGCATAGCAACCTATTCCAATTTATAAACAGAAATCATTTATAAAAAGAACAGCTCTTTCCATTTAACCAGTTTGTCTTTCATAATTAGCAGTAACTCACATTAGTGATTAGTTCAGTCTAGGGTGTAATAGAATTGTAGGTAGAGTCGGCTAGATATGCCTTCGAAATTTTTTTCCAAACATCAACACAAAAGAGCACAATATCTCAATTAACATGGATTCATGCTAAAAATTTGTTCATTTGGGCAAATTGCTCTGCCTAAAACATGCAACCAAGTGGAAAATCGTGCTCCTAGTATTTATGATTTGCCATATTTTATGCACCACATAAAGTAAACGTGATAATTGACAATGAAACATTGACAGATTTATAT
Source organism: Hemitrygon akajei (assembly GCF_048418815.1). Taxonomy (NCBI): domain Eukaryota; kingdom Metazoa; phylum Chordata; class Chondrichthyes; order Myliobatiformes; family Dasyatidae; genus Hemitrygon; species Hemitrygon akajei. Next base: position 51,475,222 of record NC_133124.1, on the reverse strand, counting down.
ATTTTCAATTTAGATGAACAGCTTCCAGAGTACTATTGTAGCGGTGTGCTACACGCAGCGCTGAAATAACAACACGTAGTCGGTGAGCTGCAGTTGCAAAAAAGATTTATTCAAACTTTGCGGCCTCGCTTTAAAGCCTTCCTGTTCCCGCCCTCCCCGGGAATATTCACAGTCCCTTCCCGCGCGCGGGCTTTTCCCCTTGCTGGTGAAGAAGGCTTGGTGCCCTTTTTGGGACCGGCCTCAATGCCGGCACGCACCACTTTGTGAGCCGGTTCGAGTGCGCTGGGAAGTGGGTCGCCACATAACCCCCCCCCCACCAGAACCGGCGATATACCCCCCAATGTCCTCAGTCTGGGTTGGTGTCTGTTTGGGAGGTCTGCCTCTGCGTCGCGGTGCCTGAATCTCGACCGGCTGCGCCAAGTCCACATGGGCCGGTTTGAGTCAGTCCACTGTGAAAACCTGCTCTCTCCCCCCAATGTCCAGCATGAATGTGGACCCATTGTTTCTGATCACTGTAAACAGCCCCTTGTAGGGCCGCTGTAACGGAGTCCGGGGTCCGCCCCATCGTACAAAAACGAACTTACAGTTCTGCAGATCTTTGGGTACGCAGGTCGGGTTCTGCCCATGCTGCAAAGTGGGTATGGGGGCCAGGTTACCGAGCCTCTCACGTAGTCTGTCCAGGACTGCTGCGGGTTCTTCCTCTTGCCCTCTTGGGGCAGGTATGAACTCTCTTGGGACAACCAGGGGTGCGCCATACACCAACTCGGCCGAAGAGGTGTGCAGATCCTCTTTGGGCGCCGTGCAGATTCCGAGCAGGACCCAGGGAAGCTTGTCCACCCAGTTAGGCCCTTTAAGGCAGGCCATGAGAGCAGACTTCAGGTGACGGTGGAAATGCTCCACCAGTCCGTTCGACTGTGGGTGGTAGGCAGTTGTGTGGTGCAGCTGTGTCCCCAAAAGGCTGGCCATAGCGGACCACAGGCTGGAGGTGAACTGGGCGCCTCTGTCGGAGGTAATGTGGGCCAGTACACCAAAGTGAGATGCCCAGGTTGCAATCAGTGCTCGAGCGCAGGATTCAGAGGTGGTGTCGGTGAGCGGGACCACCTCTGGCCATCTTGTGAACCGGTCCACGATAGTCAGGAGGTGCCGCGCTCCTCGCGACACTGGCAGGGGGCCCATGATATCCACATGAATGTGGTCAAAACGCCGGCGGGTGGGGTGGAACTGCTGCGGCAGGGCTTTGGTGTGCCACTGCACCTTGGCTGTTTGGCAGTGCATGCACATTTTGGCCCATTCACTGACCTGCTTGTGGAGTCCATGCGAAAAGAACCTGTTGGCTACCATCCGGATGGAGGGGTGCGCTAAGTTGTGAATGGAGTTGAAAACGCGCTGCCGCCAGGCTGCCGGGACGATGGGGCAGAGTTGGCCGGTAGCTACGTCACACAGTAGGGTCCTCTCACCTGGGCCTACGGAGAGCTCCTGGAGCTGCAAACCAGAGACTGCAGTTCTGTAACTACGGATCTCCTCGTCTGCCTGTTGCACCTCCGCCAGCGCTTCATAGTCTACCCCCTGGGACAGGACTTGGATGTCAGGTCTGGAGAGAGCGTCCGCCACGACATTGTCCTTTCCCGAGACATGCCAGACATCCGTCATGTATTCGGAGATGTAGGACAGATGTCGCTGCTGGCGGGACGACCAGGGGTCGGACGCTTTCGAGAACGCAAAGGTAAGTGGTTTGTGGTCCGTGAACGCGGGGAAGGGCCTACCTTCTAAGAAGTACCTGAAATGCCGGATTGCCAGCGACCCTCGATGAGTTGTTCCAGCACTCCACCAACTGCCGTGTTAGATGCGTCCCCTGTGAGGGCGGTAGGGACGTCCGTTCTGGGGTGCACTAGCATCGCGGCATTTGCCAAGGTTTCCTTGGTTTTAACGAAAGCGGCGGTGGACTCCTCGTCCCAGGTAATGTCCTTGCCCTTACCCAACATCAGGGCGAACTGGGGGCGCATGTTTCGGGCTGCTGAGGGGAGGAAGCGGTGGTAGAAATTCACCATACCCACGAACTCCTGAAGGCCTTTGATTGTGTTGGGTCGGGGGAAATGGCGGACTGCGTCTACCTTGGCGGGCAGAGGGGTTGCCCCATCTTTAGTAATCCTGTGGCCCAGGAAGTCGATGGTGTCAAGCCCAAACTGGCATTTGGCCGGGTTGATTGTTAGGCCGTATTCACTCAGTCGGGCGTAGAGTTGACGGAGGTGGGACAGATGCTCCTGACGACTACTGCTAGCTATGAGGATGTCGTCCAAATAGATGAAAGCGAAATCCAGGTCGCGTCCCACCATATCCATTAACCGCTGGAACGTCTGTGCGGCATTCTTTAGGCCGAATAGCATGCGGAGGAACTCAAAAAGGCCGAACGGGGTGATGAGTGCCATTTTGGGGACGTAGTTCGGATGTATTGGGATTTGATGGTATCCCTGGATGAGGTCCACCTTGGAGAAGATCCGTGCGCCATGCAGGTTTGCTGCAAAGTCCTGAATGTGCGGCACAGGGTAGCGGTCCGGTGTTGTAGCCTCGTTCAGCCTGCGGTAGTCGCCACATGGTCTCCAGCCCCCTGTTGCTTTGGGCACCATGTGCAGGGGGGAGGCCCAAGGGCTGTCAGACTGCCATATGATCCCTAATTCCTCCATCCTCTTGAACTCCTCCTTCGCCAGTCAGAGCTTGTCCGGGGGAAGCCTTCGAGCACGGGCGTGGAGGGGTGGTCCTTGTGTCAGGATGTGGTGCTGTACACCATATCTGGGAATGGCTGCTGTGAACTGCGGTGCCAGAACCGATGGGAAATCCACCAGGACTCTGGTGTAGTCATTGTTGGACAGCGTGATGGAGTCTAGGTGTGGGGCCGGCAACTGGGCTTCACCCAGGGAGAACGTTTGAAAGGTCTCGGCGTGGACCAGTCTCCTCCCTTGCAGGTCGACCAGCAGGCTGTGAGCTCGCAAAAAATCCGCTCCCAGGAGCGGTTGGGCTACGGCGGCCAGAAGTCCCACGTGAACCGGCTGGAGCCGAACTGTAGCTGCACCGTACGGGTGCCGCAGGTCTTTACTGTGCTGCCGTTCGCAGCCCTCAGGGTGGGACCCAGTTCTCTGTTGCGGGTGTCATAACTCATCGGAGGTAAGACGCTGATCTCAGCTCCGGTGTCAACCAAAAAGCGGCGTCCTGACTGCTTGTCCAAGACTTACAGGAGGTTATCCCAATGGCCAGCCGCCATAGCCATCAGCAGCGGCTGGCCTTGGCGTTTCCCAGGAACTTGCAGGGCGGGCTACAGCAGTGGGCTTCTGCACCCCACCACTGGTGGTAGAAGCACCATTGTTCGTTGGTCTCCTCACCCTGCCTCTGGGGTTAGTGGGCTTTGCAGCCGGGCCTGGTCTGGTCTGCTGCCGGGAGCATGGCTTGGTGATCTGTGCAACGGACGCCCCACTCTCCTTCTTGGCTTTCCACAGCACATTCGCCCGGGCTGCCACCTTCCGGCGGTCGCTGAAATCCGCGTCGGACAGCAGCAGGCGTATGACCTCGGGCAGCTGCTCCAGGAATGCCTGCTCAAACATGAGGCAGGGCTTGTGTCCTCCGGCTAGGGACAGCATCTCGTTCATCAAAGCCGACAGCGGCCTGTCTCCCAAACCATCCAGGATCAGTAAGCGGGCAGCTCGCTCGCACCGTGAGAGTCCGAAAGTCCTTATGAGCAGGGCTTTGAATTCTGTGTATTTGCCGTCCTCCAGGGGCGACTGTATGAACTCTACAACCTGGGCGGCTGTATCCTGGTTGAAGGAGCTCACCACGGAGTAGTAACATGTGGAATCCGCGGTTATCTGCCGAATGTGGAATTGGGCTTCTGCTTGCTGGAACCATAGGTGAGGTCACAGCATCCAGAAGCTTGGCAGTTTTAACGAAACTGCATGAGCAGATGTGGCGTCGTTCATCTCCGGTCCAAATATTGCCAAATTGGCTGTCGGGGTCACCAATTGTAGCAGTGTGCTACATGCAGCGGTGAAATAATGACACATAGTCGGTGAGCTGCAGTTGCAAAAAAGATTTATTCAAACTTAGCGGCCTCGCTTTAAAGCCTTCCTGTTCCCGCCCTCCCCAGGCGGGAATGCTGTAGGGGGCGCATATTCACAGTCCCTTCCCGCGCGTGGACTTTTCCCCTTGCTGGTGAAGAAGGCTTGGCGCCCTTTTTGGGACCGGCCTCAATCCCGGTGCAAGCCAATTTGTGAGCCGGTTTGAGTGCGCTGGGAAGTGGGTTGCCACACTATGCATACTTGTTCCATGATGTTGTAATAACCATAAATTAAACTACATTTTTTAGCAAGTGTTGTTAAAAGTTCCTAAATATGAACGTGCTTACTTTGGAATCTTTTCATGACCAGTAGAGTACTGCAGCATACAAAACAGATCCTTTGACCCATCATCCATGCTTTCCTGTCCTAGACCCATTTCCCTTAAAATGTTCCCCTTAAGTATTTCACATTTCACTTTAAACCTATAAACTCTAGTTGAGTCTCATCAACCTCAGGGGGAAAATGTTTACATGCATTTACCATATTTATACACCTCATAATTTTGTATACCTCTTTAAGATTCCCCCCCTCATTCTCCTATGCTCCTGGAATAAAGCCCTAACCTTTTCAATTTTCCCTATAACTCAGGTCCTCAAGTCCAGGCAATATCTCTTAAATTTTCACTGCAGTCTTTCAACTTATTGATCTTTCCTGTAGGTAGGTAGGTGGCGAGAACTGCACAGTCCTCCAAGTTCAGCCTCACCAATGTCTTATACAACTCCAGCATAACATCTCAACTCCTGTATTCAGTGTTCTGATTTTTGAAGGCCAATGTGCCAAAAGATCACTTTATGATCTGATCTACCCATGACACCACTTTCATGGAACTAAGGTATTCACAGATCCCTTTGTTCTACCGCACATGTCAGTGCCTTTTTCCCTGTGTAAGTCCTACTCTGTCCTTCCAAAGTACAACACCTCACACTTGTCTGTCTACATTAAATTTCATTTGTTGTTTTTCAATGGATTTTTTAAGTTGCTTCAGATCATGCTGCAAGCTTTGATAGCCTTCCTCGCTGTCTGTTATATCCCCAAAAATTTGCCAATCTAGTTTACCACATTATTATTAAATTATTGGCATTTAAATTTTGGCACAGTAACATAATGGCTAACACAACACTTTACAGCATGCCAGCTGTAAGATTGGGGTTCAATTCTCACTGCTTTTTGTAAGGAGTTTGTATGTTCTGCCCATAACTGTGGATTTCCTCCGGGTACTCCGATTTCCTCTCACACTCCAAAAACATGCAGTTTGGGTTAGTGATTTACAGGCATGCTGTGATGGTGCTGCAAGGATGGATGCCATTCTTGCTGATTTGATTTGACACAGAAAGATACAGTTCATTGGATGCTTCATGTACATGTGACAAGTAAAGTTATTCTTTATAGAATCATTAATGTAGATTAAAAAACAGCCATGGACCCAGTATTGACATACCACTAGTCACAAGCCTGCAGTCAAACAATCATCTACTACCACTCTCCATCTTTTCCCACTAAGACAAAGTTGAATCAAGTTTCTACTCCTGAACACCTAGCAACTTAACCTTCTACACCAGCCTCAAATGCGGAGCTTTGTCAAAGGCCTTGCTGAAGTCCATGTAGGCAATGTCCACCTTCCTCATAACGTCCTCAAAAAAATCTCCATAAGATTGGTTAGCCTACCATGTACAAAGCCATCTGGACTATCCCTAATTAGGCCCTATCTATCTCTAATCAGTATCATCCTTGAAAGTTTATTAGTTCAAGTACAGATGTGAGACAGTGTTATTCCGGCTGTCCACTCAGTCAAAAATGGTCATGTCTTCTCTATAGCACACCCTACACTTGCAGTTTGAAAGGATACAGTTTTGCTTTTCCCAGAAAACTAATGTGTCCTTCCTTTTTCATTTTCACATCCTAATATGACATTAGATTGTAGCACATACAAAATGCCGGAGGAACTCAGCAGGTCTGGCAGCATCTGTGAAATATAGAAACATAGAAAACCTACAGCACAATACAGGCCCTTCGGCCCACAAAGTTGTACCAAACATGACCCTACCTTAGAAATTACTAGGCTTACCTATAGTCCTCTATTTTTCAAAGCTCCATGTACCTATCTAAAAGTTTCCTAAAAGACCCTATTGTATCCTCCTTCACCACCGTTGCCGGCAGCACATTCCACGCACTCGCCACTCTCTGAGTAAACAACTTAGCTTTGACATCTCCTCTATACCTACTCCCCAGCACCTTAAACCTGTGTCCTCTTGTGGCAGCCATTTCAGCCCTGGGAAAAAGCCTCTGACTATCTACACAAGCAATGCCTCTCATCATCTTATACACCTCTATCAGGTCACCCCTCATCCTCTGTCACGCCAAGGAGAAAAGGCCGAGTTCACTCAACCAGTTCTCATAAGGCATGTTCTCCAATCCAGGCAACATCATTGTAAATCTCCTCTGCACCCTTTCTATGGCTTCCACATCCTTCCTGTACTGAGGCGACCAGAACTGAGCACAGTACTCCAAGTGGGGTCTGACCAGGGTCCTATATAGCTGCAACATTACCTCTTGGCTCCTAAATTCAATCCCACGATTGATAAAGGCCAATACACCGTATGCCTTCTTAACCACAGAGTCGACCTGCACAGCTGCTTTGAGCGTCCTATGGACTCAGACCCCAAGATCCCTCTGATCCTCCACACTGCCAAGTGTCTTACCACTAATACTATATTCTGCCATCATATTTGACCTACCAAAATGAACCACTTCACACTTATCTGGGTTGAACTCCATCTGCCACTTCTTAGCCCAGTTTTGCATCCTATCAATGTCCCGCTGTAACCTCTGACAGCCTTCCACACTATCCATAACACCTCCAACCCTTGTGTCGTCAGCAAACTTCATCAAAGTGTTTAGTCACATCCTCAAAAAATTGAATCAGGCTCATAAGGCACGACCTGCCCTTGACAAAGCCATACTGACTATTCCTAATCATAATATGCCTCTCCAAATACTCATAAATCCTACCTCTCAGGATCTTCTCCATCAACTTACCAACTACCGAGGTAAGAACCACTGGTCTATAATTTCAGCTTTTCACTACAATCACCAAGATCCTTTTCCATAGTGAATACTGAAGTAAAGTATTCATTAAGTACCTCTGCTATTTCCTCCGGTTCCATACATACTTTCCCATTGTCACACTTGATAGGTCCTATTCTTTCATGTCTTATCCTTTTGCTCTTCACATACTTGTAGAATGCCTTGGGGTTTTCCTTAATCCTGCCCGCCAATCCTGGCCCCTTCTGGCTTTCCTAATTTCCTTCTTAAGCTCCTTCCTATTAGCCTTATAATCTTCTAGATCTCTAACATTACCTAGCTCTCTAAAACTTTTGTAAGCTTTTCTTTGCTTCTTGACTAGATTTATTACAGCCTTTGTACACCACAGTTCCTGCACCCTACCATAACTTCCCTGTCTCATTGGAATGTACTTATGCAGAACTCCACTCAAGTATCCCCTGAACATTTGCCACATTTCTTCTATACTTTTCCCTGAGAACATCTGTTTCCAATGTAAGCTTCCAATTTCCTGTCTGGTAGCCTCATAATTTCCCTTACTCCAATTAAACGCTTTTCTAACTTGTCTGTTTCTATCTCTCTTTAATGCTGTTGTAAAGGAGATAGAATTATGATCACTATCTCCAAAATGCTCTCCCACTGAGAGATCTCTGACACCTGACCAGGTTCATTTCCCAATACCAAATCAAGTACAACCTCTCCTCTTGTAGGCTTATCTACATATTGTGTCAAGAAACCTTCCTGAACACACCTAACAAACTCCACCCCATTTAAACCCCTTGCTCTAGGGAGATGGCAATCGATATTTGGGAAATTAAAATCTCCCATCACGACACCTTTGTTATTATTACACCTTTCCAGGATCTGTTTCTCTACCTGTTCCCCGATATCCCTATAAAAATAACACCCAGTAAAGTTATTGACCCCTTCCTGTTCCTAACCTCCACCCACAGAGACTCCGTAGACAATCCCTCCATGGTGTCCAGCTTTTCTGCAGCCGTGTCACTATCTCTGATCAACAGTGCCACGCCCACATCTCTTGCCTCCCTCCCTGTCCTTTCTGAAACATCTAAAACCCGGCACTTGAAGTAACCATTCCTGTCCCTGAGCAATCCAAGTCTCTGTAATGGCCATCACATCATATCTCCAAGTACTGATCCAGGCTCTAAGCTCATCCGCTTTGTTCACAACACTGCTTGTGTTAAAATAGACGCATCTCAAACCTTTGGTCTGAGTGCGTCCCTTCTCTATCACCTACCTATCCTCCTTCTCGCACTGTCTACAAGCTCTCTCTATTTGTGAGCCAACCTGCTCTTCCCCAGTCTCTTCAGTTTGGTTCCCACCCCCCAACAATTCTAGTTTAAACTCTCCCCAGTAACATTAGCAAACCTCCCTGCCAGGATATTGGTCCAAGAGATTCTGATACTAGGATTCAAGTGCAACCCGTCCTTTTTGTACAGGTCACACCTGCCCCAAAAGAGGTCCCAATGGTCCAGAAATCTGAATCCCTGCCCCCTGCTCTAATCCCTCAGCCATGCATTTATCCTCCACCTCATTCTATTCCTATTCTCACTGTCACGTGGCACAGGCAGTAATCCCAAGATTACTACCTTTGTGATCCTGCTTCTCAGCTTCCTTCCTAACTCCCTGTAGTCTTTTTTCAGGACCTCTTCCCTTTTCCTACCTATGTCATTGGTACCAATATGTACCACGACCTCTGGCCGTTCTCCTTCCCACTGCAGGATATCTTGGACGCGATCCGAAACATCCCAGACCCTGGCACTTCGGAGGCAAACTACCATCCGACTTTCTTTCCTTTGTCCACAGAATCGCCTGTCTGACCCCCTAACTATAGAGTCCCCTATCATTACTGCCTTCCTCTTCCTTTCCCTACCCTTCTGAGCCACAGGGCTCAGAACCTGTCAACTTCAACTTTATATAAACCCATTGCTATAGCTGTCTGTGGCAATGAATTCCACAGATCCACCACTCTCTGGCTAAAGGAATTCCTCCTCCTTTCTGTTTTAAAGGACATCCTTTTATTCTCTGCCCTCTGATTCTAGACTCACCTACTATGGAAACATCTTTTCCACATTCACTCTGTCCAGGCTTTTCAATATTCAGTAGGTCCCCTACTCCTTCTAAACTTCAGTGAGTACAGGCTGAAAGCTATCAAACAGTTTTCAAACTATATATTAATCCGTTCATCCCCAGATCATTCTTGTAAATCTCCTCTGGACCCTTTCCAATGCCGACCTATCCTTCCTTGTCTAAGGGGCCCAAAACTATTCTCAATATTCCAGATGTGGTCTGATCAATACCTTATTAAACCTCAAATACTGAAAGTTCAACAATCCACTAACTTATTTACAGACATTAGAAAAAATACTCAAATTGCCTTGAAGATTTTCAGTTCTGATATGTCACCCGAAATACCTACGCTTTGGAGTTCATGGCATTGGTCAGTTTCATCAGTTAGTTTCAGTGAAAATATTTCAATTATCGAGATGTCTACCAAGGAGGTGAAGGTGAGAGAGTGGTAAATGTCCACCTAGCTACTCCTAGGCTTTACTCTAAAGATGCCAGTTGGCTCCAGTGTGGATATTGCATCTATATGGAGCATGTGGGTGAACGGCTTGTTAGGTACTATTATCGTGGCAATATTTATGTCTCGTTCTTGTCTGCTTCTTGACTGGGAGTTCACAAAAATGATTCCAAATACACTTATTTTTAATTATTCATTGAAGGGTTGTGGACTTCACAAGCTGAGCCTGTGTTTAATTGCCCCTCTTAATTGTTCTTGAGAAAATGGTATTAAGATGTTTTGTTGAACTGCTGGGGGAATTCAGTTAATTTTTGCTCCAGGTCACAGCATCTGTGGGCTCTTGTGGCTTCTTGAACTATTGCAGTCCTTAAAAGGGGTGTGTGTACCCAAAATGCTGTTAGGGAGGGTTTTCCAGGATTTTGACCCAGTGACACTGAAGGAACGGCAAAATATTTCCATGCCAGGATGGTATATAGCTTGGAGGGCATCTTACTGGTGCTGATATTTCTATTCTTTTGCTGCCCTTCTCATTCTAACTGGTAAAAGTCTTGGGTTTGAAAGCTGCTGTCAGCAGGAGAGTTGTGCAGTGCAGTGTAGGGATCAGGAATTCCCAGAAAATACCGGAAGTATTTCTTATTTCAAGCAGGCTTTGGACATATCCTTAACACTCAGTGAGATCTTTATTAGGAACACGTGTACACCTGCTCTTTAATGCAGATTTACCAAAGGGGATAACTTCAGTCAACTTCACCTGCCACATCATTGAAATGTTTCCACACCAATGGACTCACTTTCAATATCTCTTCATCTCATGTTCTTGATATTTATTGCTTATTTATTTATTATTGTTATTTCTTTCTTTTTGTATTTGCAATTTATCTTTCGCACACTGGTTGAACACCCAGTCAGTCTGGCCTTTCATTGATTCTATTATGGTTATAATTCTGTTCTGGATTTGTTGAGTATGCCCACCAGTCAATGAATCTAAGGTCTGTATATAGTGACATATATATACTTTGACAATAAATTTACTTTGAATTTTGAAATATCTAGTCAGCCAGTCTTGTGGCATCAACTCAAATGCATGAAAGAATGGTCAAGAGGTTCAGTTGTCCAAACCATAGAGAGCATCTTAACATACTGCATCTCTGTGTGGTATCTCAGTTGTACAGCAGCAGATAGGAAAGCACTTCAGCAGGTCGTCTCTAGTGCACAAAAGATCATGGGACACAGCTCCCAGCCCTGGCGGACACCTACCGCTCACGCTGCCTAAGGAAAGCTACAAGCATCTGTAAGGGCAACACACACCCATGCAATCATCTGTTTGAACTTCTTCCATCTGGCAGATGTTATAAGATTTTATATGCCCACACTTCCAGACTGAAAAATAGCTTTTTCCCCAGAGCTATAATTGCTCTGAACCAATCAATCAAGCATCATCCATAAATTTGATATATTGCTATTTTTAATACTGGTTTTATGGCTGTCATGCATCTGAGTTGCACTTTTGTACTGCTGGACATTGCTTGTACTGGCTAGTTACTTGATTTTATCTATTGTTTATTTATTTTATTTGTTGTTTTATAGCATTGAGTACGAGAGTTGCAAACTCATTTTCGCTGTATTGGTGCATGACAAATTGTACTATGCAATGACAATAAAGATATGTCAAATTTCGAATGGGGAAGAAATGTAACTCTAGTGGTGGAATGATACTTGGTGCCAAACAGAGTGGTTTGAATATCTCAGAGTTTCAGTATATAGAATTTGCAGAGAATTGTGTGAGAGGGGAGAAAACAACATCCCATGAGCAGCAATTCCATGGGCAAAATTGTCTTCTCAATGAGAAAGGTCAGAGAAGAATGGCCAGACTGGTTTAAGCTGACGGGAAGGTGACGGTAACTCAAATATGCATTTCAACAGTTGTGTGCAGGAGAGCACCTCTAAACACACAACTTGTCAAACCTTGAAGTGGATGCACCACAGCAATAGAAACCAACAAACATACACTCAGTGGCCACTTTATTAGAGATGGGGGTACCTAATAAAGTGGCCGCTGAATGTAAATTCTTGCCCTGTGTGTCTGGTAAGACAAGAGCTCAGAACAAAATGTGTGTTTCAATTGCCTAGTGCCAGATATGTGAACAATGGATCTACCCAGCAGAGCCAAGTGAATGTAGCCAGAATCTGAGTGCTGGGAATATTGGCCTGCTAGCTGTAATTGACATTGTTTCACTTACCCTTGTTGATGATTTTGTAGAGATAATGTAGGTGGTGCCTGCTGCCAGTTGTCTATGTCTGAGGGTTTGATCTTCAAATGACATTTTCCTCAGTAATGAAAAGCTGCACTGGTGCATTAAAGGGGATGGTTAACTCTCTCCTCACACTGCAGTGAATCCCTATTATATATGTGCCTAACACCAAAAAGTTGTTCAGGTATTTAATATTCATATTTTGGTCTACAGTTAACCAACATTTGATACCGTAGCTAGTCTAGACAGGATTGATAGTCAGTCTTTTCCCTTGTTGGAAAGATCAAACATTAATGGGCATAGATTCAAAGTGAGAGGAAAAAGTTTAAAGTCGATACGCAGGGTAGCTTTTTTCCACATTGAGTCATAGGTGCCTGAAATGTCCTGCAGGAGTGCTGGAGGAAGCAGGTATAATAACATCACTTAAGAAGCATTTAGATAGGCACGTGGACAGGCAGGCAGATGGAATTTGTTTAGCTTGATATCATAGCCAGCACAGACATAGTGGGTCATAAGGCTCATGTCTGTGCTTATCAGTCTGCTAACTAACAAATATTTTGGGTTGAAACTCTGCAATAGTTTGACCCAAAATGTCAACAGTTCCTCCCCTCCCCTCCCTCCTCCTCCCCCCACCCCCCCCCGATGCTGCTGACTGGGTTCCTCCAACAGATTGTTGATCCATGTTGCAGCATCTGCAGTCTCCTGTCTCCTTGTCTTTGTGCCATGCTGCTCTATTCTGTAACAGTAACAATGCACTGTACATGCTTGACATTGCCCTTTCATTAATCAAAGTGACTTTCAATATAGGCTCTTTATAATCTTCCTCAGATTTCTATTAACAATCTTATTTCCACTTCCTCATGCAACTTTTATCATTTTTCTTTCTGAAAATGGGGACTGAAATCTTTGTTGACAATTACTTCCTTCAGGCACTTGCATCCTGTTCAATATGCCCCAACCTGTGACACAAAGAAACAAGCCAATGTTTAAAATTGTTACGTATTCAGGCAACAATAAATATAGATGAGATAGGCAAGGGTTTAACAACAAATAACATGTTTATTAAACACTGAAACAAACCCCCTCAAAAGTAAACAAATCCAAACGTAACCGGATCTCAGCTGCTCAAACAGTTCTCAATAGCTTTGCAGTCCCAAACAGTCTTTAAAGCGGTATTGGGAAAAAACAGTTCTTTAAAGCGATATGCCGAAAGAAAACAGTTCTTTAGAGCGATATGCTGAAAATTCAAAAGCTCACGTTACTTTTAAAAGGAGAGACTTTTTAAAACGATGTAAATTCTCTTCCACGTCGATGTCCTTCGATTCCCCGGCGTCGAACTTTCCCACGAAGAATTTTATAAAATATAATGGCTCAAAAGTACTGACCTTTCTTCCCACACTATTCTCAATCCTTTCTGGTCAACCCAGGGATTACCAACGAGAATAGTCAACGAAATCCTTCCGAATGAGGATCAAACAAGGTCGAACTCAATCCACCGTCGAAAATCGATTTTCCTCGATCTCCATCCTTCCAAACTTTTGTTCACTCTCCATCAGCAAAGAAACCGTTGGCAGTGACCTTTTAAACTTTAGGCATTGTATAAAACTTCATTTTTAACTAAACTGCGTCATCACATTAAATCACGCAGTGACATGAAGTCATCTTAGCAAATTCCGCCACAAACTGCCCCACCTGACAGGGTGGGTCTTCCTTTTATACCCTGTAGAAAAAACCTGTCACATGACCTCTACTGGCGGGAAAATGACATCACTCCACCATCACAAAACCATTACCTCATGTCCAGTATAACTTCAACCCCAGTCATGTGACAAGGGTACCACTGTCACGTGTCACGGGTACGTAACACCTCCCTCCAAAAAAACATTTTTGGTCTGACAAGAACAAAAATTTTAACAATTTCTTACAAAAAAAAACAAATGTATAAATTATATAACATACACAATATATAATACAGTAGGAGTGTTACAATTAAAAAAACCACTCCAAAAAAAAAATATTACATGGTACATTCAACATCGAGATAGACAATCAGCAACCACATTATCTTTACCTTTAATATGAGTTATCACAATATTGTACTCTTGTAACATCAAACTCCAATTTAACAATCTTCTGTTTTTGTTTTTCATCTTACTCAGAAAAACTAACGGATTATGATCAGTGTAAACAATAAGTGGTTTTTGAGTTGTACCAACATATACCTCAAAATATTCTAAAGCTAAAACAAGAGATAACAATTCTTTCTCTATTGTTGAATAGTTTCTTTGATGCTTATTAAATTTCTTAGAAAAGTAAGCTACTGGATGATCAACCTCATCACCCTCATTCCTTTGCATCAATACTGCTCCCGCAGCTTCATCACTAGCATCTACAGCTAATGAAAAAGGTTTTTCAAAGTCAGGTGCCTTAGGCACAGGTTGTTGACATATCATTGTTTTCAATTTTTCAAATGCTTCCTGACAAGGCACTGTCCACACAAACTTCACATTCTTCTGCAGAAGATTAGTTAATGGAAGGGCAACATTAGCAAAATTCTTACAAAATTTTCTATAATATCCTACCATTCCCAAAAATCTTCTGAGAGTTTTTTTCCCCGTCGGAGTGGGAATCTCTAAAATTGCCTGAACTTTTGCCTGAACAGGAGCTACCTTACCTTGACCTACAACATAACCAAGGTAAGTCACAGTGGCATGTCCAAATTCACTCTTGGCTAAATTAATAGTCAAGTTAGCTTTTGAAAGCTTTTCAAACAATTTCTCCACCGCAATTATGTGTGCTTCCCAAGTATCATTTCCTGTCACTAAATCATCAATATAAGCATCAGTATCTTTCAATTCCTGAATCACAGAATTAATCATCCTCTGGAAAGTACCTGGGGCATTCTTCATTCCAAATGGAAGAACATTATACTCATATAACCCAGATGGAGTTACAAATGCAGAAATCTCTCTACCTCTGTCCGTTAATGGAACACACCAATACCCTTTCAATAAATCAATCTTTGTAAGGAACTTTGCTTTCCCAACTTTATCTACACAATCATCTACTCTAGGAATTGGATATGCATCTGTTTTCGTTACAGCATTCACCTTTCTATAGTCCGTACAAAACCTAATACTACCATCAGGTTTTGGCACCATAACACATGGCGAACTCCAATTCGAGTTAGAATGTCTAATAATATCATTCTCTAACATGTATTCAATTTCTTTCTCAGCAAGTTCACATTTTTCCATGTTCATCCTATATGGATGTTGTTTAATAGGTTTGGCATCTCCAACATCTACATCATGTGAAGCTATAGTAGTCCTTCTCGGAACATCTGGAAACAAATCCTTATACTTAAAAATCAATTCCTTCATCTGTTGTTTCTGCTCTAGCTGTAAATGTGCTAATTTCTCATCCATATTTTCCAAAATGATCGAATTAGGTAACCTAACAGAAACAATGTTAGATTTAGAATGAAAGTCAGATGAATCATCTATCATGTTCCCAGTTAAATCAAACTCATTCTCACTAACCACAACAGTCACAGTACCAGATTGTTTCTCAAAATATGGTTTAATCATATTTAAGTGGCAAAGTTGTGTTGACCTTCTGCGATCTGGAGTTTTTATTACGTAATCCACATCATTGATTCTAGACACAATTTCATAAGGTCCATGAAATCTAGCTTGTAAAGGATTTGTCTGCACTGGGAAAAGAACCAACACCTTATCTCCAGGCTTAAACATCCTCATCCTAGCTTCCTTATCATACCAAGTTTTCATTTTCTCCTGAGCCAACTTTAAATTTTCCTTGGCTAAACTACAAGCTTTATGTAACCTGTCCTTAAATTTCAAAACATAGTCCAACAAATTAGTATGCACTTCCTTACTAATCCACTGTTCCTTCAATAAAGCTAAAGGTCCTCTAACTCTATGCCCAAACACAAGTTCAAATGGACTAAAACCTAAAGATTCCTGTACCGATTCCCTTACTGCAAATAAAAGTAAGTTTATACTCTCATCCCAGTCACTTTCATTTTCCACACAATATGTCCTAATCATATTCTTGAGAGTAGAATGAAACCTCTCCAAAGCACCTTGCGATTCTGGATGGTATGCAGACGAAGTGATTTGCTTAGCTCCCAATTTATAAACTATCTGTTGAAACAATCCAGACATAAAATTACTACCTTGATCAGTTTGTATTTCCTTAGGCAATCCAAAATAAGTAAAGAATTTTATAAGAGCCTTCGTCACAGTTTTAGCTTTTATATTCCTAAGTGGTACTGCCTCTGGAAACCTAGACGAAGTACACATGATAGTCAACAAATACTGATAACCAGTTTTTGTCTTTGGTAATGGACCAACACAATCTACAATAACTTTAGAAAACGGTTCACCGAATGCTGGAATAGGTTGTAATGGAGCTACTGGTGTAACCTGATTTGGTTTACCCACAATTTGACAAGTATGGCACGTCTTACAAAACATCGCCACATCTTTTCTTAAACCAGGCCAGTAAAAATGTTTTAAAACCTTGTCCACAGTTTTCCTTACCCCTTGATGTCCACCTAAAGGCACACTATGAGCTAAAGTCAAAATCTCATTTCGATAAACTTTAGGAACAACTACCTGATAAACAACATTCCATTCCTCACTTGCAGGAATTGTAGGCGACCTCCACTTCCTCATCAACACTCCTTTTTCCAAGTAATATCCTACTGACACCTTCTCAATTTCACTACCTAGTAAAGCTTGTTCCCTTAATTTTACAATCTCAGGATCTCTATTCTGCTCTGCTATCATCTCCTTCCGAGACAGAGATAAATCTTCATAGTCAGACTTACTCCCAGAATCTTGTTCAAACAACGAAGGTAAGAAAGTCTCTGACACATCCTCAAAACTCACATCCTGAGTTGAACAGTCATGAGTAACAACCTCATTCTGCACATCAATTTTTTTAGCCATAGCTCTAATCACAACACAGGAAGAATCTGTGTTAGAATTCATCTCTGGTTCCTCTGATTCCATTGTCAAATGCACTTCAGGAAAAACTTGTCCACCTGCCAAGTCATTACCTAACAATAAAGAAATACCCTTCACAGGTAAGCTATGCTATAGTCCTACTTTAACAAATCCTGTAACTAACCCTGACTTTAAATTTACTTCATGTAAATGTACAGCCATAAAATCACTTCCAACACCTCTTATGTAATTTACCTCACCAGTATCACTCTCTTCATTAAACTTCAACACACTATCTAACATCAGTGATTGAGAAGCTCCAGTATCCCTAAGAATTTTTATTGGCACCAGAGTAGATCCTTCTTTCAAGGATACAAACCCTTCAGTTATAAAATGATCGTATCCCTTTCTAACTTTGTCAGACTCTAACAAATCCTCATTTGTGTTTACCAAACCCTGTAACTTTACAGGTGCTTCAGTATGTTGCACACAAGCATCTGGAACTGCTTCCTTCTCTTTCTTTTTCAATTTGAAACAGTTAGCTATTACATGGCCAGGCTTCTTACAATAGTTACAAATAAGACCAAACTGTCTTTCCTTCACAGGTTTTCCTTCCTCCTTACCTCTCTCATTAACCTCTGATTTAATTTCTAATTTACCTGGAGTCTCCATATTATTTTTCCTCTTGAAAATTCTACCCTGAGGAAATTTATTCTTATGGATTAAAACATACTCATCAGCTAATCTAGCACAGTCCTGCAATTTATCAGTATCCCTCTCATTTAAGTAGGTCCTTACTTCAACAGGAATGCTTCTTTTAAATTCCTCCATTAAAATCAGCTCTCTCAATGTATCATAGTCCTCATTTACATTTTTAGAAGAAACCCATCTCTCAAAACACATAGCTTTATCATAGGCAAATTCCACATAAGTCTTTTCCACAGACTTTTTCAAACTCCTGAATCTTTCCCTATACGCTTCTGGGACCAATTCGTATGCTTTGAGAATATTCGTTTTCACAATATCATAATCTAATGCTTGCGCAGCAGTTAAAGCTGTGTAAACCTGTTGTGCCTTGCCTTTAATCACACTCTGTAACAACACTGACCATTTATCTTTCGGCCACTCTGACATCCGAGCAATAGTTTCAAAATGTTGAAAATATCTTTCCACTTCTGTTTCACTAAATGGAGGGACCAATTTAATTTCTTGACTAGCAACAAACGGTTTTTTAGAATCAGAAGACTGATTCCCATACCTTAATTTCGCCATTGCATATTCAAAATCTCTCTGCTTTTGTTCAGCTTCCATTTTACACCTCTCTAACATCATTTGTTCGATTTGCAACTGCATCTCCAGATTACTTATTGGAAACGATTCTAAAATCGATTCATCAAAATGACCCGAAGCCACAAAATGTGATGCGATCTTTCTCTGTATTACAGCTTTTGATGTAGTCGCCAAAATACCTTTAAGTTGCAATCTCTTAGCAATCTCAGATACTTCAGTTTTTTTCGCCGTCGCTAACAAATCCGCGTCTGGCGAATCCAGAAACTCATCAATATTCATCGTTGCCGAATACCACTCACAAGCCAAACAAACAAAAAAAAATCGAGCAATCCCCGTTACCAAAACACCGATTCAAAATTCAAAAAGCATTTTAAACTCAAAACGATTCAATTCCGGACGTAGCCCCCATAATTAATGTTACGTATTCAGGCAACAATAAATATAGATGAGATAGGCAAGGGTTTAACAACAAATAACATGTTTATTAAACACTGAAACAAACCCCCTCAAAAGTAAACAAATCCAAACGTAACCGGATCTCAGCTGCTCAAACAGTTCTCAATAGCTTTGCAGTCCCAAACAGTCTTTAAAGCGGTATTGGGAAAAAACAGTTCTTTAAAGCGATATGCCGAAAGAAAACAGTTCTTTAGAGCGATATGCCGAAAATTCAAAAGCTCACGGTACTTTTAAAAGGAGAGACTTTTTAAAACGATGTAAATTCTCTTCCACGTCGATGTCCTTCGATTCCCCGGCGTCGAACTTTCCCACGAAGAATTTTATAAAATATAATGGCTCAAAAGTACTGACCTTTCTTCCCACACTATTCTCAATCCTTTCTGGTCAACCCAGGGATTACCAACGAGAATAGTCAACGAAATCCTTCCGAATGAGGATCAAACAAGGTCGAACTCAATCCACTGTCGAAAATCGATTTTCCTCGATCTCCATCCTTCCAAACTTTTGTTCACTCTCCATCAGCAAAGAAACCGTTGGCAGTGACCTTTTAAACTTTAGGCATTGTATAAAACTTCATTTTTAACTAAACTGCGTCATCACATTAAATCACGCAGTGACATGAAGTCATCTTAGCAAATTCCGCCACAAACTGCCCCACCTGACAGGGTGGGTCTTCCTTTTATACCCTGTAGAAAAAACCTGTCACATGACCTCTACTGGCGGGAAAATGACATCACTCCACCATCACAAAACCATTACCTCATGTCCAGTATAACTTCAACCCCAGTCACGTGACAAGGGTACCACTGTCACGTGTCACGGGTACGTAACAAAATATATTCTGAGGCTAGGTGGATTCCAGAACATCTATTGTAATCTATGAATTTCGAACCAAACTCATTGGTAGCATCTACATAACCAAGCCAATACTCTTTCCGAGATCCTGTTGTCTGCGTGCACGAATTTTGCCGAGTCATACTGCTACACGTTTATAAGCTTAGTCTCCATACTCAACCTGACATTAAATCTAGCACATCCAAATAAAATTGTCTGAACTTCCCTGTTTGCCAGCCTAAAGGGGAGGGTTTAAACAAATCTGGCAGGGGTGTATGAACCTGTGTAAAGGGACTCAGATTAGGACAGATGGTAAAAAAGCAAAGATAGCGTGCATTCAGACTGTCAGGAAGGGCAGGCAGATGATAGGACAAAATTGCAGCCAGCAGGGTGAGTGTCATTGCATTAGGGATGCAAAATCAAAAAGGGTAGCAAATACAATACTCGAAGTGTTAAATCTCAATGTAAAAAGTACAAGAAATAAGATGGATGATCTTGTTGCACTATTACAGATTGTCAGGTATGATGTTGTGGCCATCACAGAATCATTGGCTGAAGAATGGTTGTCGTCGGGAGCTGAATGTCCAAGGTTACTCGTTGTATCGAAGACATAGGAAGGTAGGCAGAGAGGGTGGCGTGGCTCTGCTGGTAAAGAATGGCATCAAATCAGTAGAAAGATGTGACATAGGATCAGTAGATGTTGAATCCTTGTGGGTTGAGTTAAGAAACTGCAAGGGTAAAAGGATGCTGATGGCATTTGTACACAGGCCTCCCACCAGTAGCTAGGATGTGAACCACAGATAAAAACTAGAAATACAAAAGGCGTGTCAAAAGGGCAATGTTATGATCGTCATGGAAGACTTCAACATGTAGATCGATCAGAAAATCAGGCTGATAATGGATCTCAAGAGAGTGAGTTTGTTGAATACCTATGAGCTGGCATTTTGGAGCTATTTGTCGTTGAGCTTACTTGGGGACCACCTATACTGGATTGGGTGTTATGTAATGAACCGGAGATAATTATGGAGCTTAAGGTAAAATAACCCTTAAGAGGCAGTGATCACAATATGATTGAGCTCAACTTGAAACATGAAATGGCCAAAGTAAATTGGAATGAGCTGCTGGCAGGGATGACAGTAGAGCAGCAATGGCTTGAGTTTCGGGGAAAAAATGCGGATGGTGCAGGATAGATGTATTCCAAATATGAAGAAATACTCAAATGACAAAGTAGTACAATCTTGTCTGTCAAGGGAAGTCAAAGCTAATGTCAAAGCAAAGGAGAGGCCATACAGCAAAGCAAAAATTAACGAGAAAATATTGGGAAGCTTTTAAAAACCAACAGAGAGCAACTAAAAGAATCATTAGAAGAAAAAAAAAGAAATATGAAAGCAAGTTAGCAAACAATATCAAACTGAATAGTAAATGTATATTTAAAAAAATTAAGAGAGATGAGAGTGGATATAGGACCACTAGAAAATGAGGCCAGAGAAATAACGGAGGACAAGGAGATGGCTGATAATCTGAATGTGTATTTCACATCAGTCTTCACAGTGGAAGACACAAGCAGTATGCCAGATGTTGAAGGATGTGAGGGAAGAGAAGTGAGTGCAGTTACTATTACAAGGGAGAAGGTGATCAAAAGCTGAAAAACCTAAAGGTACATAAGTCACCCGGACCAGATGAACTGCACCCTAGGGTTCTGAAAGATGTAGCGGTAGAGATTGTGAAGGTATCAGTAATGATCTTTCAAATATCATTGCACTCTGGCATAGTGCCAGAGGACTGGCAAACTGCAAATGTCACTCCACTCTTTAAGAAAGGAGGAAGGCAGCAGAAAGGAAATTATAGACTAGTTAGCCTGACCTCAGTGGTTGGAAAGATGTTAGAGTTAATTGTTAAGGACAAGGTGATGGAGTATTTTGTGACACAAGACAAGATAGGACAAAGTAAACATGGTTTTCTTAAGGGAAAATATTGCCTGATAAACCTGTTGGAATTCTTTGAGGAGATTACAAGAAGGATATATAAAGGAGATGCAGTGGATGTTGTATATTTGGATTTTCAAAAGGCCTTTGACAATATGCCACACGTGAGGCTGCTTACCAAGTTAAGAGCCCATGGTATTACAGGAAAGTTACTGGCATGGTTAGAGCATTGGCTTATTGGTAGGAGACAGCGAGTGGGAATAAAAAGATCCTTGTCAAGTTGGCTGCTAGTGACGAGTGGTGTTCTGCCGGTGTTGGTGTTGGGGCCACTTCTTTTTATGCTGTATATCAATGATTTAGATGATGTTGCCAAGTTTGCAGAGATACAAAGATTGGTGGAGAGGCAGGTAGTGTTGAGGAAACAAAATACAATGTTGGAAAATGCATGATCATGCACTTTGCTAGAACAAATAAATGTGCAGACTATTTTCTAAATGAGGAGAAATTCTGAAAATCTGAGATGCAAAGGGACTTGAGAGTCCTTGTGCAGGACACCCTAGAAGTTAACTTGCTGTTTGAGTCGGTGGTGAGGAAGGTAAATGCAATGTTAGCATTCATTTCAAGAGGTCTAGAATACAAGAGCAGGGATGTGATGCTGAGGTTTTATAAGGCACTGGAGGGGGCTCACCTTGAGTATTATGAACAGTTTTGGGCTTCTCACCTGAGGAAAGATGTGCTGGCATTGGAGAGGGTTCAGAAGAGGTTCTCAAGGATGAGTCTGGTACTTAAAGGGTTATCAGATGAGGAATGTTTGATATCTCTGTGTCTATACTTGCTGGAATTCAAAAGGATGAGTGGGGATCTCATTGAAACCTTTCAGATGTTGAAAGGCCTAGACAGAGTAGATGTGGAAATGATGTTTCCCATGGTGGGGGAGTCTAGGACAAGAGGGTACAGCCTCAGGATAGAATGGCATCCATTTAAAACAGGGATGCATAGAAATTTCTTTAGCCAGAGGGTAGAGAATTTGTTACCACAGGCAGCTGTGGAGGCTAGGCTGTTGGGTGTATTTAAGGAAGAGCCTGATAGATTTTTGATTGGGCGTGGCATCAAAGGTTATGGGGAGAAGGCCAGGGAGTGGGGCTGAGCAGGGGATAAAAGGATCACACATGATTGAATGGTGGAGCAGACTTGATGGCCCAAATGGCCTAAATCTGCTCCTATGCCTTATGGTCTAAAACCTAAACATCTCGCATAAAACAAAACATCTTTTCCAAGTAGATGTTCATCCCTGGGAGCATATTAGCCACTAATGTACCAACGCCAGCACATTTAATCAGATGTGGGAAGCTGGAATAATGTTGGACATTTTTAATTGTTATTTCCCACAAAATCCGGTATTGAAGATTAATATGTTCATGGACGTGCACTTCCATAACCCAAACTATTCCTCATATTTTCATTATATCAATTTTTGTTGTTCTTTTCCTTTAATGACCTCTCTGTCGCCCCACCTGTGAGGCTCAATAATAAGTTGCCAAAAAGACATCCAAGTAAATAAAATTAAAATAGAAAATCTGTAGCAACAGTCAATCTGCTGGAGAAACACAGCAGGTCAAGCAGCATCTGTGGGAGGAAATGGGTGTCCATGTTTTGGGTCAAAACCGTGCAATCCTACTCTTAAAATATAGCAGATTCAGCATATAGTACCATATTATGTTAACTCTGTTTCTCTTCCACAGATTCTGCACAGATTCTTGCATTTTCCATTTTTATTTTAAGTTTACAGTATCTACAGTCCTTTTGCTTTTTGACCTCTAACTAACTGCTTGCTAGGGTGATACTGGAATTACCAAATTAGTTGCATTCAGTAATGTGAATTAAATTATATTTTAATGCGTTGCCAAGCAGCATTTTATGGCTCAGTAAGAAGCAATGGTGTGTGTAGAGCATGGCAAGGTGCCAACCACAGTGTCATTTCATGTAAGTGAATATGTCAGATAAAACTCTACAGGAAATATAAAGAATCCTATAATTTGTATACGTTAGCAGATGGTTTCAGACTTGAAGGCATTTACTGAAAAGAAGAAATTATAGGCTACGTGCAAACCAAACTGCAGTCTTAGAGCTGGACTTCTTTCTTACTTCTAAACATTTTATGGAGAATTTCAGGAAAATCTTTGAGAATCACATACATTTCGACACGCTTGCACTTGGCCTTTGCAAATCAATCTCACTTGATTCTTTAAAGCATGATTTATGCTAATGCAGCATGTTGAGGATCTGACACCTCAGCTGTTCTTAGTCATTGCCTTGCTTGCAGATCACTCACTATATGCTGAACTCACATCTGAAGTATTCTCTACTGTGCATGGAATGCTGGTGGCTGCTGGTATCATATCGAATGAAATGATATCTTCACCAAATAATTTTGTTCAGCAGCTGAGACCTGTCTTGTGGTACTTGAAAATGGAAAAACACAAGATGTACTCATGGTAAGGATAGTAGCCCATGCCTACATCATCAACCTCTTAAAAGATGAGACGAGATTGAGAAGAAGA
Source organism: Hemitrygon akajei (assembly GCF_048418815.1). Classification (NCBI taxonomy): domain Eukaryota; kingdom Metazoa; phylum Chordata; class Chondrichthyes; order Myliobatiformes; family Dasyatidae; genus Hemitrygon; species Hemitrygon akajei. Next base: position 51,451,223 of record NC_133124.1, on the reverse strand, counting down.
AAGCCCTTAACTCCAAATGGAGTCATTGGGATGCCGTCATGACGGCATTTTTATAGCAGGCTTTCTTATTTTTACGAGGCTGAGTTGCTAGCTCAAAAGCGTGCAAGGGAGCCGGCTGGATTTGAACTCGGGAGCCTTCGCTCAATAGGCTTGGGAACAGTTTCCAGTGCCAATTATAATCCTAGCTAAGTATTTAAATAACTAAACTTATGCGGATCAATGTCCCAGTTGATAATATCAGACTGTCAAATACACAATGAAAAATACCCTTTTAATAGAATCTTTGCTGGAATTCATCCTATTCAGATTTACCTAAATAAACTGGACTTGTAGATCTGTCACCTCCATTTTGTTTGTGGTTTGGTGTGAAGTTCCATTTGCAAAACCCATAAGAGATTTTTCAGGCAAGTATTAGGCCATTTCTGTACTGCTTTTTTTCTTCCTTGTCATTGTGATTTTAGAATCTTTACGATGATTATTCTTTCATTGCTTTCTCCATGTTAGTGTAATAAAGCCTCCGAGTATTTGCCCAGGAGAATTTTATCTATATTTGTGCCTTCGTTGCAGTGAAGTTATTTCTAGCTGCTAAAGAATTTTATTCCCACTTTCCATTCCTGCCCACCATCGAATTGCATGGTGTTGCTTACCTTCCTCAAAATGTAAAGAGGTAACCACAGTATGCTCCATTCGGGCATCCTCCCATTCATTCTTATATGACTTTGTAAAGATATTCTGCTGTTTGCTTTCTCCCAATGTGCTTATTTAGTTTCCCTTAACATTTGTGAATAAGTGTGAGGTTATCCACTTTGGGAGTAAGAACAGGAAGGCAGATTATTATCTGAACGGTGTAGAGTTGGGTAAGGGAGAAATACAAAGAGATCTCAGAGTCTTTGTTCATCAGTCACTGAAGGTGAATGAGCAAGTGCAGCAGGCAGTGAAGAAGGCTAATGGAATGTTGGCCTTTATTACAAAGGGAATTGAGTACAAGAGCAAGGAAATCCTCTTGCATTTGTACAGAGCCCTGGTGAGACCACACCTGGAGTATTGTGTACAGTTTTGGTCTCCAGGGTTAAGGAAGGACAACCTGGCTGTAGAGGAAGTGCAGCGTAGATTCACAAGGTTAATTCCTGGTATGTCTGGACTGTCTTACGCAGAGCGGTTAGAGAGACTGGGCTTGTACACGCTGGAATTAAGGAGATTGAGAGGGGATCTGATTGAAACATATAAGATTATTAAGGGATTGGACAAGATAGAGGCAGGAAATATGTTCCAGATGCTGGGAGAGTCCAGTACCAGAGGGCATGGTTTGAGAATAAGGGGTAGGTCATTTAGGACAGAGTTAAGGAAAAACTTCTTCTCCCAGAGAGTTGTGGGGGTCTGGAATGCACTGCCTCGGAAGGTAGTGGAGGCCAATTCTCTGGATGCTTTCAAGAAGGAGCTAGATAGGTATCTTATGGATAGGGGAATCAAGGGATATGGGGACAAGGCAGGAACCGGGTATTGATAGTAATTGATCAGCAATGATCTCAAAATGGCGGTGCAGGCTCGAAGGGCCGAATGGTCTACTTCTGCACCTATTGTCTATTGTCTATTCTATGCCTCAACCACACCTTGTAGAAGTGAGTGCCATAATTTTTTTTTGTATTTCTGATTTCCTTCTTACCCTGATGGGTGTCTAGTTTTGCTGCAGTATGCGCATGGAAGGATGAAGGATTTGGATGAAGGATGAGGATGCATGATTTGTAGCAGCTGTGATCCTTCAACTAATCTGAATGTGAAGCCCCATTTTTTGTTTACCTTTTGCCTTGTTAATAATATCTTTTGTACAGCCAAAACATGTATGGTGACCCTTACATCAAATTTTAGAGTTAGAATTGCATATGCTTCAGTGTCAGAGGTCTGTAATTTACAGAAGATGCTTGTGATATAGAGTTATGCAGCATGCTCTTAACTGACCTGCAGACAATGTTTAATGTGCACAGTACTCAGTAGCTGTCAACATCACCATAGCTTTTAACTTTATGAACTCAGATAACTTTGAGCTGTATAGGCCAACCAGCTGTCCATAAATGTATAGAAATTATTGACAGATGCCTTATTTAGTACATAATAAATACTTTGACTGCAAAATTTAGCTCCTGCTTTATGGTGATTTTATAATGCCCTTATATCTTTGCAGTGTCCCTAGTACCCACATTTACTGAGTCAAACCTCACCAGATGCCTCAAGTAATTTACCTGTTTTTCTTTCAATCTGGCCTTCTGCTCGACAGCCGCGGCAGGGTTTGAATACCATAACCACCTAAAAAATTAAATCTTGTAACCTAGGGAACAACAGAGCTTCACTTCCAGATGAGCTCAATGCCTTCTATGCTCACTTTGATCACCAGAACAGGAAGGAGCCATCGCGCACCCCAGTGTCTCCCAATGATCCTTTGGTCTCAGTGTCTGAAGACGATAAGCGGGCTGCCTTCAAGAGAGTGAGTCCAAGGAAAGCATCCTGTCCAGATGGAATACTTGGCCGAGTATGGAAAACCTGTGCTGACCAAATGGCTGGTGTATTCACGGACATCTTCAACCTCTTGCACTGGCAGTGTGTGTCACCCACCTGTTTCAAGCACGCTTCAATCATAACGGTGTTGAAGAAGAGCGTGGTAATCTGTCTAAATGACTATCACCCAGTTGCACTTACATCCACAACGATGAAGTGTTTTGAGAGGCTAGTGTACCAACTCCTGTCTGAGTGGTGACTTGGATCCACTTCAGTTTGCCTAGTGAAACAACAGGTCTACAGCAGATGTTTTCTTGTTGGCACTTCACGCAACTCTGGAACTTCTGGACAACAAAGATACATACATCAGGATACTCTTTATCGATTACAGCTCACCGTAACACCATCATCCCCTCAAAACTAATCAGTAAATTCAAAGACCTGGACTTTAATACCCTCATGTGCAATTGGATTCCGGATTTCCTCACTTGTAGACTCCAGTCAGTTCAGATTGGCAAAAGCATCTCCTCCAGAATCTCCATCAGCACAGGAGCACCACAGGGATCTGTACTTGGCTCCCTGCTCTACTCACTTTTCACCTATGATGGTGTGGCTAAGTACAGTTCCAGTACCATATACAGGTTTGCTGATGGCACCATTGTTGTGGGCTGTATCAAAGGAGGTAATGAATCAGCATACAGTAGGGAGACTGAAAACTTGGCTGAGTGGTGTAATAACAACAACCTCTCACTCAACGTCACTAAGTCCAAGGAACAGATAGTGGACTTCAGGACAGAGAAACCAGAAGACCATGAGCCAATAATCATCAGAGGATCAGACATGGAGAGGGTCAGTAACTTTAAATTTCTGGATGTCACTATCTCAGAGGAGCTGCCCTCGACCCATCGTATAAATATAATTGCGAAGAAAACAGAACAACACTTCTACTTTCTCAGGAGTCTGCAGAGATTTGGCATGTTATCAGAAACCTTGCCAAACTTGTACTGATGGCTGCATTCAGCCTAGTATGGGAACGCCAATGCCTTTGAGCAGAAAACCTTACAAAAGGTAATGGATTCACCCCACAACATCGCGGGTAAAACCCTCCCAACCATTGAACACATCTACATGAAACATTGTCATCAAAGATCCTCACCACCCAGGCTCTTTTCTCACTGCTGCCCTCAGGTGGAAGGTACAGGTGCCTCAGAACTTGCACCACCAGATTCTAGAACAGTTATGACACCTCAACTATCAGGCCCTTGAACAAAATAAGGGGATAACTACACTTATTTAAGGACTTTTTTACCTTATTATTTCATGCTCATTATTTATTGTTATTTATTTATATCTGCATTTGCACAGTTTGTTGTTCATAGATCCTGTTTGCAGTTACTACTGTTCTATAGATTTGCTAAGTATGCCCGCAGAAAAAAAATCTCAGGGTTGTATGTGGTGACATGTTTGTACTCAAATAATACTCTTTGTCTATGCCCACACTGATCTTGGAGTCCTTGGTCTCCACTACTGTCCTTATCCTCTTACTCTAATGAAATACAGTGGAAGTTTAGTGAATAGCAGTTTTTTTTCAATCTGGCATTCACAGCTTCTTGGATGGGTTAAATAATTTCAGATCACAAACACCTCTCCTATTTTGTTTTAGTGACAGCTTTTAATAATCATTCTGTTACCGTCATTTATAAGGCCCTCTTTTGGTTCTTTATTTGTCCAGTAACTATCCATTATCCAATCATTGACCCTTTTCTTCATTTAATCTCTCCTGCCTTCTATTAGAATACAGGCATTTTTTTCTTCTTGATAGGAATGGTAGAAGTCACAGACCTTGGCCATGAAAACACCTATTGTAGTGAAATAAATTTCTGATTAACATCCCCTAGTTTTGCTTAAATCTTTTTTGGGACAACTTTCTCTCTCCACAGCTGCTGATTGGTCCAAGATTCTTGTTAATACCAGCTTTTCAATATTGTATTTTATTTGAATTAATAGTGTAGTTGGATCAGGATTGTGCAGAATCTTTTCTTTTGTTGTTCTTGATTCAAGGTCCACCATTGGACTAGATTATATATTCTCTAACATCTGGAGCCCACAAAATGTTGACCTGGGAGTAAAATTGGTATCAATGAATTAAAGCTGTGCTTAGGATTCCCAAGAATTACAGTAGGATTCCGTACTTTTAGGGTCAAGAAGCATTCATTGCTTACAGAACATTAACAAACCTCAATTCCATATTCTGAACATTTAAATTCAAATGTTTATTTATTATCAAAGTATGTATCCATATACATCTCTGAGATTCATCTTCTCCAGATAGCCACAAAACAAAAAATAAACATGGAAGTCATTCAGAGAGAAACAGCAAACCCACATATCACAAGGGGAAAAAGGGCATTCTAATTGGCAACCCCCAAATACCCTTCACCCCGCACAAATCGCAGCAAGAACATCGACCCCTTGACACCCCTCCCTTCCACAAAAAAGTTAACAGAACACACAAGAACATCAACCCCCAAACCCTCTCCCCTCACACAACAAAACGGAAAGGAACAGGTGAAAACACAGAATATAAAACTATATGTCTGAAAAAAATTCCAGTCCATAATGCAGAACCACTGTAACGTCATCTTCATCATCAAAAGAAAGACACCACACGTGCACAGAGACCTAACTCCTATCACAACGAATCACACAGTGGTAGGTGGCTCACAGATTCCTTCTCTGGCAGCAGTGGACACTGAACTCTCCTTTGTCTTCTACATTCGCATTGATGCAGTCTGTGTACGCACTGACTTCCCAGAATCATCTTGAAGGCAGCAAAGTGCAGGATCACTCAATCTATCTCCAGACTGTAAATCACAGACTTTAATAGTTCCAGAAACACATTTAAGATGAAAAACAGATGTAATAGAAGTAAAATAGACATTTTCATGGGCTATCTGGAAGATGTCGACTGAGGGAGTGCTGTATACTGGTGCCATCTTGACCAGACCTTTGTTTCCTTTATTGAACAATTTGATAGAACAATTGTTCCATTAAATAAATTAATAAATCCACATTGCTAAATAAACACTACCTAATTTACTAATGGCAATTACTTTATGAAGGAATAGAAAATTAAAATAATGTCTATCTATTAATATATTCAGTACTAGGCAATCTAATTGTAATGTTGATTTCACAATAGTCAATCATAATTTGTTTGCCAAAGAAATTTGAGCCTTTTCAAATAGCTGAAAATCTGAAATAAAAATGAGCAGCGAGAAATGGAAGTAACATTTCAGGTCAATTATCAGACTCATAATCTATTAGAACATTTAATTGTGGATTTTGTACTTTCGATTAGAAACATTAGTAGTAGCATATTTGTTTAACATCAACAAAAATCCTTTGCTATCAAGATTAGATTCTCTTTTGTAGGGAATGGACCTCAGTGTTCTACTACACCTAGGAGGAGGTGGCTGGCCACATTTTCTGCCTGCTAATTAATATGACCTTGTAGTAGTCTTGAACATAGGCCTGTCTCTAACTTGCTTTTGAGAAGAACTGCAGTGGAAATCTATACACAAGTGTAATCATAAGGCAGATATTGGAGCCTTTAGACTATTTCTGAAAAGTCCTAAGTGCAGTTTCTCTGCAACAGCTTTCATAGTACCTGTGTTCCTCAGAGCTTTGCCTCATTTTGACAAGCCTCCCTTCATGATGACACCTGGCCTGTAATACAAACGAAGCATCTGACACATGTCTACCAATTTCACCAATCTATAATCCTCCTAAACTCTACTGCTATTCATTACTTACCTGACTATTGTATCATCCACAAATTGTGAGATTGTCACCTGTGTAACCAGCATCACACATCACTAGGCCTTTCCTGTAGATTGCCATTCCTTATTATCTCTAATAATTATCCTGGAATTTTCCACCCAACAATATTATGGAATATCTTCATAAAATGTTTTGTGAGGATCGTTCACCTTCAAAATTTCAGGAGCAAAATTTCAAGACAAGGCAGTATATGCTGCCCAACAAAGAATGAAGAATACAATGTAGCTCTTAAAATATTTCATGAAGGAGCCACAGTTTAATTGGAAACAAATAACTAAGCTTGGTTGAAGTGTGGTGTCTGGTACTTTTTAATCCTTGAATCACAACCAAAGCAAGCAGGAAAATGTAGGTGGCAGCACTTGGGCTCAGGAATCCAAAAATGCTGGAAACCCGGGGCTGGGGGGTGGTGCTTATGTTTGATATGGTACAAGTATCCCAAGGTTCAGAGTTAAAGTGGCACTGGGGTGTTGACATGAAATTTAGCCAGAAATTTATTCATGATGTCCAAGTCCCAATTGCCTGAAATGCAATACCTTTCTGTGTCCAAGTTGAAGACAGTTCAGAGTACAGGAGTGAAAATTTGTTGAGGGCCACATTTTAACCCTCACAATTTACCCTTCACCCCTCCCCAGAGTAAAGATTTACACTTAAGATACATTAAGCTTGCACTATTTTCAAATATTACTTTTTTTTTCCAAATGAGCATGCACCAAATGGCTGATTGTATACCACTAATATGATAATATTTTTGGTTTAGCAGTCTCAAAAGGATTCCTTTGTACTTTCAAATAGGTTTCAGCAAGCTAATGATTACTTCAACTACAACCCTCATAACATGGTTACCAAGTTGGTTGCTATGCAGTCTTATAAAAATCATGTCCCCTGCATCATACAATGCTCAGGCTGCTGCTGTGATGAAGTTAGCCTGAAGCCATGACAGCTTGATGGTGGAGAATGTGGAATACATTCTAACATCAATGCAGGAGGATGTGAAATATATATTTGGCAGAGCATGTGATAACAAAAGTAATTTTTATTCATTTCACGTGTCAGTAATTTTACTGAGTTATTGGTAGCATCATCTACGGATAGAACTATCTGTAGGTTCTGTCACATTTAGTTTACATTTTGATTTAATAGATAAGACTAAAAACAATTAAAATTTTAAGAACAAAAGCAAAGATCACAAACATTAGACACAGGATATATAAACAGACAGCATTAGATGAACCCAGTAAATCAATCAATATCCATGCAGAAAACAAATGAACCAACAACATGTGTGGAACTATAGGAGCCAACGCACTTGACCACTGTTACACCACCATCAAGAATGCTTTCTGTGCCATCCCATGCCCACACTTTGGAAAGTCTGATCACCTGCCTATACCTCTTCTCCCAGCATGCAGGCAGAGACTAAAGGCTGCAGCATCAGTGGTGAGGACCAAGAAGGTATGGTCAAGGGAGGCAGGGGAATGCATACAAGACCTTTGAGTCGGTGGACTGGACAGCATTCAGGGATTCATCTTTGAATCAAAAGGAATATACCACAGTTGTCACTGATTCATTAACACCTGGGTGGATGAGTATGTTCCTTTGAGAATTTACTGGACAGACCCAAACCAAAAGCTGTGGATGCAGAGTGCTAGATCTATGCCATTCAAGACCAGTGATTCTAAATTATACTAGAAGTCCAGGTAGGATCTACAGACAGCTATCATAAGAACAAGAAAACAATTCCAATTGAGTTCAGAGGCAGAATTGTTTGAATGTCAGCTCTGGCAGAGGTTGCAGGCCATTACTTCTTAAAAGGTGAAACCTAACAATGTGTGTAGTTGTGATGCTTCACTCCCAGATGAGTTCAATGTTTTTGAAAGTGAGAGTCAGACTGCACCTGTGCAAATCCCTGCAGCATCTAGTGACTCTGTAAACTCTGTCTTGGAGACCGACATCAGAACATCTTTCAGGAACCCTTGTAAGGTGTCATGCTCTGATGGTGTATCTGGTAGGGCTCTTGAAAACCTTGCTAACCAGCTGGCAGCAGTGTTCAAGGGCATCTTCAATCTCTCACTGATGCAGTTGGAGCTTCCCACCTATTTCAAAAGAGTGACTATCATACTGTAGTAGTTACTTCAAAACAAACAAAAACTGCTGAGACTAAGCCAGGAGATCAACACTGTATGATGCACTTCAAAAAAATGAAATTCCAAAGTTGAAAAACTAATTTAACTAAATTAGTGATATAGCATTCAAATTAGTGAAGTAACAAAGTTAGCACACAAACTAATGTATTTAAGCAAGGTTAGCAATCTCATTAGAGTTCCAATATTGTTCCAATTATCATAACTAAATGGTGGAGCTAAATTAGCGAAATAACAAAGTTAGTGGTCAAACTAACGTATTTAAGCAAGGTTAGCATGTAATTAGAGTTCCAATAACGTCCCATTGATCATGACTAGGTCTTGGAGCTAAATTAGCAAATAACAAAGTTAGCAGTCAACAAAACAACATCACCCCATGGCTTACCCAATTCAACTAGAGTAAACTAAGCAACTCAACGTGAATATGAACTGTACTCATTTGCTTATACCACACCCCAACCTAGATGACAGATGACCATAATAAATGTGCCATAAAATACAATACAGACAAAAATGGATACATGGCTCCAACAGACAGAAAAAATATATATGTGCTCCTATGCATACCGGTGCCCAAGAGTAAGGTGAGCCGCATCAATGACTATAGCCCAGTGGCACTCGCATCCACCGTGATGAAGTGCTTTAAGGGGTTGGTCATGGCGAGAATGACCTCCTGCCTAAGAATGACCTGGACTCACTTCAATCTGTCTATCACTGTCTACAGTGGATGCAACCTCACTGGCTCTTCTGACCCTGGATCACCTGAACAATAGTAATACCTATGTCAGTCTGGTGCTTTCTGGTCACAGTTCAGCTTTCAACACAATCATACTCTTAGTTCTAATCAATAAGTTCTCTATCTACCCCTGCATCTGGATCCTTAACTTCCACACTGGGAGTTCACAATCAGTGCAGATCAGAAATAACATTTTCTCCTCACTGACAGTTGACACTGACACATGCTTGGCCCACCATTCTACTCTCTCTACACCCGTCACCATGTAGCTTATCACATCAATTATAAGTTTGCCAATGACACAACTATTGTTGGCAGAATTTCAGATGGTAACAGGAAGGCATATAGGAGTGAGGTAGATCAGCTGGTTGAGTTGTGTCACAGCAACAACCTTGTACTCAACATCAGTAAGACCAAGGATTTGATTGTGGATTTAAGGAAGGGGAAGTTGAGGGAATACAGATCAGTTCTCATCAAGGGATCAACATGGAAAGGGTGAGCAATTTCATGTTCCAGGATGTTAACATCTCTGAAGATCTATCCTGAGCTGAACATATTGATGTAATTGCAAAGAAGGCATGAAAGCAGCTATATTTGTTTAGGAATTTTAAGAGTCTTGCTATATCACCAAAGACACTCACAAATTTCTACAGATGTACCGTGGAGAGCATTCTAACTGTTTGTATCACCATCTGATATGGAGGACCCATTGCACAGGATCAGAAAAAGCTGCAGAAAGTTGTAATTTTTTTTACTATGTATCAGATGGTGCTGGTGCCACTAAACAACAAATTTCACGACATATGTCAGTAATATTAAATCTGATTCTGATCTTGGGTGCAGATCCCATAATGTGCCACCCCACTGCAATACTGGCTTCTGTTCTTGGCCTTTCATGCAGTTTCATTTTCAAAATAAGTATTGAAATTGTTTCACGTAATTTAACATTTTGTGTGATATGTTGAGTGTTTTAATCTAAATATTGATGAATAAATACAAAGTTGCTGGGTTTACATCTAATAGAGTCATCATCATCATCATCATGTGCCATAGGCGACTGTGGTCTCATGATCATGATTACTCTTGGCAATTTTTTCTACAGAAGCAGTTTGCCACAGTGTTTTTACAAGATCGGTGGCCCCAGCCAATATTATTACTCTTCAGAGATTGTCTGCCTGGTGTCTGTGGTCACATACATTAGGTTTTTTTTATAAATTTTTTTTATTGAATTTTCAAATAGGTTACAGAAAGAAAAAAAATATCAACCCTTCCCCCCCTCCCCTTAACCCCAACCTCCTAACATATCCCTATAGAAGAAAAAAGAAAGAAAGAAAGAATGCCTGGATATCGGAAGATCCCCACATGCTCCATGGAGTTCATAATAGCTTTAATATGTATATTTATTTCTTTCCCCAGATAACCAATAATTTTACCTTCAGAGCACCTATATATTTAATCCTATCTTTTGTAAATAAGGGCGCCAAATGTTCAGAAATATTTCATATTTATCTCTTAAATTATAAGTAATTTTTTCAAGTGGAATGCAGCTAAGAATTTCATTCTTCCAACGATCTATACTTAAGTATGAATCTGATTTCCAAGTAACTGCAATAGCCTTTCTGGCTACTGCCAATGCAATTTTTATGAATTCTTTCTGATATTTATTCAGTTTGGATTTCGATTTTATCCCTTCAATATCGCCTAGTAAAAATAATGTTGGATTATGTAGAAGTTGTATTCCAATAATTTGTTCCAGTAAAACTCTTAAATTTATCCAAAAAGGTTGAATTTTAAAACATGACCAAGTAGAGTGTAAAAAAGTACCAATTTCTTGATTACATCGGAAGTATTGATCAGATAAATTTGGGTTTAATTTATTTATTTTTTGTGGTGTAATATATAATTGATGTAAAAAATTATATTGCACTAGTCTTAGCCAGACATTTGTTGTATTTGTCATACTGTCAAGACATAGTTTTGACCAATTTGTTTCATCAATTTTAATATTCAAATCAGTTTCCCAGTTTTGTCTTGACTTATGAATTCCTTGTTTAATTGCCTGCTTTTGAATCAAACTATACATACAAGAAATAAATTTTTTAATTTTTCCTTTTTGAATTAAAATTTCTATTTCATTAGGTTTCGGCAATAACATTGTTTGACCCAATTCATCTCTTAAATAAGCCCTTAATTGGAAATAACAAAAAAGAGTGTTGTTTGATATTTTATATTTATTCTTTAATTGATCAAATGACATTAATATACCTCCTTCAAAACAATCTCCTATATATCTAACAACAACACACACAAAATGCTGCCTAGTCTGCTGTGTTCTACCAGCATCTTGTGTGTGTTGTTTGAATTTCCAGCATCTGCAGATTTCCTCGTGTTTGCTCCTATATATCTAATCCCTTTTTGAAACCAGTTGTATAAAAGTTGGTTATCCATTGTAAAAGGAATAAGTTTATTTTGAATTAAAGGTCTCTTTGCTAATAAAGATTTCTTTATCTCATCATCAACATTTATCTTATTCCATAAATCAATCAAATGTTTTAATACAGGAGATTCTTTCTTTTCCCATATCCATTTAGATTCCCACTTATATATAAAATCTTCTGGTATATTTTCTCCTATTTTATCTAGTTCTATTCTAATCCATGCCGGTTTATCTTCATCAAAAAAAAGTTGATTTGCTTTATAATAATTTTTAAAGGTTGGAAGTTGTAACCCTCCTAGGTCAAATTTCCATGTCAATTTTTCCAATGATATTCTTGACATCTTACCTTTCCAAAGGAACTTCCTCACACATTTATTTAACTCTTGAAAAAACTTCTGCAGTAATTGTATTGGTTGTGTTTGGAATAAATATTGTAATCTAGAGAATACATTCATTTTTACAGCATTTACTCTGCCTACTAATGTTATTGGTAACATCATCCATTTATCAAGATCTTCTTGAATTTTTTCAATAATGGTAAATAATTTAATTTATATAAATTCATTATATCATTATCAACTCTTATACCTAAATATTTTATACCATTTATTGGCCATCTAAGTTGAGTTATTAATTGGCATTGACTGTAATCTCCTTTAGTAAGGGGTAGAATTTCACTTTTATCCCAATTTATTTTGTAGCCTGATATTTTCCCATATTCTTCCAATCTAGAAGATAATTTACGCAGCGAATACAATGGGTCTGTTAAATAAAGCAAAACATCATCAGCAAATAAATTAATCTTATATTCCTCCTGGTTAACTCTGAAACCCATAATATCTGGGTCTGTTCTAATTAATTCAGCTAGTGGTTCTAACACAAATAAAGCAGGTGATAATGGACAACCTTGTCTAGTTGACCTTGTTAACAGAAATTATGTTGAAATTTGACCATTTGTCATTACTTTAGCTTTGGGGTTAGTATTTAAGGTTTTAATCCATTTTATAAAAGATTTTCCTAACCCATACTTTTCCAATACCTTAAATAAAAAATCCCATTCCAATCTATCAAATGCTTTTTCTGCATCTAAAGCAACTGCCACATTCATTTCCTCCCTCTTTTGTGCCAGATAAATTATACTAAGTAACCGAGTTACATTATCTGCCGATTGTCTATTTTTGATAAATCCTTCTTGATCAATATTTATTAATTTTGGTAAGTATTTAGATAATCTATTAAATAAAATTTTTGCTATTATTTTATAGTCGGTGTTCAACAAAGAAATAGGTCTATATGATGTTGGCTTTAAAAGATCTCTATCTTTCTTTGGCAATACTATTAAAATAGCTGTCGAAAAATATTCTGGAAGTTTATGCGTTCTTTCGGCTTGGTGTATTAACTCCATAAAAGGAAGAATTAGTAAATCTTTAAACTTTTTGTAAAATTCAGGCGGAAAACCATCTTCTCCTAGGGACTTATTACTCTGAAGTAATCCTAGAGCTTCTTCGACCTCTTTTAATGTAAAAGGCACGTTCTAATCCCTTCTGTTCTTCCGAATTAAACCTTTCTATCTCAACATTATCATTTTGTGATTCTGATTGACACAGTTCAGAATAAAAATTCTTTAAAATTTCATTAATTTCTAAAGGTTTATAAGTAATTTTATTTACACTTGTTCTAATTGCATTTATCGTTTTGGAAGTCTGGTCTGTTTTTAACTGCCAAGCAAGAATCTTGTGTGATCTTTCACCTAGTTCGTAATATCTCTGTTTAGTTCTCATAATTGCTTTTTCTGTTCGGTATGTCTGAAGTGTATTATATTGTAACTTCTTGTTAACAAGTTGTCTTTTTTCTTCTGTCATATATCTTTGAGATTCTTTTTCTAATTTTGTAATCTCTTTCTCCAATTGATCTGTTTCTACCATATATTCCTTCTTAATTTTAGAAGTATAACTTATTATCTGGCCTGTCAAATATGCCTTCATTGCTTCCCATACTATAAATTTATCATCAACTGAATGTAAATTTGTATCTAAAAAAAAACTGAATCTGCTTTTTCATGAAATCACAAAAATCTTGAAATTTTGATAATATTGAATTAAATCTCCATCTGTAAATCGATTCCTCTTTATCCATCATTATCATTGTCATTATCAAGGGGGAATGATCTGACAATATTCTTGCTTTATATTCCATATTTTTCACTCTGTCTTGAATATTCGTTGATAATAGAAAAAAATCTATCCTTGAATAAGTTTTATGTCTATCTGAATAAAATGAATAATCTCTTTCTTTTGGATTAATTCTTCTCCATATATCAATCAAATTTAAATCTTTCATCAATGATAAAGTTAATTTTGCTACTTTGGATTTTGTAACAACCTTTGTTGATCTATCTAAAACTGGGTCTAAACAAAAATTAAAATCTCCACCTATTAATATTTTGTCATATGTGTCAGCCAAATTCAAAAAGGCCTCTTGTATAAATCTTACATCATTTTCATTTGGTGCATAAATATTCATAAGAGTCCATAGTTCTGAAGAAATTTGACAATGTATAATTACATCTCTCTCTGCAGAATCGATTAATACATTTTGTATTTTAATTGGTAAAATTTTATTAACCAAAATTGCAACTCCCCTCACCTTTGAGTTAAATGAAACTGCGATAACATTTCCGACCCAATCTCTCTTTAATTTCTGATGTTCTATCTCTGTTAAGTGTGTTTCATGTAAAAAAGCTATATCTATTTTCATTTTCTTAATATATGTTAAAATTCTTTTTCTTTTCACCGGTCCATTAAGCCCATTAACATTAAAACTTTAAAAATTCATTAAATTAGTCATTATTTTTAACAGGGTTACTCCAATCTATAATAATACCTAATCTTTCAACTTTCGTAGTACCTTGGGGAATCTTTTTAAAATTCTTCATGTTGCTATGTGTCTCCTCACCCCCCACCCCCCCCCCCCGATTGTCCAGGCAAAGAAAGATAAAAGAAAAATAGATTATAAAGAAAAAAAAACAAAATACCCCCCTACTAATGTTGTGAATGAAAAAAAACACAACATTACCCCCCTCCGTTGTACGGGTCATGGCAATCGCCATGATTACACACGTGAATCCCGTAGCAATCGATCCGAAGTTCCCCCAGCTCCCCCGTAACATTAAAAAAATATATAAGAGAAAAAAAATAATATCCCTACTCTCGATTAAAATTTCTCAAATTTTAACCTTTCTCCCCTGTATCATATAATTAAGAATATATTTAAATATTCTTCTGTCCTTAAACATCCATCAGTTCCATTCACTGTCCCTATCTTCATCTTTAATCCGTTTCACTTTTAAATCTTTGACTGTAATTAGCGAATATTTGGGAGTTCTTGTGCAAATTCTTCGGCATCCCGATAATCAATAAAAAAATCTTCTTTTTCCGTCATCCAAAAAAATGATCAGGGTTGCCGGGTAGCGCAATATAAATTTATAGCCTTTTTCCCATAAAACTTTTTTCGCTGGGTTAAATTCCTTCTTTCTCTTCAAAAGGTCATAACTTATATCAGGATAGAAGAGAACTGTTTTCCCTTCTATCATCAATGCCCCGTTTCTCTTTCTGGCATGTTGGGCAGCTGCCTTCAGGATCTTTTCTTTATCTTGATATCTTAAGCATTTTATCAAGATTGATCGTGGGTTTTGATCAACTTGAGGTCTTGGTCTTAAGGCTCTGTGAGCCCTTTCAATTTCAATTAACTGGGTTCCTTCTTCAATTTCCAAAATTTCCGGGATCCATTTTTGAAAAAAATTTATTGGATCCTCTCCCTCTATACCTTCTTTAAGTCCAACAATCTTAATATTGTTTTGTCTGCTAAAATTTTCAAGCACATCCACTTTTTCCAACAACTGTTTTTTTTCTGATGTCCAGGCAGAAATATTATCTAACATTTTATTCACTCTATCAGTGGTGTCTCCCATTGTTTCTTCCAAGTTTTTAATTTTCTTGTCCATTTTGTCCTGTCTTTTCATCATTTTATCAAACATAATCTTCATATTTTAATATCTTTTTTATTACTTTTAATGCTTTTAATTCATGCATTATTTGCACCAAAGTTTTTCTTATCTCTCCATCACCTCCAACCTCTTCCTGTTGCTCTTCTTTGTTTGTCTCTTCATCTTCATCTGATTTATCCAGAGAATCTGATTCCACCTCATCTTCACTTTCATTTTCAGTTCCGATCATAGCTGGGATTTGTAGTTTAGGTTGCTCATGTTTGCGCATGCCCTTTCCTTCATGCATGCGCAATTCCTGTTGCTCTTTTTTTTGGGAAATGGTTGATGTTGCCGCAGTTTCCTGTTCTGTATCGCCAGAGGTAAAATGCAGTTGAGCCCGAGGCTCTTTCATAGCGACCGGCCTTGATTCTTTTCCAACTTGTGTTGTCTTCAAAGTAGTAGTTTTCTTCTGCTTCTGTTTAGGAGGCATATCTTAAGACAATCCTGAATAGTTTATAAGTAGTTTTTAAAAAGTATTTACTAACTTTTCTTCACTTAAACATTATTTTACTGGTTTTTTACGGGAGAGCTGGATTTCTACGTCTCGATCCTACGTCATCATGTGACGTCCCCATACATTAGGTTTAAAAACAATTACTACCCCTCAACCATCAGACTCTTGAACAAAGGGGATAACTTTCGTCCCTGTGCCGAAGAAGTTTTCAGTGTCCTGCCTAAATGACTACCGTCCCGTTGCACTTACATCCATCATCATGAAGTGTTTCAAGAGGCTTGTCATGAGGCATATCAAGACCCTGCTGCCCCCCTCACTGGACCCCCTGAAGTTTGCGTACTGTCCCAACTGCTCAACAGATAGTGCCATTGCCACCACCCTCCACCTGGTCAAAAAAGACACATACGTTCAGATGCTATTCATAGACTTCAGTTCAGCATTCAACACAATCATCCCTCAGAAACTGACTGGAAAGCTGAGCCTACTGGGCCTGAACACCTCCCTCTGCAACTGGATCCTAGACTTCCTGACTGGGAGATCACAGTCAGTCTGGATCGGGAGCAGCATCTCCAACACCATCACACTGAGCACGGGGGCTCCCCAGGGCTGTGTGCTCAGTCCAATGCTGTTCACTCTGCTGACCCATAACTGTGCTGCAACACACAGCTCAAACCACATTATCAAGTTTGCCAATAACACGACCATAATGGGTCTCATCAGCAAGAATGACGAGTCATCTTACAGAGAGGAGGTGCAGTGGCTAATGGTCTGGTGTAGAGCCAACAACCTGTCTCTTAATGTGAACAAAACAAAAGAGATGGTTGTTGACTTCAGGAGGGCACGGAGCAACCACTCCCCACTGAACATCGACGGCTCCTCGGTAGAGATCGTAAAGAGCACCAAATTTCTTGGTGTTCACCTAGCAGAGAATCTCACCTGGTCCCTCAACACCAGCTCCTTAGCAAAGAAAGCCCAGCAGCGTCTCTACTTTCTGCGAAGGCTGAGGAAAGTCCATCTCCCACCCCCCATCCTCATCACATTCTACAGGGATTGTTTTGAGAGCATCCTGAGCAGTTGCATCACTGCCTGGTTCAGAAATTGCACCATCTCAGATCGCAAGACCCTGCAGCTGAAGTCAGCTGAGAAGATCATCGAGATCTCTCTTCCTGCCATCACAGACATTTACACTACACGCTGCATCGGCAAAGGAAACAGCATTATGAAGGACCCCATGCACCTCTCATACAATCTCTTCTCCCTCCTGCTGTCTGGGAAAAGACTCCGAAGCATTCGGGCTCTCACGACCAGACTATGTAACAGTTTCTTCCCCCAAGCTATCAAACTCCTCAAAACCCAGAGCCTGGACTGACTCCTTGCCCTATTGTCCTGTTTATTATTTATTGTAATGCCTGTACTGTTTTTGTGCACTTTCGCAGTCCTGTCTAGGTCTGTAGTCTAGTGTAGCTTTCTCTGTGTTGTTTTTTTGTGTAGTTCAGTCTAGTTTTTGTACTGTGTCATGTAACACCATGGTCCTGAAAAACATTGTCTCATCTTTACTATGTACTGTACCAGCAGTTATGGTCGAAATGACAATAAAAGTGACTTGACTTGACTTGACTTGAACTTCACTTGCTCCATCATTGAAATATTCCTCCAACCAATGGACTCACTTTCAAGGACTCTCCATCTCATGTTCTCAATATTTATTACTTATTTATTAATATTATTGGTGGTTCTTTGTGCACTTAACAGATTGTTGTCTTCTGCACTCTGATTGAAAGCCCAAGTTTGGTGGTTATTCATTGATTTTGCTATCATTACTTTTCTATAGATTTGTTGAGTATGCCCACAAGAAAATGATTCTCAGGGTTGTATATGGTGACATATATATATATATATATACTTTGATAGTAAAATTCACTTTGAACCAAGGCTTGAGATGCATACTAGCTGCTCATATGGCCATCTACCACCTGCTCGCTTGGCTTCATGTGACCCTGATGGTGGGGGGGGGGGTGCTAAGTAGGTGCTACACCTTGCCCAAGTGTGACCTGCAGGCTAGCAAAGGAAAGGAGTGCCTTACTCCTCATTTGCTAGAAACAGATCTCCATACCTCCACCCAAATCAAATAGAATACAATGTGCATTGAATCACATTAGTGATGCTGACTGTTTGTTCAGACACTGGCCTTTGCTAGGGAGCCAAGAGTCAAGTCTTGCTTAAACATCTGTTAACAGTGATCAGCATTACATGTTTCATAGTCAAGAGGTCAAAGTCAAAGTCAAAAATATTTTGTTTTGTGTATTTTCAGCCCCATTTGTATCTCCAACAGTTCCCCACTTATTGAGTACCTCTGTCCAGTCAGACCATGGACCTCTCACCAAATCATTTCTCTGTCTTTATACTATATGCTGTTATGGCAATCTTTGACCTGGGGATTTATGACAAATTATCGATGACACAAAATAGAGAAATGTAGTGGAACATGAGTAATGGCAGTAGTAAATTTCCAGAGATCTATACAGACTTGTGGAATAAGGAAGTGGCAAAAGAAAGTTAACAAGAAATATGTAAAATTACAAACAAGGGAAAATCTGCAGATGCTGGAAATCAGAACAGCATGCACAAAATGCTGGAGAAACTCAGCAGGCCAAGCAGCATCTCTGAAAAGAGCACAGTCAACGTTTCAGGCCGAAACCCTTCTTCAGGAAGGACGTAGAGCTTAAGTGGTACAAATGTAAAAGGAATAGGCTGATATTTCAATTTTGCCTTCATCCCATGCCCAAGACTCAGTCGATATTTTATATTTTTTTGTGAACTATTAATGGGTTACTTATAATTTGCACTTCCTACTTTCTGGGTTTCAAGGCTGTAAGAATTACACAGTCTAGTTATTTGCCAGTTTGATGATTTCAGTTTTCTTGAAAGCCACAGATTCCTAGCTGATCCCAAGCACTAATTAGAAAGGAAAATTTTGAGGGAGAGAAGAAGAAGCAGACCATAGCCTAAACATCAGTTCTTGCATTCAGTGGTTCCTTCTGAACTTCCACCATGAGTCAGTCAAGTAATAACCTTGCCTCTTTCAGCTTCTTCATCTTCCTAGCATGTCCCAGTTCTCTTCATGCTTATGGCAAAACCAGAGTAGCTTTTGATTTTTAGTTTGATTCTGAATCACAGTTGGGTTCATTAACATCATTGGACCCCAACTTATTTATTTAATGAAATATTTTGATGCTAGACTAGATGTCTAGCAAAAAATTTAATCAGAGTCTTTTCCCCTGATATGTCCTTAATGTTTAAGAGATGCAGGAAACTCATGGCATTTCAGAGGGATAGTTGTTGTAGTGTTCTCATTCAGGTGTAAGAACTCTGAACTAAACACAGAGGTAAACCATAGTCAATGAAGACAGGATCACAGTAAGATTAACCGTTTACTGTTCACTCTTCCACATTAACGTATGGTGAAAACTGTTGATAAAACAATACAAAATATATACAGTATTTATTTCCTTCTTGACATCACATTTACATCATAAATACTTGCAAAAGTAAAACTACAACAAACTATATTACATTAAAGTACAACATACAGTCAGAATCTACCTACGCCATCAACTGACTTTAAATACACTCAACACAAACTATCCAACAACTCTTTCAATAGCACAAGAAAATAAACTTTATCAACCATCATTACTTTTAACACAATCAGTGTTAACATTTTTACTTCAACATATCGATTATCTTATGAACTTACGGCGTTACTTCTATGATGTTTCTTAGTGCGTAGAATGAAAACTTTTCTCGCGCTGATCCTACACACACAAGCCCCCTCCTTCCCATTTCTCCAAACCGGTATTTTCCCACAGGACGCAGCAAAACCGGGTGTGACATCATCGCATGCCGCGATACATCACAGACAATGAATTTACTTTCAACAACCTTAACTTTAACTAGAAAATAATTACAAACAAATTAATGTAATAATGAAAAACGTAAAATGAAAAAATGTAATAAACTAAACAAATGCCTTAAGGGCAACACAGTTGTAATAATTCATTGAAAAGCATTATGAGCCAGGGCTGGTCTTGTTTGTTCCACAAAGTAACATCTGTTTGGTGGTGCACAGTTAAAGAAAGTGACTTTCTGTTATTGTTAAGACCCACAACATCTTCCTAGGATTCCTAAATATGTTTTTCATTTTGTTAAATTTTCATTTCTGTTTCATTAAATGTAAGAAAAAAAGCAACCTTTTGCAGTTTTATTTGCTAGAAGTTTAGAAGTTTGCACCCAATCTGCAATCTTCCCTCTCTCCATCTCTATTTTGTCAGTTTACTAAGTGAGGGAAATAAGAATACTCCCCATGGTTTCTTCTTTTCCCACTTATGGTCTGCTTTGCATGGATTCTTCAGACACGTTCTTATTGTACTGTAGGCTGATCTTCAGAATCTTTCCAGCCTCCCAGAAGAACATGGGGGATAGCCAGAGAACTTCTCAGAAGGATATTTCTCTTACTTTGAGGTGATTAAATTAGGGTTACTATTGTACTGCGCCATGCGTCCATGCATACTGCTGGAGATATTTATCATGTTACAACAAATTTGATACAGGTATCCATTTGGAATGACATTGTTGTATATCTTTACACAGGACAGCTTAAACGGACAAGAGGAGAGGAAATTGATGTTGAAACTCCAGGTTCTATTCTGGTGAATACTAATCTGCGAGCTTTAATAAACAAGCATACGTTTGCCTCTTTACCACATCATTTTCAACAGCAGCTCCTGATCTTACTACCAGAGGTAGATCGACAGGTAAGCAGAGCAAAATTACTTTATATGTTGTGTTAGCTGTATGTTGAGTCTCTTAAAGCAGGAGAGAAAACAACTATTAAATTGCATTTTGCTCGTGAAATGGTGGTGGAAAATCTATTCTAAAAAAATTGTTATTTGATTAAAAAGTAACTCACTGAACACTCAAATCTTCTCATCGGGATACTGCACTTACAGCTATTTATGTTTTAATTTTCAGTGTTATTTTACATTGTACAAATTAATTAACAGTGTAAAACTGAATGTACTTTTTTCAAATAGTATCATTTGTATTCCAATTTCTACAATATGGGATGCCACAGTACAGCATTTAGTGTGATGTTATTACAGTTCAGAGTGTTCCAGAGTTTGGAGTTCAATTCTGGCCCCATCTGTGAAGAGTTTGTACATTCTCCCTACGATTCATGTGGGTTTCCTCCAGGTGCTACAGTTTCCTCCCACAGTCCAAAGACACATCAGTTAGTAGGTTAATTGGTCATTGTAAATTATCCTGTGATTAGGCTAGTGTTAAATTGGTGGGTTGCTGATTGGTGTTGCTCATTGGGCCGGAAGGGCCTGTTCCATGTGTATCTCCAAATGAATAAATAAATATGAGCAAAATAAATAACTCTCAGTTCTAATGTAATCTGTCTTACATATTTCATTTTTAAGTGCCTTTCACTGCATGCCCAACAGCTGTAGTGAAGCAACACAAGACAAATGTGTTTACATTGCGTCATTCTGCACTATCTCTGAATAAAAAAAATAAATAATTCATAGTGACAGAATTTCAGACTGTTTCCAAGATCCTTCAATTTAGAAGGAAGTAACACTCAAAAGCAAAGTATATGAAATTAGAGCTGCAACATTGTCAAGATTTCCATGATTTTCCATGATTAGAGCTGTACAACATCAAACAAGAAAAAAAAAATTACAGATACTGAAAATCCAAGCAACACACACAAAATGCTGGAGGAATTCAGCAGGCCAGGCAGTATCTATGGAAAAGATTATAGTCGACTTTTCAGACCAAGACTCTTTAACAGGAAGGTCTTCTGTCAAAAGGTCTCAACCCGAAACGTCGACTGTACTCTTTTCCATAGATACTGCCTGGCCTGCTGAATTCCTCCAGCATTTTGTGTTAAGCTGTACCACAGGGAAGGACAATCATTGGGCCACAATCTCTGCTTCAGCCATCAAGTGGTTATCCATTGTTACCCTTTCTTCAGCACTTGGTCTGTAACCTTTGATACCTTGGTATTTCAAATGCTCATCCAACCATTTAAATATGGTGAGAAAATAAACCTTAGGGTTGTATAGGGTGACATATATGTACTTTGATAATAAATTGACTTGGAATTTTGAATTTTGCAGTACTGCCTCCATCATACCAGATTTCAATCACCATCTGCATGAAAAAATCCTTAAATCCCTTAAAAAGTCTCCCACCCCGTATCATAAATCTATGCTCCATAATAATGGACATTGCTACATAAAAGGAGAGTTTTTTTTACTATCTACCCTTTCCCTGACCCTCATAGATTCATGTCCCTGAATCAGCTGATCTCTCAGCTCTCTCTCTCTGAAAGAAAACAATCACAAACCATTAAATCTCTCCTCACAGCTGAAACTCTCCTTCTTAGGCAATATATTGGTGAATTTACTCCCCACCTCCTTCAATGCAATCACATTTTTCTTATATTTCTTATCCAATTTCCTGTTTAATTCTAATGCAAAGACAGATAATGTTATAGATATTCAACAGATCATGCAGCATTTATGGAGGGAGAAACAGAATTAAATTTTCAGGTTAATTACCTTAAATTTGTGTTGTTTTTTGTTCTTATCAGATTTCCAGTATCTGCAATTTTTGCTTTTCAATTCCTATTTTATTATAATGGAAAGCTTGCATTTTTATTTAACGTGGTAAAATGAATTTCACTACATAATTATCTATGGTGATTATTACAAAATATTCATACACTTACATCTATCAAAACAGCTAAATATATTTTTAATTTGGGGAAATCCAACAACGTACTGTATGTTATTCACCAATGTAGCTGTCATTGAGACTAAAAAAGAAATATATGCTTCTTTGCTAGCATTAAGCACACTTAGAATTGTGCAGTATTTTTCCTTTGATCTAATTCCAATAACTTCATTGAAAACAAATTTAGGAAGAGTAAAATATACAATCATCATCAGTACCTATCCTGACTAATGTTGAATTTCTGAGTGGCATTTTTATTGTTAGATTGGGCTGTATACCTGATAATTCATGTGTATTCTCAACTGAGTTAATCTTGTCAAACTCGAGGAAATCTGCAGATGCTGGAAATTCAAGCAACACACACAAAATGTTGGTGGAACGCAGCAGGCCAGGCATCATCTAAAGGGAGAAGTGCTATCGACGTTTCGGGCCGAGACCCTTCTTCAGGACTCGGTGATTTACGCAGGAACCGACGAAGAGTCTCGGCCCGAAACGTCGACAGCACTTCTTCCTATAGATGCTGCCTGGCCTGCTACGTTCCACCAGCATTTTGTGTGAGTTAATCTTGTAATTTCTTCTAACATATTGTTGGAATTAGAATCCAGCAAAACATTAAATATAAAACAATTTACGTGATTGACTTAATTTCCTGATGGAATTGTTGCAGGAGGGACTCATGTCCTCAGTTTTCAAATTCTTTTCTTTGTAATCAAATCCCTACATACCCTACTCTTTCCATCTCTCTGTGACCTCTTCCAGCTCTAAAAATATCAGCAATATCTGTGTTGTTCTAATTCTGCGCTCCTGTGCAATCTTAATTTTAATCCAGTAACATGATAGGTCATTGACCTGAAACATTAACTCTGTTTGTCTCTCAGAGGTTACTGTTTGATTTGCTGTTATTTCTAGTATTTTCTATTTTCATTTCTAATTTTAACAGTTCCTCATTTGGAGCCTAGTCTTCAACTGACAGGGCCCTCTCCTTTCTGTCTCATAATCTCATGAATAACTACTTTGGTTCTGTCTTCACTAAGGAGGACATAAATAATCTTCCGGAAGTAGTAAGGGACCGAGGGTCTAGTGAGATGGAGGAATTGAGGGAAATAAATGTTAGTAGGGAAGTGGTGTTAGGTAAATTGAAGGGATTAAACGCAGAAAAATCCCCAGGGCCAGATGGTCTGCATCCCAGAGTGCTTAAGGAAGTAGCCCAAGAAATAGGGGATGCATTAGTGATCATTTTTCAAAACCCCTTAGATTCTGGATTAGTTCCTGAGGATTGGAGGGCGGCTAATGTAACCCCACTTTTTAAAAAAGGAGGGAGGGAGAAACCAGGGAATTATAGACCGGTTAGTCTGACATCGGTGGTGGGGAAAATGCTAGAGTCGGTTATCAAAGATGTGATAACAGCACATTTGGAAAGAGGTGAAATCATCAGACAAAGTCAGCATGGATTTGTGAAAGGAAAATCATGTCTGACGAATCTTATAGAATTTTTTGAAGATGTAACTAGTAGAGTGGATAGGGGAGAGGCAGTGGATGTGGTATATTTAGATTTTCAAAAGGCTTTTGACAAGGTCCCACACAGGAGATTAGTGTGCAAACTTAAAGCACACGATATTGGGGGTATGGTATTGATATGGATAGAGAATTGGTTGGCAGACAGGAAGCAAAGAGTGGGAGTAAACGGGACCTTTCAGAATGGCAGGCAGTGACTAGTGGGGTACCGCAAAGCTCAGTGCTGGGACCCCAGTTGTTTACAATATATATTAATGATTTAGAAGAGGGAATTAAATGCAGCATCTCCAAGTTTGCGGATGACACGAAGCTGGGCGGCGGTGTTAGCTGTGAGGAGGATGCTAAGAGGATGCAGGGTGACTTGGATAGGTTAGGTGAGTGGGCAAATTCATGGCAAATGCAATTTAATGTGGATAAATGTGAGGTTATCCACTTCGGTTGCAAGAACAGGAAAACAGATTATTATCTGAACGGTGGCCAATTAGGAAAAGGGGAGATGCAACGAGACTTGGGTGTCATTGTACAGCAGTCATTGAAGGTGGGCATGCAGGTACAGTAGGCGGTGAAAAAGCCAAATGGTATGTTGGCATTCATAGCAAAAGGATTTGAGTACAGGAGCAGGGAGGTTCTACTGCAGTTGTACAAG
Organism: Hemitrygon akajei; assembly: GCF_048418815.1. Taxonomy (NCBI): domain Eukaryota; kingdom Metazoa; phylum Chordata; class Chondrichthyes; order Myliobatiformes; family Dasyatidae; genus Hemitrygon; species Hemitrygon akajei. Next base: position 51,426,112 of record NC_133124.1, on the reverse strand, counting down.
GCCTTGGTGAGTCCGCACCTAGAATATTGTGTGCAGTTTTGGTCCCCTAATCTGAGGAAAGACATTCTTGCCATAGAGGGAGTACAGAGAAGGTTCATTAGATTGATTTCTGGGATGGCAGGACTTTCATATGAAGAAAGACTGGATCGACTAGGCTTATACTCACTGGAATTTAGAAGATTGAGGGGGGATCTTATTGAAACGTATAAAATTCTAAAGGGATTGGACAGGCTAGATGCAGGAAGATTGTTTCCGATGTTGGGGAAGTCCAGAACGAGGGGTCACAGTTTAAGGATAAAGGGGAAGCCTTTTAGGACCGAGATGAGGAAAAACTTCTTCACACAGAGTGGTGAATCTGTGGAATTCTCTGCCACAGGAAACAGTTGAGGCTGGTTCATTGGCTATATTTAAGAGGAAGTTAGATATGGCCCTTGTGGCTAAAGGGATCAGGGGGTATGGAGAGAAAGCAGGTACAGGGTTCTGAGTTGGATGATCAGCCATGATCATACTGAATGGTGGTGCAGGCTCAAAGGGCCGAATGGCCTACTTCTGCACCTATTTTCTATGTTTCTATGTTTCCCCTTTCTTTGAAGACATTATTTTGAATTCAGACTGCAACCATTAATGTGCATACATCCGAAAGGCTGTTATGTATGCTTTACCTACTGGTCAGAACTGATACTTAAGTGAGAAAGTGTTCTTGATGGTTTTATTCAAAAATAGTATTTTAGAAGTAGGCAAAGCATTCAGACACTTAACAATCTCTTTCAAATAAGAACATTTCTTTGGAGGCTGTATTATTTTACTTTGTCACCTCCATACAAATATTTGATCTAATTTCCAAGCTGGAGGTAAATTGTCAGAAAATGATTATTGGTATTTCTTCTGATTTTACTGTAAGCAAATTTGTCAGCATTCACGTCATTAAAATTTATTGTGGAGTCTGCTCAAATAGCTATCTTGGAAATCGTGAACTTGCTGTTCAGTGATATATTGTTCCATCTCAGGGAATACTGTTGAAGTTCTTGCATAAATCACTGAATTGATGAAAACTAGCCTTTTATGCACGGTCCTTCCTATAACAATCCTCAAAGTGTGGGATAAATGAATTAGCAATGTCTTGCTAAATTTTAGTTGCTGTTATGAAACTATATTTATTAATAAGCCTTCTGAATCAATATTTAAATACTTTACGAATTTATTTTTCTAATTTATTTTATTCAGATCAACAAAAATGTCCATTTTAACATAATTTTATGTAAATGTTCCTCATTTCATCCATTAAATACTAAAAATTTAATTAACTATTAGACACTTTTACTCAGTGGTTGCTAATAAAACCTTCATTATGAACTGCAGCCTGCTTGATGTCACAACAGGGCTGCATCTGAAGCTTGATAGCACCTTGCATTATCAAAGACGAAACCCATGCCATGATTTTTGTTGATCTTTGTTGGCAGCTTTCATTGAACTCTGCAGTGAAAGCTACAGTAACTAGGAAATCTAAGCCACATAATACACACAAAATGCTGGAGGAACTCAGCAGGCCAGGCAGCATCTCTGGAAAAAGAGTACAGTTGACATTTCAGGCCGAGACCTTTCAGCAGGACTGGAGAAAAAAGTATGAGGATTAGATATAAAAGGTAGGATGAGCACTTGTTCTGCTAATGGTAGTAAGGGAGGAGGTTTAGAGGCAGGTGTAGCATTTGTTCTGTTGAATGGAATAAGTGCTACACCTGCCCTGACACCTCCTCCCTTACTACCTATCATGGAGTGCCCCAAACAGTCCTTCCAGATGAAGTAACACTTCACCTGTGAGTCTGTTGGGATCATATACTGTGTCCAGTGCTCCTTTTATGGCCTCCTGTATATCGGTAAGACCTGACGTAGATTGGGAGACCGCTTCATCGAGCACCTATGTTCCGTCCGCCAGAAGAAGCGGGATCTCCCAGTGGCCACCCATTTTAATTCCACTTCCCATTCCCATTCCAGTATGTCTAATCATGGCCTCCTCTACCGTTGTGATGAAGTCACATTTAGGTTGGAGGAACAACACTTTATATTCCAAACACGAGGAAATCTGCAGATACTGGAAATCCAAACAACACACACAAGTCCAGGTGCCTGTTTTCGCATGGGTTTGGATGCATGTGCCTAGGAGCAAATTTGGGTATGAGATCACTCTGCAAATATATACATGGGCATGACCAGCCCACACACGCAGGCACAAAGCATCAGCATCAACGTAGGTATTGGTTCAGATACACCTTCAGAAGCACAAGTTTGGGTACCCACCGAGTAACAAAAATTTGAGGGCACACAAGTGGCCATGAGCTTAGGGATACACATAGAAGTCTTTTCAGGTGTTTACACAAAAATTCAAGGTGAAGGGCACATAGCTGACATAAGTTCATGTATGCACACAGTGGCATAGTTTTGGTGGACATCAGCAGGTCCAGATTTTAATTTCCCATTGGTCTGATAAACTGTAGATATAATTTTCATAAGTATGGCTGACTGCCGTGAAGCACGTTGACTTATTTTCACATCACATAAATGTCCTACATAATGTACTATATAAATGTATGTTCTTTACCATACTTTATTTAAAAAATGTTACTTCTATTTTTCCACTTCTCTTTCAGTCCAGGAGAAAGGTAGTAAACTCTGCTGAAGATTAAAGTTTACTATTTATCAATGTCATCAATCATGCTCTAAACCCCAAAAGTGCAGAAATAAAAGATGCATTTTCTAATTCTGCAAAGTTATGAAAAACCTTTGTTCTTTTTATTTACTGCTAGTGTTATTCCTGTCTTTTTTACCCTTAGCACACATGATTAGTGTTTTTTGTGATTCTGTGTTATGACTATATCTGAGTTATTATTGGTTGAAATGCTAGTAGAATATGCAAGATATATAACAACATAAAAATAGAAGAACATTTCCCTCTTGGTCACTGAATAACTGAGGACATTTTTATGAAAGCACATTTTAATCATGCTTCCTAAGAAAAAATATTGGGAATTACATGATTTTCCTGTGACTTTCTACATTGAAATCTCTGATTTTAATGTAACTTCAATTTAAGAATAAGTTGTGTCCTTATTTAGCACATACGCAAATTTATATCTTTTTTTCTGTAGCTTTGATATTCAGGATTATTGTAAATAATTGTCCACAATAATATTTATTGTTAATTGGAGGCATCCAGTATTTATCAGGAGAGGGAAGGAGTAATCTGGGGAGCAAGTTGTATCAGGATATTAAAGATCGGTTTCTAGGTTTTGCCAACACTCCAATATGTGGAAAATCCTCATCAGAGGTTGAAAACGTCAGTAACTTTAAATCCCTGGGTGTCATGATCTCAGAGGACCTGTCCTAAACCCATCATATAAATGTAATTGTAAAGAAAGCACTTCTACTTCCTTAAAAGGCTGCAGAGATCAGCGTGACGTCAAAAACCTTGACATACTTCCATAGATACATAGTGGGAAGTGTATTGACTGCCTGCATTTCAGCCTGGTATGGGAACACTTTTGAATGGATTCGACCCTGTACATACAAGGGGTGATTGATAAGTTCGTGACCTAGGGTAGAAGGAGTCAATTTTAGAAAACCTAGCACATTTATTTTTCAACATAATCCTCTCCTACATTTACACACTTAGTCCAGTGGTCATGGAACATACGGATCCTTCTTTGTAGAAGTCAGTGTCTTGGAGCTCCAGAAGTGGTCTACAGCAGGGGTGATTGATGAGTTCTTATGTATAAAGCCTCGCAACCATTGAACACATCTACATGAAACACTGTCGTAGAAAAGCAGCATCAACCTTCAAAGATTTTCACCAGCCAAGCCAAGCACTTATCTTGCTGCTGCCATCAGGCAGAAGGTACAAGTGCCTCAGGACTCTCTCCTCCAGGTTCAAGAACAGTTACTACCCCTCAACCATTAGGCCCTTGAACAAAAGAGGATAATTACACTCATTTATTGAGAAGTTCCCAGAGCCAATTATCTCACTTTAAGGACTCTTGTTATTTTTTGCTATTTATTTATAGTTGTGTTTCAACAAATTGTATTCTAAAAAAATTGTTATTTGCTCTTTCATTGATTCTGTTTACAGTTACTATTCTATAGATTTGCTGAGTATGCCCACAGGAAAAAGAATCTCAGGGTTATATGTGGTGACGTGTATATACTCTGATAATAAATTTTACTTTGAACTTTTGAACTTTGAGATTTAGGAAGCAAGGTTTATAAGGATGTTAAAGATAGATTTCTGGGTTTTGCAAGCACTGAAATATGTGGATAATATATACCATCTGAAAATGTATTTGTTGGAAATCATTTCTGAAATTTGCTTAAGTAAACAAGAGGATGCTAGAAATCTGAAATAAAAACATCAGAAAATAATGGAAAGACTCAACTGGTCAGACAACATTAGAAGAGAACTAATCTTTCTTAAGAATTGGGACAAGTTGAAGATAAACAGCCATTCTCACTGCTGATTACAGATGATAGTTCCAGCATATTAACTCCATTAATCTTTTTGCCGATGCTGCCTGATCTGCTTACTGGTGCCATCATTCCTAGCTTTTATATCTGAAGTTCACGTTCTGTGTTTTAAACAGAGAATACAACATAAGTATCTGGTACTTGTCATTCCTATCAAGAGACATTACAATGTATATTCAATGAGTAATTTATTTCATTTGGACAATCCAGGCAGATTGGAAGAGGGTGAATGTCATGCCACTGTTCAAAAAAGGATGTAGGCAAAAGGCAGGTAACTATAGGCCAGTTCATTTAACATCTGTAGTTGGGGAAATGCTTGAAGCAATCATTAAAGAATAAATAGCGAGTCATCTGGAAAGAAATGGATACATCATGTGGATTCAACAAATGTAGGTCCTATTTGACAAACATACTGGAGTTCTTTGAGGATCTAACAAGTGCGGTGGATAGAGGGAAACAGATGGATGTTATTTACTTGGATTTCTAGAAGGCGTTTGATAAGGTGCTGCATAAAAGACTTGCCCATAAGATAAGGATGTATAGAGTTGGGGGTGATGCATTAGCATGGATAGAGGATTGGTTAATCAATAAAGAGCAAAGAGTTGGGATACATGGGTGTTTCTCTGGTTGGCAATCAGTGGTGAGTGGTGTGCCACAGGTCAGTGCTCAGCCCACAACTCTTCACAATATACATTAACAATCTGGAAGAGGGGACCAAATGTAGTACAAGTTTGCTGATTACACTAAACTGAGTGGAAAAGCAAATTGTGCAGGGGATACAGAAAGTCTGCAGAGAGATATAAATAGATTAAGTGGGTGGGCAAGGGTCTGGCAGATGGAGTACAATGGTAGTAAATGCAAGGTCATTGACTTTGGAAGGAAAATGGAAAATAAGATTATTATTTAAATGGTAAAAAATTGCAGCATGCTACTTTCAGAAAGCTTTAGGAGTGCTTGTGATGAATCATAAAAGGTTAGTTTGCAGGTGCAGCAGGTTATCAAGAAGGTAAATGGAATGTTGGCCTTCATTGCTAGAGGGATTGAATTTAAGAGCACGGAGATTATACTGCAACTGTATAGGGTACTGGTGAGACCACATCTGGAGTACTGCGTGCAGTTCTGGTCTCCTTATTTGAGGAAAGATATACTGGCTTTGGAGACGGTGGAAAGGAAGTTTACCAAGTTGATTCCAGAGATGAGCAGGTTAGACTATGGGGAGAGATTGAGTCACCTGGGACCATACATGCTGGAATTCAGAAAGATGAGCGTGTTGGGGAGGAAGCATTAAGAAGAAGGACGCCTCACGTCTTAATAAGCTGATAAGGAAGGCGGGCTCTGTCGTGGGCAAAGTACTGGAGAGTTTAACATCGGTAGCTGGGCGAAGGGCGCTGAGTAGGCTACGGTCAATTATGGAAAACCCTGAACATCCTCTACATAGCACCATCCAGAGACAGAGAAGCAGTTTCAGCGACAGGTTACTGTCGATGCAATGCTCCTCAGACAGGATGAAGAGGTCAATACTCCCCAATGCCATTAGGCTTTACAATTCAACTGCCAGGACTTAAGAACTTTTTTTAAAGCTATTATTAATGCTTTTTGAGTTAGTGATTTAGATGCATATCATATTATTACTGAGTTAAGTATTGTATGTAATGAGTTTTTGCTACAACAAGTGTATGGGACATTGGAAAAAAAGTTGAATTTCCCCATGGGGATGAATAAAGTATCTATCTATCTATCTATCTATCTTATAGAAACATATAAAATCATGAAGGGGTTAGATGAGATAAAGGTAGGAAATTGTTTTCCACAGGTTGTTGAAACTAGAACTAGGGGACATAGCCTCAAGATTAGGGGGAGTTAATTTAGGGTGGAGATGAGGAGGAACTGCTTTTCCCAAAGAGTAGTGAATCTGTAGAATTCTCTGCCCAATGAAGCAGTGGAGACTACCTCAGTAAATATATTTAAGACAAGGTTGGATAGATTTTTGCATAGTAGGGGAATTAAGGGTTTTGGGGAAAAGGTCTGTAGGTGGATATAAGTCTATGGTCAGATCAGCCATGATCTTATAAAATGGCACAACAGGCTGAATGGGCCAGATGGCCTACTCCTGCTCCTATTTCTTATGTTCTTAATAATGTATTGGTGCGTGTTGGCCTAGTCAGCAAGGCATCAGACTAGTAACCTGAAGGTCACTGGTTCGAGCCTCAGCAGAGGCTGCGTGTTTTTGTCCTTGAGCAAGGCACTTAACAACACATTGCTCTGTGACGTCACCGGTGCCAAGCTGCATGGGTCCTAGTGCCCTTCCCTTGGACAACATCGGTGGTGTGGAGAGGGCAAGGCCTGCAGCTTGGGCAACTGCCGGTCTCCCATACAACCCTGCCCAGGCCTGCGCCCTGGAAACTCCAGGCGCAGATCCATGGTCTCTCGAGACCGATGGATGTCACCAATAATGTACTCACCTTGGTAGGCATGGGAATTTAGTTACCTTAGTCTCATGGATGAGATTGACCAAATTACCTATTTCTGAGCTGTAATACTCTGTGACTCTCACAGAGGTTTCAGATTAAGTCATCCATGTGAAAAGCTAGATAGTGTGAAGATTGAACTAAGATTTTAGTATCAAAAGGTGAGCTGAAAAATCATAGAAGAATAATTTTGAGACATTTAAAGAAAGAAGGGAAAGAAAAAGAGGATGGTGGGAACTGGTCCAGAGGTTTGAAGCATGATGTCATCAGAAACAGAAAGTTGGTCAGTGTTATAAAGATTCAAGATTCAAAATCTTTATTGTCATTCTAACCGTACATCAGCTCTGCAGGGCAGAATGAGACAGTGTTTCCCAGGAGCAGTGCAATCATAACATAACAAACGCAACACTAAATAATAAACATAACAATAAATAGTAAAACACAACAGCCACATGTCAGTTAAAAACAAGTTATAAGTGTCCAGTGCAAGTTAAAAGTATCCAAAGCAGAGTCAGGTAGAGCAGCTATTTAGCAGTCTGACTGCCTGTGGGAGGAAGCTGTTTAGTAGCCTTGTGGTTTTAGTTTTGATGGTCCTGTAACGTTTACCTGATGGCAGAAGAACAAACAGTTCATGGAGAGGGTGTGAGGGGTCTTTAATGATGTACCGTGTCTTCTGGAGGCATCGACTCTGAAAGAGGTCTTGGACAGAAGGTAGGGAGACTCCAATAACCTTCTCTGCTCCCCTAACCACCCTCTGTAAGGCTTTTTTGTTGGCAGCACTGCAGCTGGAGTACCAGGTTGTGATGCAAAAGGTCAGCACACTCTCAACCATGCCTCTGTAAAAACAGGAGGAATTCACTTAAGACGTTAAGTAGCCAGTATGGTAGCATTGTGATTAGTGTAACGCTATTACAGCACCTGCAATCTGGGTTCAATTCCTCTACTGTCTGTAAGTTTGTACATTCTCCCCCTGACTGTGTGATGCTCCAGTTTCTTCTTCCAAAGTAAGCCAACTGGTCACCATGGTGTAGTTGGGCAGCAGGGGCTCATTGGGCCACAAGAGCCTGTTACAGTGCTAAATAAATAAATAAACCATGGCATAGCACTTAAATGCAAAGACAGAAATTTTGAGATGGATATGAGCAGCAAAGGAGCCAAGAAAGCCCGTCAATTCTGAGATGATGAGTAAGTTGTAACTGATGGGGAGTGAAAGCTGCAGAATGAATGTTAGAAAAGGCAGTATTTGAAAATGATAAACTACTATATGGGACCCTTAGTAGTACTGAAGGAGAAGCAGAGAAATGCAATATCTTTGAGCTGAGGAAAAGAAATGAGATGCATAGATGGAAATTAAGTTCCAATATATTGAAGCTCTAAGCAAGTATACTTTACATGAAATAGCTTTTAGGAAAAGTAAATTGCAAGCATAAATGTTAATTTTAGTTTGTCTTTATTGAGTTGGACAAACATTAATTGCGTTAAGATCAGAAGTTAAGGCTTCATGCTGCTCTGACGACTTTAATTTAAGAGAAGTGTCGCTCCTGCAAAGTAAAGACACCATTGTGTTTGTTTCTTCAGCCAGCTTGTTGCATCTTAGCTCTTTTATTCTTTTTCCTTGGAATTTCTTTTTTTTTAATCTGTAACTTTATTTTCATCACCATTTTTGCTGTCCCGGTTTCTTCAATCTCTTTCTTCTTAATGTCTCTTCTTTGCAGTAATGTTCTACTTCTACCTCATTCTGCTGGTTTTGATGTTAAAATACTGCTTGTTTATTTAGCTGTGTTTCTTCTCAGTGTTATTTTGAATTTCACAGAATTTGCAGCTTCTTCCTTTCCCACTTGAACAACCCTTTATCTATATCAGTATTCAGATTCAGTTTATTGTCATTTAGAAACCACAAATGCAATGCAGTTAAAAAATGAGACAACATTCCTCCAGAATGATATCACAAAAGCACATGACAAAACAGACTACACCAGAAAATCCACATAACGTTTGGTAATCCCCAATCCAGTGTCCAGAGAGGCTGCTGCGTATTAATATTGCGCTACCATCTTAGCGTGTTCCCCGGAAAGGAGCTCCAAAGCCACCAGACAAAACAAGACAAAAAACTAAAGCTACAAGACCTGCACAAAACTACATAGTTACAACAGTGCAAACAATAGCATAATTGATTTAAAAAAAACAGACATGGGCACAGTAAAAATAATCTAGAGATGTTAAAAGACTATATGTTTGAAATAAACCACCACACTGTTTCCACAAGTCCTCAGGGTCCCGATTGACTCGCCATCCCACGCCGGCGGCAGAAGGGAATACCCCCGCTATGGAATTCCATGGCGCCGCCGAACTCAGCCTTGCAGATGCAGCAGACAATGAAAGCTCCGTCGAACCCAGCCTCACAGACATAGCACACAGTGAAAGTGCTCCGACTGCAGTGGACTCAGAGTCCGTCGAACCTCCGAGCCTCCGACCATCCCCTCCGGCACAGCTTCTCCGAGCACCATCCTCTGCCGAGCGTATTAAGACAACCCGCCAACGGCCACCGGCAACGCGACCCTGAGAACTGGGGGCCTGTTCTTCTCAGCAGAGACCTGGACCTCACAGCAGCAGCAACAACGAAGAGGGCCTTCCTGGAGATTTCCAGATGTTCCTCCGTGTTCCCATGTCCGTTTTTCATCAGATTAGGATTGAGCACGGCAATCCTGCTTAACAAATACAGATATCAGCTCTGGAGTGGCCGCTGCAAGCTGCTGCGTCGTGCTGCCATCTTGGAATTACTAAACTGGAATCACTTTACTGAAAATGTTACAATACATTCTTTAACAGATGTTAACAGCTGCACTTTGTTGTGCCCCTTTGCTTGTGCTGGAACTGTTGATATCAGTAATCCACAAACAAAAGGGTATAGATTAAAAATGAAGTTACCTCAGTCAGAAAGTTAGATAATTAGATAATTGCTGGTTAGCTACAGATTAACTTCAATAGATACTTCGATGGATTTCTCAAAGAGGAGAAAATTGAAACTGCACAGAATAGTGAGACAAAATGTTCACAAACATTTGCAAATTTTTATCAAATGGGGCACTATCTCATTAGTATCATAAAACAGCATGTTGATTACTCATTGCTTTGTTCACTCATGTGTCTCAAAGCATTTTTTCTTTGAAACCTAATTTTTTCCCCCTGAGAGGCAGAAATAATCAAATTCCAAAAAGGTTATGCATCAGGGTTGGCACATTTACCAGCTGGATCCTGGTGTAGCTTAATAGAGACCTAATTCATAAATTTATTTTAACTATAAATCTTCTCAAATCAGAGGACCTGAACATTTTTATTTTAGTTTCATTTTTGTGATTTGTTTCTTTGAACAATTTGAAGAAAGCATTAATCTTTGCAGTATCCAAATTACAGAACCCCCCAATATAAAATTCAAATATAATTAGGCATAGTTTCCTCCACTAGATGATCTTCAGTCATTTAAACAGTATCCTTAAAGAGTTGCTTGGAAAAACATCCAGAAATGATTATCAGATTTTAACTTTATGGGTTCATGAATGTTCTTTCAGATCCAAAGCAAAATACTCAATGTCACCTCATCTGTATTTTGAAGGGGTTGATCAAATTACTGAAGTGCAGATAGCATTTAAATTAAACTAAAATGACATTTCATTTCCCCTTCCTTTTCCCCACAATGATCTATCCATCCTCATCCTTCTCCACTGCCAGGGCTAAAGCCCAATGGAAACTAGAGGAACAACATCTCAGATTCCACCAGGGCAGTCTATGACACGAATATTGAGTTTTCCAATTTTAAATGATCCTCACCACTGGAGGATTCATTCACCCCTCCTCACAACTATCAGCTTCCAGTCCACTTCAGGAACTCCTATTTTTGTTTCCATTTCCTCAAGCATCACCCTCCAGCCTGAAATGCCTTCTTCATCACTGTCACCACCTCCCCCTCCTGGATACATCCACCCACTATAACCATTTCACCCACATCCTTCCTCTCCAGCCTTTTCCAATCTGGTTCTGACTCTATCTGCCATTTGTATTATCACCTCATTTATTTGTCAGATTCCAGCACTGGCAGTCTTTTGTGCTCCTATTTATCTCCCCTCTAGCAACCGTCTCCAACCTTCATAAATGGGTGCAGAGGAGCTGTTGGGTGGGCTTTTTGTACCGAGGGTGGAATGGGCTACCAGCAACGGTGGTGGAGGTGGATACAATAGAGTCTTTTCACAGACTCTTAGATAGGTACATGGAGCTTAGAAAAATAGAGGGTAATTTTATGAAGTTTCTAGAGTAGTTTACATGGTCAGCACAACATTGTGGGCCAAAGGGCCTGAAATGTGCTGTAAATTTCCATGTTCTGTGTACTCTCCACACCCCCTCATCCACCTTGATTCATCTGCTCTCTCTCTCTCCTTCTCCCCTCTCCCTCTCTCTCTCCTCTCTCTCTCTCTCTCTCCCCCCACCTCCCACCAGCCATTGTCTGTCAGCTTTATCCCCATTCCTTCACTGGACCCAAACTGCTCCATCATCTTACGACCCCTCCCCAGTCCACCAATCACCTTCTCACAATTCCTCCGTCTCCACCGCATCTGCTCTCAGGATGAGGCTTTTCTTTCCAGGATGAAGGAGATGTCTTCCTTTTTTAAGCAAAGGGGCTTCCCTTCGTCCACCATCAACTCTGCTCTCAAACGCATCTCTCCCATTTCCCGCACATCTGCCCTCACCCCATCCACCCGCCACCCCACTCAGGATAGGGTTCCCCTTGTCTTTACCTACCACCCCACCAGCCTCCAGGTCCAACATATAATTCTCCATAACTTCCGCTACCTCCAACGGGATCCCACTACCAAACACGTTTTTCCCTCCCCCCCTCTTTCTGCTTTTCGCAGGGATCGCTCCCTACGCGACTCCCTTGTCCACTCGTCCCCCCCATCCCTTCCCACCGATCTCCCTCCTGGCACTTATCCTTGTAAATGGAACAAGTGCTACACCTGCCCTTACACTTCCTCCCTCACCACCATTCAGGGCCCCAGACAGTCCTTCCAGGTGAGGCAACACTTCACCTGTGAGTCGGCTGGTGTGGTATACTGCGTCCGGTGCTCCCGGTGTGGCCTTTTATATTTTGGCGAGACCAGACGCAGACTGGGAGACCGTTTCGTGGAACACCTATGCTCGGTCCGCCAGAAAAAGCAGGATCTCCCAGTGGCCACACATTTTAATTCCACGTCCCATTCCCATTCTAATATGTCTATCCCTGGCCTCCTCTATTGTCAAAATGAATCCAAACTCAGGTTGGAGGAACAACACCTTATATACCAGCTGGGTAGCCTCCAACCTGATGGCATGAACATTGACTTCTCTAATTTCTGTTAATGCCCCTCCTCCCCTTCTTACCCCATCCCTGACATATTTAGTTGTTTGCCTGTTCTCCATCTCCCTCTGGTGCTCCCCCCCCCCCCTTTCTTTCTCCTGAGGCCTCCCGTCCCATGATCCTTTCCCTTCTCCAGCTCTGTATCACTTTCGCCAATCACCTTTCCAGCTCTTAGCTTCATCCCACCCCCTCCGGTCTTCTCCTATCATTTCACATTTCCCCCTCCCCCCTCTACTTTCAAATCTCTTACTATCTTTCCTTTCGGTTAGTCCTGACGAAGGGTCTCGGCCCGAAACGTCGACATTGCTTCTCCCTATAGATGCTGCCTAGCCTGCTGTGTTCTACCAGCATTTTATGTGTGTTGTTGTTTAAAGGAAAAAAATGGTTTGGTTTTAAATTAACAGAGTGGCTTCTTGCTATTATTTCATGATAGGATTTTTGGCTTGGATAAATTTCATTTCTATAATCATTTAAAAGTGTACATTTCTATGGCGTTCACATTATTTGAGTTGATTTTAGAGAAGAAACCAATCTAGATAAATTAAGCATTTTCTGAGACAGTAAAAACAAAATGTCACTGAAATCTGGCAAGTTTGCGAAAAGGTATCACTACACTTTACTAGAGATTTAGTGTTTAGTTCAATAATAGCCTGCAGATTTCAAGTTTCCTGCACCCAGAATTTCTATGCCCTGGCTGATAGAGTCATAGAACACTGCAAGCATAGAAACAAGCCCTTTGGCCCATCTAGTCCATGCTGAACTATTATTCTGCCTCGTCACATTGACCTGCACCTGCACCATAGCCCTCCATACCCCTCCCTTCCATGTATCTATCCAAATTCCTCTTAACTGTAGAAATCAAACTTATATCCACTACTTACACTGGTAGCTCATTCCACACTCTCACAACCCTCAAAGTGAAGAAATTCCCCCTCATGTTCCCCTTAAACATTTCACCTTTCACCCTTAACCCGTGACCTATAGTTTTAATCTCACAAAACCTCAGTACAAAAAGCCTACTTTCATTTACCCTATCCAAACTCCTCATAATTTTATATTCCTCTGTCAAATCTGCCCTGATTCGTCTATGAAAAGGGAATAAAGTCCACACATATTCAAGTGTTCCCTGTAACTCAGGACCTCAAGTCCTGGCAACATCCTTGCAGATTTTGTCTTCACTCTTTCAATTTTATTTACATCTTTCCTGTAGGTAGGCGACCAAAACTGCACACAATACTCCAAATTAGGCCTCACTGATGTCTTGTACAACTTCAACATAGCATCCCAACTCCTGTGCTCAATACATTGATTTATAGAGGCCAGTGTGCCAAAAGTTTTCTTTACAACCCTATCTACCTGTGACACCACTTACAAGGAATTATGGACTCGTATTCCCAGATCCCTCTGTACTACTACACTCCTCAGTGCTCTACCACTCACCATGTAAATTCTGCCATGGTTTGTCCACCAAAAGTGTAACAATTCACACTTGTCTGCTTTAAATTCCATCTGCCACTTTTCAAGCTGGTCCAGATCTCAGTGCAAGCTTTGATAGTTTTCCTCACTGTCCACTACACCCCCTATCTTGGTGCCATCTGCAAGTTTGCTGATCTGGTGTACCACGATATCATCCAGATCATTGATATAAATAACAAACAACTGACCCAGCACTGATCATTGAGGCACACTGCTTAGTCACGGGCCTCCAGTCATAGAAGCAACCATCTTCTACCGCTCTAGCTTCTCCTGTGAAGACGATGTCTAATCCAATTTACAACCTCATCTTGAACACCAAGCAACTGAATCTTCTTGCACAACCTTCCATGTGGAACCTTATCAAAGGTCTTGCTAAAGTCCATGTGGACTACATCTAGTGCCTTTCCTTCCATCAACCTTTCTTACTAATTTCATCAAAAAAAGCTCTATAGGATTGGTTGGACACTAGCTACTACATGCAAAGCCATCTTGACTATTCCTAATCAGTCCATGTCTATCCAAATACTTACATATACAGTCCCTTAGAATACTTTCCAATAACTGTCCCACTACTGACATCAAGCTCATCAGCCTATAATTTCCTGGCTTATTCTTAGAAGCTTTCTTAAACAATGGAACAACATTAGCTATCCTCCAATCCTCTGGCACCTAAGCTGTTGCTGAGGGCGTGTTAAATATCTCTGCTAGGGCCTCTGCAGTTTCTGCATTAGCCACCTACAGGTTCCGAGAGGAAAACTTTAGATAATAAGAGCATAAGATATAGGAGCAGAAGTAAGCCATTCAGCCCATCAAGTCTGCTCCACCATTCAATCATGGGCAGATCCAATTCTTCCTATCATCCCCACTCCCCTGCCTTTTCCCCATACCCTTTGATGCCCTGGCTCATCAAGAACCTATCTATCTCTGCCATAAATGCACCCAATAACTTGGACTCCACAGCTGCTTGTGGCAACAAATTCCACACATTTACCACCCTCTGACTAAAGTCATTTCTCCACATCTCTGTTCTAAATGGATGTCCTTCAATCCTGAAGTTGTACCTTCTTGTCCAAGACTCCCCTACCATGGGAAATAACTTTGCCATATCTAATCTTTTAGGCCTTTTAACATTTGGAATGCTTCTATGAGATCCCCCCTCATTCTCCTGAACTCCAGGGAATACAGCCCAAAGAGCTGCCAGTCGTTCCTCATACGGTAACCCTTTTCACTCCTGGAAGCATTCTCATGAATCTTCTCTGAATCCTCTCCAATGTCCGTGTATCCTTTCTAAAGTAAGGAGCCCAAAACTGCACACAGTACTCTTAGGCCTTATAGAGCCTCAACATCACATCCCTGCTCTTATATTCTATGCCTCTAGAAATGAATGCCAACATTGCATTCACCTTCTTCACCACTGACTCAATTTAGAGGTTAACCTTTAGGGTATCCTGCACAAGGACTCCCAAGTCCCTTTGCATCTCTGCATTTTGAATTCTCTTTCATTTAAATAATAGTCTGTCCGTTTATTTCTTCCACCAAAGTGCATGACCACACACTTTACAACATTGCATTTCATTTACCACTTCTTTTCCCATTCCCCTAAACTATCTTAAGTCTCTGTTCAGGCTCTCTGTTTCCTCAACATTACCCACTCCTCCACCTATCTTTGTGTCGTCCGCAAATTTAGCCACAAATCCATTAATCCCATAGTCCAAATCATTGAAATACATCATAAAAAGCAGCATTCCCAACACCGACCCCTGCGAAACTCCACTGGTAACCGGCAGCCACTCAGAATAGGATCCCTTTATTCCAGCTCTCTGTTTTCTGCTGATCAGTCAATGCTCCACCAGTGCTAGTAACTCCCCTGTAATTCCATGGGCTCTTATCTTGCTGAACAGCCTCATGTGTGGCTGCTTTGTCAGCCCCTGGGGATTTCTCCACCCAAATTTGTCTGAAGACAGCAAACACGTCCTCCTGTGTAATCTGTATGCAGTCTATAACTTCACTGCTGTCTTCCTCAGTTCTCTAAACCCAATGTACGTATTGCAAGTATATACGCTTGCAAAAAAAAATCCTTTCAAGATGTCCCCTAAGCTATATATCAACAACATTCATTTATCAACAGTTTGACAATGTCATCAATTCTTCTTGAATGTAGCCAATTTATAATTAAAAAAAGCTTCTTTTTCAGACAGGAGAATGTGCTAATAAGCCAAGGAAACCATTGAAAGTGCAAATGATTCACAATCAGATTCTAAGCATTAATATTTTAATTTCATTAATCAGAAATATTTACACTCCAACATTAAGGAAGCGAAAGTGAATATTCACTTCCCAAACTATAAACGTGACATCTTTAATAAGGGGGCCATAGAGCCAGAATTATTAAGTCTGCCAATATTGGTTTCTGTATCTTGGACTCTCTCCTGTAATTCAGCAGTTGAATCTACTAGATGTTTTCTGCCTTTGCTGGTACTAGAAGCTCAAGATTTGAGTAATATAAGTGATAAAAATAGCTTTCGATGACACGTAAATAAACAACTTATGTCAGAATATGGCTATTTGAAATCCTTTCAAATATGTATAACATAAAAAGAATATCATATGGGTTATGAGGTAGCAAGTGACAGTAGCAGGCATAGGGAGTAGAGCTGAAGTGCAGAAATAAATGGGAAGAACAGGAATTCCTGGTTCGTGTCCTAAGCTGTAAAATTACTCCAACGTCATATTTATCTGCTCTTTCTATCCCCTCTAGTCTACTGATTACTAATGTAAAGTTTGCAAATGCTTTCATCTACTTGATCCCATCACAAAGTTTGTGCATATGATGGAAGGAGAGAAAAGCAATGCAAAGATACAAAAATATCAAGAAGGAAATGCCAACAGGTCCTCCTGGTTTCAGTCCTCCAGTCATGATCCCTTATGTATCATGATTGAGAGATTTTCACCACGCAATCTCTGGGGGAATTGAGAGACAGAAGGCCTTAGATAGAGAGTCCGCTTGTCCTCCCTCCATACACTGCTAACCATATAACAATTACAGCACGGAAGCAGGCCATCTCGGCCCTTCTAGTCCGTGCTGAATGCTTACTCTCACCTAGTCCCACCTACCTGCACTCAGCTCACAACCCTCCATTCCTGTCCATATACCTATCCAATTTTTTTTTTAATGACAAAATCGAACCTGCCTGTACCACTTATACTGGAAGCTCGTTCCACACAGCTACCACTCTGAGTAAAGAAGTTCACCCTCGTGTTACCCCTAAACTTTTGCCCCTTAACTCTCAACTCATGTCCTCTTGTTTGAATCTCCCCTACTCTCAATGGAAACAGCCTATCCACGTCAACTCTATCTATCCCCCTCATAATTTTAAATACCTCTATCAAGTCCCCCCAACCTTCTACGCTCCAAAGAATAAAGACCTAACTTGTTCAACCTTTCTGTGTAACTTTAGATGATTGAGGGGGGATCTTATTGAAACGTATAAAATTCTAAAGGGATTGGACAGGCTAGATGCAGGAAGATTGTTTCCAATGTTGGGGAAGTCCAGAACAAGGGGTCACAGTTTAAGGATAAAGGGGAAGCCTTCTAGGACCGAGATGAGGAAAAACTTCTTCACACAGAGAGTGGTGAATCTGTGGAATTCTCTGCCACAGGAAACAGTTGAGGCCGGTTCATTGGCTATATTTAAGAGGAAGTTAGATATGGCCCTTGTGGCTAAAGGGATCAGGGGGTATGGAGAGAAAGCAGGTACAGGGTTCTGAGTTGGATGATCAGCCATGATCATACTGAATGGCGGTGCAGGCTCGAGGGGCCGAATGGCCTACTCCTGCACCTATTTTCTATGTTTCTATGTTTCTAACTTAGGTGCTGAAACTTAGGTAACATTCTAGTAAATTTCTTCTGTACTCTCTCTATTTTGTTGACATCTTTCCTATAATTCAGTGACCAGAACTGTAAACAATACTCCAAATTTGGCCTCACCAATGCCTTGTACAATTTTAACATTACATCCCAACTCCTGTACTCAGTGCTCTGATTTATAAAGGCCAGCATACCAAAAGCTTTCTTCACCACCCTATCCACATGAGATTCCACCTTCAGGGAACTATGCACCATTATTCCTAGATCACTCTGTTCTACTGCATTCCTCAATATCCTACCATTTACCATGTATGCCCTATTTTGATTAGTCCTACCAAAATGTAGCACCTCACACTTATCAGCATTAAACTCCATCTGCCATCTTTCAGCCCACTCTTCTAACTGGCTTAAATCTCTCTGCAAGTGTTGTTTGAACCTATTTGAACTATTGTTTGATGGCAACAAGGAAAGATACGAAAATAATCAGATTACTGAGCATTTGAGATAGTTCTCTTCTCAATGATCCTCAATACCATATTTTTTCAAAAGTGTAGAGCAGTACCAGATATATTACCAAATAGTAGAATCCTAGCATGAATAATATTTGACCTGAGACCTTATTAATTACATTAGATTTAAACATGTAGAGACTTGTGTAGAAAACCTACAAGTTTCTGGAGCTGTTGATTGTTGGATGGGATAGACAGTTCATGGGAATTGGCACCTTGAAGAACAATAAATAGTGTTCTGAGACCCAATAAAGAGAAGAGATAAAGAATGTAATAGTTATCAATATGAGAATAAAGGTAAGTCATTAATGTCCATTAATAGGACGTGAATGGCCAATAAGAAAGTTCTTTGTTAGACTTCACTAATTTTCATGTATTTGTAGGTTCCCAAGTTACCAATATTCAGATACCTTTAGACCTGATGGGGAAAGCTTTAAAATGATATACCATGGTTTATCCTGCATCAAATCAAATACATATATTAATATTATATATTAGTGTTACCTTCTCTTTTAATATTGTCTCTTTCTCATAATTAGGTTACACAGGGTCAATGCAGTAAATTTCAGCAAAGTGAGTATACAGGTTTTCAGGTCAGTTATGCATTTCTATAGAGTAACGCAGCATAAAAACAGGCCCTTCAGCCCAACTGGTCCATGCTGAACACAGCATCCTCCCTGCTAGACTTAATCACCCGCATTTGACCCATAATTCTTCATACCCTTCCCCTCCATGTATCCATTCAAATGTCTAAATATTGCAGTTGTACCAACCTTGCCCACTTCCTGCGGCAGCACATTCCAGGTACTCACTGTCCTCTGTATAAAGGAATTGTCTGTCAGGTCTCTTTTAAATCTCTTTCCTCTTGCACTCTCATTTTGGATTCTCCAACCCTGAGGGAAAAGGCTATGACTGTCCACTTTTCCTGTGCACCTCATGATTTTCTAAACTTCTGTGAGTTCACCCTCATTTTCTTGGACTTTCAGGAATAAAGATCCATCATGGCCAACCATCCCTATAACTCATGCACTCTTGTCCAAGCAGTATTCTCATAGATCACTTCTGCACCCTTTCTAGCTTGACAGTGTCTTTTCTGTAACAGGGTGACCAAAAATGTACACAATAATTGTAGCCTCATCAACAACTTATATAATTGCTGTAATGTCTCTATTCCTAAACTTCTTGCAGGCCAGCATGTTAAACACCTTCTTCACCACCCTGTATACTTAAGCAGCTGTTTTCAGTGAACTGTGCAGTTCACTCTTCCACAACACTCATCAGTACCTGGTGTGTAAATTTTACTGTGATTTGACGGTGCAGAATGCATCATTTCACACTAACTTAAGTTGAAATCCGTTTGCCATTCCTCAGTTCATCTCTCTAATGAATCAAAATCTCTTTACAATTCATTATAACCTGCTCCACTATCAAGAAGACCCCATAATTCAGTATCATCACCAAGCTTGCTATTTGTGCCATGTGCATCCATATGTAACCCTCTTACTGTGGACTCGTAATGAGGTAGCTATTATTATTGTGAATTCAACCTAACAGCAACCTAACTCTACAATGTTTGGGGAATAATGATGAGAAGGCCATTTCCAATAAATAAACACATAAATATGATTAAGGTAAACACAATACATAAAACTATAACAAACAAAATAAAGAAAAGAGCCCATTGGACATGTATTAGCCTATATTGTGAACATAATCATTGGAGTTCATTGTTACATAGTCAATCTCGTTTGTTTCACTTTGTTTACTCATGGTACCAAATAATTCTGCCTCCAAACACTATCCAAGCGAAACATAAATAAATATCCACACCACATCCAAGGATAAGGCTTCGAACATTCTCCAATGTTCTGTGATAACTAGCTAATTAAAAGTTAACTGTATGTTCTCCGTGAGACCATTGTCTGAAAGAGAATTTTCTGAGAGCAGGATCTGTCCTTTCAAATGGGTTCTGTGAGTGTTTCACCTTGTTCATCGCTCATGTTTGTTGTCTGTCTCTATTCTTTCATCTCACTCCTTCTTCCTCCAGCTCTCTCCAGAAAAATGGCTATCCCCGATCCCTCTAGAATCTTAATGGCTAATTCAACCAGCCTAACTTATCAATCAACTGAATTAAATTACAATAACGTAATTAAGGGAACACATTGCATTTTGAGAAAATCTGCAGAAAATAAAATACCCAACAGCATAACTGTATTAATAAAATAAAGCATAGCCTTAAACCAGGGTTATTTTTACACATATATAGAATATTTATATAAATAATGAATAACAGAGGTCCCGCTACTGAGCCCAGAGACCCTCCCCAACTAGCTACAGGCCTCCAGTGAAAGAATTAATCTTCATCCTTTAACCGTCATCCTTTGCTTCCTATCATTGAATCAATTTTCAATCCACCTCGCTCGCTCCCCATGAATCCCCTGCAACCTAACCTTTCAGATCAGTCTGCCATGTGGGACCTGATCAAAGGCCTTACTGAAGTCCATCCATTCCCCTATCTCAACTATTCTTTCTTCCCCCCACCCCACCTCCGTTACTTCTTCAAAAATCTCTAAAAGATTCATTAACCATGATCTTCCACACACAAAAGAATGCTGACTGTTCCTGACCAAACCTTGACTACCCAAGCGAAGGTAGATCTTGTCCCTTGGAATTCCCTCCTATAACTTCCTTACAACTGAAGTCAGGTTCACGGGCCTATAGTTCATTGGCCTGTTCTTGCTACCCTTCTTGAACAGTCAAACAACGTTAGACACCCTCAGTCTTCTGGAACTTCACCAGTGCCTCATAATGAAACAAATATCTATGATCTCTTTTCTGGCCTCCCATAAAATCTGTGGGTGCAAAAGGTCAGACCCAAGGGATTTCCCCACCTTAATGTGTTTCAGGACTCCTTCCATATAATATGCAATATGATATAAGATCTCACTACTAATTACCCTCATTTCTTTGGTGTTAATGATATTCTCCGAAATTTAACCAACCAGAAAATTACCAAACTCAAGTTCTCTCCATTATGACACTAATCCTCTGATTATTTTTCACTTGATCCAAACTTAATTCATCAATTGCAATGTGCACAAGAAATGTCTAGGTATTTGGTGAATAGCTACACAATAGTAACAAATAAATGTAGTTTCCATAATTTCTAATTTAATGCTGCTTTGATTACTTTCCGATATAATTTAGACTTTCTGTGCTGAGCTGTGAATGGAAGTAAGTTTAAAGAGCTCAGAAGAACACCACCTAGATTCTTAGGTAATTCCAATGTATTTTTTCAGGTCTTGGCCCAAAACTTCGACTGTACTCTTTTCCATAGATGCTGCCTGGCCTGCTGGGTTCTTCCAGCATTTGGTGTGTGTTGCTTGGATTTCCAGCATCTGCAGATTTTCCCTTGTTTGTGTTTTTTTCCTGTTACCTCGTAGATGTCATGCTTCTTTAGCAGCATTTGTCTCAGTGCAATATTTATTCCACAAAAGCTGACAAAGTGTTTAGCAGTGGATTTTCCCTTGGGAATTACCAAGTCTGAAAGAAGAGTAGCATCAATGAGAGATGAAAAACATTTCAAGCCGTGCCACACACTTGTGATATACAGTATGGTCAGATGTGCATTAACCTCTTTTTACTTTCCAGATATATTTGCTGCATCAACAATCCTGTCTACATCACTTCCATTTCTTCTAGAAATATTCTATCAACAGGGCTTTGTGTTCAATTCCTGGCACATATTATTATACCATTATATGTCCATTATACCTTTTCAACAGACTCCCAATTCTAAATGGCATTCAACACATTCAGTAATTAACCAATGAACACTCAGTGGCCATGTTATTAGGCAGACCTATATACCTACTCATTAATGCAAATGTCTAATCAGCCAATTATGTGGCAGCAACTGAATGCATAAGAGCATGTTGACATGGTCAGAAGGTTCAGTCGTTCAGACCAAACATCAGAATGGGTGAGAAATGAAATCAAAGTGACTTTGACTGTGGAATAATTGATTGGATGGTTTGAGTATCTCAGAAATTGCTGATCTCCTGGGATTTTCACACATAATAGCCTCTAAAGTTTACAGAGAATGGTGCGAAAAACAAAATGCATCCAGTGAGCAGCTGCTCTGTGGGCAAAAACACCTTGTCAACGAAAAAGGTCAGAGGAAAATGACCAGACTGGTTCAAACTAACAGGAAAGTGATATTAACTAAAGGAACCACGCGTGACAACCGTGGTGTGCAGAAGAGCGTCTCTGAATTCACAACATGTTGAACCTTGAAGTGGATGAACTACTGCAGCAGAACATCACGAACTACAGAAATTCATTCAATAAATTCACCTAATAAAGTTGCCACTGAGTGTATAACTCTAATACTTCCTTATAAATTTTGATACAATGGAGGGGTGTGTGCCAGCCAAATACTTTTGAGAGTACACGACTCCTATGATTGAAGTAACAATTGGAATCCTGGGTTACACCTAACTCTTACTATGACTGTTCCGCAAGGGGATAAGTAGCCAAGTCTATCATAGTTACTGCTTTAGAAACATAGAAAACCTCCAGCACAATACAGGCCCTTCGGCCCACAAAGCTGTGCTGAACATGTCCTTACCTTAGAAATTACCTAGAGTTACCCATAGCCCTTTATTTTTCTGAGTTCCATGTACCTGTCCAGGAGTCTCTTAAAAGACCATATCGTATCCGCCTCCAGCACCATCGCCAGCAGCCCATTCCACGCACTCACTATTCTCTGCGTAAAAAAACTTACTCCTGACATCTCCTATGTACCTACTTCCAAGCACCTTAAAGCTGTGCCCTCTCATGCTAGCCATTTCAGCCCTGGAAAAAAGCCTTTGACTATCCAAATGATCAATGCCTCTCATCATCTTATACACCTCTATCAAGTCACATCTCATCCTCAGTTGCTTCAAGGACAAAAGGCTGAGTTCACTCAACCTATTCTCATAAGGCATGCTCCCCAATCCAGGCAACATCCTTGTAAATCTCCTCTGCACCCTTTCTATGGTTTCCACATCCTTCCTTTAGTGAGGCGACCAGAACTGAGCACAGTACTCCAAGTGGGGTCTGACCAGGGTCCTATATAGCTGCAACATTACCTCTCGGCTCTTGAACTCAATCCCACAATTGATGAAGGCCAATGCATCGTATGCTTTCTTAACCAGAGTCAACCTGCGAGTAAGTTGAATGGTATGAAGAAAGAGGAACAGGTTGACACCAAAAGTGTACGTAGAGGATCATAAAAATAAACACAGAATAATGGAAAGACCTCACTGGACTGCATCTGCAGAGAGAGGAATCTAGTCTCATCAGAACTAGCGAGTCCTGATACAAACTGGTTAGGTTTTCCGAAACTGTTGAATTTGGTCCTAAAAAGTCCTGAGGACTATAAATGCCTTATTGGAAGATGGAATGCTTTCCTATGGGAGGGGAGGGTAGACTTTGTACAGTGTATGAGGCCAAAGACAGTCAGAGTGGGATGGGGACTTTAGGTGACTGGCATGTGGAAGCTAAGGGTCACTCATGCAGTCTGAATGGAAGGGTTCTGCAGCAGCTAGTTTACATTTGATTTGTCCATTATAAAAGAAACCACATCATGAATATTGAATGCAGCTCATTAAACTGGAAGTACAACTGGATCACTGCTTCTTCTGGAGTTTGTAATCCCTTCAGTTTAGTGTATTACATTTGGTGCTCATCATGTGAAATCCAATAGCTAGTTCTGATGAAGGGCCATCAACATTAACTTTGTCTCTCCCTCTCAACAGATGCTTCCTGACTTTGAGTAAGTTTCTATTTCAGATTTTCAGCATCTGCATTTCAAGGCAGAAGAACCTACTATCTGAGAGCTCTCTGAAGGAGAGAGATGGAGTTTAGTGTAGTGTTGTAAGGCATATGCATTGAATATGAAAATAAAGAATGAAAAATTGCTGGCATTTTAATAACTTCAATACTGGCTCACTATTGATTGGAGGATTAACATGCTAGACAATCATGTTTATTACATTTTGCCTTGAATGAAAGAATTGAATGGGAAAAATTCACAGCAGAAGTTACAGATGAACGTTTAACAGACCGAAGACCTGCAAGGTTCTCATTGGCATCGGTCTCATTGACTTCACATTCATGAAGTCTGAGAAGAAATGAAATTACACAGTTTATCTTCAAGAATAGATCTTTTACATAGATTATGAATTAGCTTACAACAATCAAGAGAGTTTTAAATAGTTAATTCTGAATGCATGACCATAAGTCAATGGGTAATCTATATTTGTAATGATCATGTGGACATGCAACACTGAAGTACATTAATAAAAAGATTCAACTTACCGAACTGTTTGTAGAGCTGTGAGTGAGCAAACAATTTCAGTTAGCTTGGGTATTTGAACCTGCTGTACATCTTAATAATTTATTGTAAAGTTTGAAAATATTTGAACTGTGTGAGAAGAAGAAGAATTTTAAGTGCTGTAGGTGATTATTAAATCATTGATCAAAGATTATATTGATTCCACTGTTTTGAGCATCTTATTGTGTTGTTTCCATAGGTGATAAGTTTTAAGAGAATATGGACAAGATAATGTAAGAGCATTGGGCCTGGACTGCTGTTAAGGGTCCTAAATCACATTTCAGAAAAAGGCTTACAACGTGATCAGAAATCTGGGCTGTACCTGGGTCCATGTATACTATGTTCTGGTGCAGGCCTACAAGTCCTGCAATAGTTCATTCAGTTTTCTCTCACTGAGACACAGGTGACTTGGGGATAGATTGATCACTTCCAGTAAATATTCAAAAAATAGTATCAGTGTGTCATATGGAGCTTCCAAATTTCAGTTATATTAAAATAAATGGATCCAAATGTAGGAAATGGAGTATAACACACATCTACTAACCCACTGATTCAACACACTGCTAATCAGAATGTCCACAAGGCAGAAAGATTATGTTGTTCGGATCTAATTTGTATTACTTCAGGGAACTAAATAGTTTTACCAAGCCTGGGAAATGGTTTGACCAGGTTGTTTTTGGGGTGAAGCATATTATTGATTTATACCTGATGCAAGTCCACTAGCTGCGGTCTGTATGCCAAGCAGGTTAATCTAATCTGTTGCATATAGTGTGAGCATAGTTATTTAGAAAACTAAAAAGTCTTGTTCAAAATTTATTGATCTATACAATTCTGCAATCTGCAATTCTTATTTTATTCTGCCTCTCATGCTGTAATTATCATGTTTTCAGATTGGGTGCGATGGGGTTTCTCGCCTCAGTGCTTCAGCCCTGAATAATGAATTCTTTGCTTATGCGGCGCAAGGTTGGAAGGAACGATTAGCAGAAGGTATAACTAATTCATCAATATGCCTAGTTCATTGATGTACAAACAGAAGTTGAAATGTTATGCTTCCTCAAAGTGTGAATCAAATACATCTTGTTTAATCTGTGTGTTCATTTCTGTGATCATTCTCAATATTACTTCCATTGAATAGTAAATGTAATTGAGCATTTGCAGTATTGTTACTGCAGCCTTCATCACTTTCTAGCTAGCAGGCAAGCAGCCAGTCATCAGGGTGAATAAAGGAGAACCCCTGCTTACTGGCCTCATTCACAGCACATCCAAGTAATGCACACAGTGTGCAACCGCCATTGAATTTTAGGCACTGCTGTTCAGTAAAAGTTAATGTGAATGTCAATGTAAAGTCTGCATTATTGCCCACTAAGCAGTTTATTGAAGGCTGTTCACTAATGCATTAGGTTCTCAACATGAACGTATATCTCAGCTTGATTTTTGACCTACTATGTTAGCAGTACAGGAGAAATCATTCACAGATTACAACAAATCTTCCTTGTAAAAATATCAATTGCAAATAAAGCCTGTAAAAAGTTGAATTCCAAAGCTTTTTTAAACCTAAACTGCAGGTAAATCCATTATCATTAATTATAACAGAGTGGGGAAAGAAACAAAATGCACTAATATTGATTGAGGCATCACTGAAGGAAAATTTTAAGTCATTTAGTTTTAGTGGTCTAGGTTAGCCCTCATAAAAGTTTGATTTAGTACAGCGCATGGCATTTTCAAGTCCATGTAATTCTGTCCTATGATTTTAAATAGTTTTACAATATAGAACTGATCATTAATTCAGTGCAGCTTCCTTTGCATTTGCCCTCTGTTGGGCTGTCTGGTAGCCCAAAGACTGATGCACTAATTATATATATTGAAGACATTGTTTTTTTTCATCTACATTCAATGTGAAACTATATTTTAATTTATATTAAGAAGAGCAATTCAGCTGTAGGAATAGCTATCAAAATCATAGCTTTTTGCTTTTCTTGTATAAACAATTGGATACTTCAACTACTCTGGCATATGTAACAATAAATTGATATTAATAATATTAGTATATTAATAATTAATGTGTTGCGTGACATTTTTATGTTCTTTATTTTATTCAAAATTTTGTCTAATTAAATCCATAGTTAATATCCTTCACTAAAACTGAAACTGCAGGATGTATTTCAAACGTGATGGGCAAGACATTCTTGTGCACCCAAATGGGTTGGGTAAGTTAATATTACAGCAGGGCATGAAACATGGTGTTGGGTGCCACTTGATATTATTGGGGTCAGGAAGTTATTGAGGTAGTGTCACAAAGGAAAGCAAGTCACCTTCACCAATATTCAGAGGGCCTAAAAGTGGTTGGGCAGTCTTCACTGCAATCCTGCAAATGTTTTTTCAGGAAAACTAAAATGAAACACATGTATTAAATTACCAAATATGGAACAGTATTCCATGTTCTCAGGTGGACTTGATTGGCAATTTCAAATATTCAATATATTATTTTCTTTTTATCATCATTGTTGAACTCTATATTTCATCATGGATATTAATCATCATAAGACCATCTGAGCTGATTGCTAAATTTTTACTCAACTGAAAATTATTTCCAGTTACAGAACAATCCACATCAGTTTAGCTCACTGTGATTAAAAGCTTTAGTGCAATGATTCTGTAGTATAAAAAATAAATATAATTAAAAGTCATGACATTTCCCATCATTTCTTATTTTGTTTTCACACCCTAGCAATTCAGCAAGTGTTGTGACTGAAATATTCTCTTTAAGGGATTTAATGTAGTCTCAAAACATACAATCTTTGTCTGAAGAAAGCTTCCACCTGCTATGAGGGAAATGGTCCTTCTTGAGAGCCAATTGTTGGGCATATGCAAAAACCCTTTGAAAAATAATGTTTAAAAGTATATGCACTTGAAATTTTAGCTGTAATTACATAATGTCTTTGAGGACAAACCTAACTGGCAAAAAAATCAAAACTGTACTTCCAGTGCATAAATGAATGACTGAAAATGCTAGAAATAACTGCATAAATAATCTATGGAAAGGTTTATGATGATTTTTCATTAAAATTGGAAGAGGTTGTCGATAAAATAGTTACAAAACTGCACAGAAAGCGGCATTTGGAAAGGAAGAATGCAAGGGAAGTTTTGTGATAAGGTGAAAAGAAGATGAGTGATCTATCCAATTGACAACTGGACAGATAAAGTAACAAAACATTGATTTTGTTACCTTATCTGTCCTGAAGACACACACTCAGCAATTCAGGAACCATTTCTTACCCTCTGCCATCAGATTTCTGAATGGACATTGAACCCATGAACACTACCTCACCACTTTTTTGTACTACTTTACTGCTGCCACATAACAACAAATTTCACAACTTGTGCCAGTGATGTTAAACCTGTTTCTGATTTTAATTTGGAGATTATTTATTTTTAATAGTCAACAAGTGATGGAGAGGAGCATGTCTGTGGGTAATACAGAAATATAGATTCTGTAAAGCACATTAAACATCAAACTTGTTGAACCGTACTTTATGGTTTATAGCTTGTTCTCAGGCATGTTTGCTTGTTTGTATAGTTTTTTCTGCAGCAGTGTATTTTCCAGCTTCTCAATTATTATAACAGCAAAATGGTAACTAGGGAAAGAATAGGTCCCTTTTAAAGACAAATGTGGTATTCTATATGTGGAGCCGCAAAAGATGGGTGAGGTCTTAAACGAATATTTTTCATTTGTACATATAATTGACCAGACTGTAGAAGCTAAGGATTAACAAAAATTAATAAAGATATCTTGGAACATATTCATATTACAAAAAAAGGAATGTTACAATTCTTAAAAATTATTATGGTTTATAAGACCCTGGGCCCTGACCAAGTTTATCATAGGACATTGTGGGATGCTACAGAAGAAATTGCAGGAGCACTGGCAGAGATATTTACATCATCTTTATCCACAAATGATGTACAGAATGTCTGGAGGATGGCAAATGCTGTGCCTTTATTTAAAAAGGGCAATCCATTGAGCCTAAAATCAGTGGTGGGAACGTTTTAGGAGCGATAAGACCATAACATGTAAGAGCAGGATTAGGCCAATTGGTCCATCAAGTCTGCTGTGCCATTCCATCATTCCATGATTTATTACACCTCTCAATCCTATTCTCCTGCCTTCTCCCTGTAACCTTTGACACCTTGACTAACCAAGAACCTATCAACCTCTGCTTTAAGTATACTCAATGACTTGCACACCACACCCATCCATGGCAATGAATTCCACAGATCCACGACCAAGTGGCTAAAGAAAATCCTTCTCATCAATATTTCCAAATGGGCGTGCCTCATACGAGGCTGTTACATCTGGTCCTAGACTCACCCAGTGTAGGAAACATCCTTTCCAAATCCACTCTCTCTACACCCTTCAATATTTGATAAGTTTCAATGAGGTCCTCCCACATTCTTCTAAATTCCAGTGCTTACATGATCAGAGCCATCAAATGCTCTTCATACATTAACCCTTTCATTCCCAGAATCATTCTCATCAACCTCCTCTGGGCCCTCTCCAATGTCAGCACATATTTTCTTAGATAAGGAACCCAAAACTGCTCAAAATACCCCCAAATGTGGTCTGAATAATGTCTTATAAAGTATCAGCATTAACATCCTTGCTCTTATATTCTAGTCCTCACAAAATTAATGCTAACATTGTATTTTCCTTTCTCTCCATTGACTCAGCCTGCAAATTAACTTTTAGAGAATCTTGCACAAGAACTCCCAAGTCCCTTTGTACTTCAGTTTCTTGTATTTTCTCTCCATCTAGAAAATAGTCAATCCTCTCATTTCTTCTACCAAAGTGCATGGCCATATACTTCCCAACATTGTATTCCATCTACCACTTCTTTGCTCATTATCCAATCGATCCAAATCCTTCTGAAGACTCCCTGCTTCCTCAACATTACCTCCCCTTCTAACTATTTTTGTATCATCTGTAAACTTGGCCACAAAGCCATCAACTCTGTCATCCACACCATTGACATATAACATGTAAAGAAGCAGTCCAATAACACCACTTGTCACCAGCAGCCAACCAGATAAGGCTCCCGTTATTCCAACTCTTTGCCTCCTGCCAGTCAACTGATCTTCCATCTATACTCATAACTTTCCGGGAATACCATGTGTTCTTATATTGTTAAACAGCCTCATATACTGCCTTGTCAAAGGCCTTCTGAAATTCAAGTAAACAGCATCTACTGACTCTCCTTTGTTTATCCTATCTGTTACTTCCCCAAAGAATTACAGCAGATTTGTCATGCAAGACTTCTCCTTAAGGAAACCATGCTGACTGTGGCCGCCTTTATCATGCACCTCCAAGTACCCCAAAACCTCATCCTTAATATTGAATCTCATTTTTTCTTCTAAACACAAAGTGCACTGCAGATGCTGTGGTCAAATCAAGACGTACAAAAAAGCTGGATGTACTCAGCAGGTTGGGCAGCATCCGTTGAAAAAAGCGGTCAACATTTCGGGTCGAAACCCTTCATCAGGACTAAAGAAGGAGGGGGCAGGGGCCTTATAAAGAAGGTGGTGAGAGGGTGGAAAACCAATCAGAGGAAAGATCAAGGGATGGGGGAGGGGAAGCAGGAATCTAAGGGGAAAGCACTATGGGTAGTAGAAGAAGGCAGAGTCATGAGAGGTGATAGGCAGCTAGAAGAGGAGACAGAGTAGAGGTGGGATGGGGAAGGAAGTGGGGGGGGGGAATTACCGGAAGTTGGAGAATTCGATGTTCATACCAAGGGGCTGGAGACTACCCAGACGGTATATGAGATGTTGTTCCTCCAACCGAAGTTTGGCCTCATCATTGTAGTAGAGGAGGCTACGTATGGACATATCCGAATGGGAATGAGAGGGAGAGTTGAAGTGAGTGGCAACCGGGAGATCCTGTCTGTTGTGGCGAACGGAGCGTAGGTGCTCGATGAAGCGGTCCCCCAATCTTCATCGGGTCTCACCGATGCAGAGGAGGCCGCACTGGGAGCACCAGATGCAATAGATGACCCCAACAGACTCACAAGTGAAGTGTTGCCTCACCTGGAAGGACTGTTTGGGGCCCTGAATGGTGGTAAGAGATGAGGTAGTCACGAAGGGTTTCGACCCGAAACGTTGACTGCTTCTTTCAACGGATGCTGCCCAACCTGCTGAGTTCATCCAGCTTTTTTGTACGTCTTCATTTTTTCTTCTTCCTTCTTAAAAATTGGCATGACATTTGCAATCTTCCAGTCCTCTGGAACCATTCCAGAATTTACTGATTTTTGGAAGATTATTACTGCTGCCTCCAAAGTCTCTTCAGCACTCTTTTTCAGAACCCTGGGGTCTGGTCCAGGTGACTTATCTACCTGCTGACATTTCAGCTTCCCAAGCACCTTCTCCTTAGTATTAGCAGCTGCACTCACTTCAGCCCCCGACACTCGTAGTGAAAAGTTGGTAGTGAAGATACTTAGTTCATGCTATTGGGACGGGATTTCCTGGATTTAGACAGTGAGGAATTAGCCATGAGGTGACATTGTCTGAGTCAGGATGGAGGAAGCTGCATATGTTGATGTTGCCATGCACCTTTTGATCTTGCCTTAGGGGTGTAAGCTACAGATTCAGATGATGTTAGTGTAGCAAAGACAGTGCATTTTGAGGATTGCAGAGACTGCTGCAAAAGTGCACTTGTAGTAGAGGGTGTAATCTTAAGGTAGGTACCACATTTTGTTTTGTTAATGGTGTAGATGATGCAAAATATGAAAGTGAAACAGTAGAGGAGCCAGCAATAGAGTTCAAAAGGACATGGGCAGACTTTAAGCACAGTGGGACATATGGGAGATGAAATTTAATTCAGCAGTCTGAAATGACACATTTTAATTGGGAGAATAAGAAGAAACAGTACATATACAGAGAAGATTTTAAAAAGGCTGATAAAAGGGAGAAACTATGGGGTGTCTGTGTTGACCAAGTTAACATAATGGTTAATAGACCATGTGTCTTTCAGGATTTTACAATAAATGGACAGAGCATGAAATTTGAGCAGATGCACTAACAAAGTAAAATGCCAGTTCAGTCCTGGCTATAGAAGTGTGTCCTGTAACAGGCACTATATTTTAGCAAGGTAATGAATTTTAAGTCGTATCATCCCCCACCCACCTGGCTTCACCTAGCACCTTCTAACTTGTCCTCCTTCTTCCCCCCCCCCCATTTCATTCTGCTATCTTCCCTCTTCCTTTCCATTCCCAATGAAGAGTCTTGGCCCAAAACGTCAACTGTTTATTCATTTCCATAGACGCTGCCTGACCTCCTAAATTCCTCTGGCATTTTGTTTGTGTTAACCATGATTATAACTGAAAAATCTCCAGAACCTGGCAGTATCATTTCCAGCCTGTTAAAAGTAGGTGTTGAAATTATAGATATTTTAAGAACATAAGCATGTAAGAAATAAAAACAGAGGTAGGTAATCTGGCCCTTTAAGAAATTGATCTAAATCATGGCATATCTTCTACTTTAATTTCATTTTTTTTCTGCAGTATCCCTACATTTCTTGGTTCCTTTGGTATCCAGACTCCTACCAACCTCTGCTTTGAAGACAGTAACCTAGCCTCCACAACTCTTTGAGATGGAGAATTCCAAAGAGTCACCACTGTTTTTGTAAAGGAATTTCTCCTCATCTCAGTTCTAAATGTCCCACTGCTTAATCTGAGGCTATGTCCACACTAGACCGGATAATTTTGAAAATGCCGGTTTCGCGTAAAAACAATAGGCGTCCACACCAAGCGTTTTTGAAAATACCTCCGTCCACATTAAAACGGGTATTTGGACGAATCTCCTCCTACTGGGCATGCGCAGGACACATCTACAGAAAACAAGCGACATGTTTGGTATCGAATCTCGCAGTGAAAGTGCGCGTTTGTGCAGTTACAGACAAGAAAAACTTAAAAGGAAGTTGCCAAACAGCGGACAGCTGTTGGCTGTCGCGCAGGAGGGCTTAAAACTTTTAAAAAAACAAATATTGGAGAGTACGTAGGCAACCGACAGGGAGTTCATGGACAGTATGACCCAGCTGATGATGAACATTGAAAAACTGACATTGAACATTGAAAGCATTGAACATTGTCTAAAGTATAAGTCTAACATTGAAAAACTCTGTTGCATTAATAAAGCACCTTGTTAAATGTATAAAACAAGTCTGCATCAGTGTTATCTTGTATTTCCATACAATGTTACAGTAGGCTGTTACACATCTATTGTCAGAAAAGTACTTGCATAAATAGGTAAAGCACCTTCATACGAGCAAGGACAGAAAACAGGGCAAAGTGAGTATACTTATTTATTCAGTAAGTTATGGGTCAAAGTATTTGGTGAGTACATTTCTAACTCTTCTGGCTTCAGTCTCATTGCCGTCTGTTCTGAAATTGTTATGTTGTGTGGGGGATTGTGTTTAGGAAAACAATGAAATGCCTCCATCTGTTCTGGCATGTCATGACAGTGTTTTAGAAATTTCCAGTTACCCCGTCCACACTACTCTTGCCCAAGTGGCTTTTTCAAATTTACACACTCTAGAGGGTGTTATAGAAAAGCTCCTTTTTCAGGGGAGGAAAACACCGTTTCAGTGTGGACGGAGGGTCAAAACGAAGAGAAAGAGTTTTGGTTACGGATTTATCTGGTCTAGTGTGAACGTAGCCTGAGACTTCAACCCCTGATTCTAGAATCCCTGAGCAGAGTTTTGTAAATCCCCATAATTCTTCTAATTTGTTGAGAATCCAGAATCAGAATCAGGTTTATTATCTGACATGAAATTTGTTAACTTAGCAGCAGCAGTTCAATGCAATACATAATCTAGCAGAGAGAGAAAACATAATAATAAATAAAATAAAACATAATAAATAAACAAGTAAATCAATTACATATATTGAATAGATTTTTTTTAATATGCAAAATCAGAAATACTGTATATTAAAAAACTGAGGTAGTGTTCATGGATTCAATGTCCATATAAGTATCGGGTGGCAGAGGAGAAGAAGCTGTTCCTGAATCGCTGAGTGTGTGCCTTCAGGCTTCTGTATCTCCTACCTGATGGTAACAGTGAGAAAAGGGCATGCCCTGGGTGCTGGAGGTCCAGGCCAAAGACTTACAAAAATAATGTAGCAGGCACATGGAAAATTAGTCTTCACCTCAAGGGTGTTGAAATTCAAATGTGTGGAATTTATGTATGGACCAATAGTTAATATATATCTGAAATAATATATGTAAGACTGTTGAGCGATTATGGAACCAATTCAGAAAAATGGAGGCTATATGCATATGAATCATGACTCAACTGAATGCCAAAAAATGTCTTGAGGAAGGTACTGTATATGGCTCCTCCACTCAACTCAAAATAATTAAGAAAATACTATCAAGCAAACTTTTCAGGTATGATTTATACTGAAACTGTAAAAGTCAGTCAAGAAAAAAGAGAAGGCAATTACAATTTCTTTGAAGGTAACTAATAAGAAATGCTCAAAAATCATGATAAAGTAAAAATATCAATTTGTTTCCTATTGCACTCAAAACACTAGATTTATTTTAATTTAGCATGCATTTTTCATTCGAATAATGCAAACTATTGACATATGTGGTTCTTTAGTCTCAGAATGAAGCTATCCTGACATTACTCGGGCTACAGGGATTAATAGGGATGTGCATAAGAGCAAGGGTGTTCATGCTTAGTCTAATTATGTGTTCGATACTCTTAATTACAAGCTATTTTTATGAAGAATTTGTTTCATGTCCAATTAAAGGTGACTAGATTTAAACATAGAAGAAATTCTAACCAGGAGAATCAAACCTTGCAGTTTGGTCCGTGTGGTTGACAACATAAAAAAGAAGAATGGTTCAATTGCAGATCCTTTCTCGATAAATTGTCAGCAGTCATTGTGATGCCACCTGTGCTAACCAGTTCTTCTTTAGTTCTCAATAATTGGTTATTGTATGAATCTCAAGATTTGTATTTCCTGAAACACAGAAAATTCACATGTAATTTGATTAAGGTTACCTGATTTTGAAAGGAATTGATATATGGAAGTTTTTCTCTTGTGAAGATGTCTAAAGTGAAGAAATATACTATTAAGGAGAAAAGATGGAAAGTATTTAAGTAGAGCAAGTGTGGAATGTTTCCCATGAAAACATGGATAATAACTCAATGATTTTAAGTGTAAGATTTTTGAAAGTCAAGTTATATTGGGAATGAACTGAGAATACAAATAAACTCTAATGTTATGGAATATGGAAATGTGCTTGAACAGGTGAACAGTTTTCTTTTATTCTGTTGTTCCGGTCTAGAGTCCAAATTGTAAAGCATGATAGCATTAAAATTGTTTTTATTAGATATTATATTTGAATATTCTAACAAAGAATACATTATTTTTATTTCACTTTATGGAAACATTGCGCAGGTGAATTTACTCCTGAAATGCAGTTACGTATTCGACAAGAAATCGAAAAGGAAAAGAAGGTTGAACAATGGAAGGAAAAATTCTTTGAACAATACTATGGAGAAAAGTAAGCACTTATAGGTTCTTATCTATTGCAGCCAAATCTTTTACATTTTGAGCTGTGTTTTTTGCACAATTTTAATTTTCTACAATAACATTAGCTCTTGCTTTTTAGTTCACATGTTTTTGTAGTACTTTCTATTTTTGTATCTTTCCTTGATGGGTGCCCTCTAGCAGCTGGCTGGTCAATCAACTACTGCTGACAAGACAGGCAGTTCTTTTCCTGACAGTGACCAATCCATATTTTGGTCAATCGCATTGCACTGTTATTTTAGCTGCTCTTCACAGTAAAATGCTGTGGTACCTATTCAGTACCTATTCTGGTACCCCAGTACTTCATAGCAGAAAATGCACCCTCTTCCCACACACATTACAGACTTAAATATAAATATCCAGCTTTGCTACCCTCTAACAAATGACCACACTGGGGAAAAGCTGCTGCTAGCTCCCTGCCTTGGAATTATGCTGTTCTGTGCTGTGTAGTCCCAGGCATATAAAGTAATCTCCTAAAGAGGCCGTGACATACAGCAAAGGCTAATTTCCAAGGCTCATGGGCATTTTAAACTTTTATTGAATATTTGTGACCGTCCTTTAACTTCACAGACATTCCCTTAGATTCAGGAACTACTGCAAAATAAAAACGGAAAAAACTGAATTTTGAAAAAGTAAGTTTAGACACTAAAACGCATAATTAAAACTATGAAGTACATTTAAATTTACTCATTTAGTAAAATAATCTACTGACTCTTCATTGAGTTGAGCGACCTCACAAGCACAGCAGGCAAATTCCCTTCCCTGAGAGGGTGTTAT
Organism: Hemitrygon akajei; assembly: GCF_048418815.1. Classification (NCBI taxonomy): domain Eukaryota; kingdom Metazoa; phylum Chordata; class Chondrichthyes; order Myliobatiformes; family Dasyatidae; genus Hemitrygon; species Hemitrygon akajei. The sequence continues at coordinate 51,390,142 of NC_133124.1, read as the reverse complement.
CAACAAATGACCGTGTTTTCTATTAGATTCCTGAAGGAGTCCATTGGCCTGGTGCCTAGTGCAGACCTTTGAGGCTTGCAACTTATCTGTTGCATAAGACATGCTTCAGTCTGCATCTGGGAATTGAAGATTCTGTCTAATTTGGTGTTTAAAAGACAAAAGATCTAAATGGAAGATGTGGACCATTATTGGCGTACATAATTAATGTTTTGTTTTACATATTAATGTATTCTGCTGAACTGTTGACATAGAAAGTCTTCTGCTTCAGTTTCAAGATACTAATAAAGAGATATTCTCTTTGTTGCAATTGTTATATTCATCTCTTCTGTTGTATTCAGATCGGGAATAACACAAGAAGAAGCAATGAAGCTGGAATCAGTAAAACATTCTTTAGAAAATCAAGACAGCTCTTCATTTTCACCACAAAGCATCGCATCAGAGTCTTGTCAGATCACATCTGATAGTAACTGTGAAAGCAAAATAAATCTTGTGCCTTATTCAGATCTACAACAAACACAGTGCATCATACAGAAAACTCCAGCCAAAGAACCATCCAAAACTGCAAAAGGAGAGGATATGCTAATATCCTTGTGCTCAGATATTACCTCAGATGAATCTGTTATTCAGGAAGAGATAGCTGAAGAAGTTGAACCAACTATTTGTGGAAATCATAATGAAAGCAAACCTCTCCAGTCTAATATGTCTGATATTGATCATTCATGTTTGCTTAGTCCTGACAAAGCAGAACAAATAGTATTGACAGATGATTTGAAGTCTAATCTAAATACTCAATGTATCAAGGAGTTTGAGTCCCAGTCTGAGCATACCATAGATCCACAGGCGCTTTCCCTGGAGACATCTGGCATATCTTTCCAACTGCTTTCTTCCACTTCTACACCCTCTCAATTCTCTGATTCCTTTGATGCAACTAATAGTGACATAAGTGAGTCAGTGCATAATACAAGTAATGAAGAGAGTACCATGGAACACACTTACAGTGAAAGGCTCACAGCATTCACTGATAATCCCTGTTCTCCAGGAGGGAATGCACAGTGCACGTCCCAACAACCCTTAACCTCTATATGCTCTGAAACCTCTGAAACTGAGAACACAGATTCGGAAAACCATCTCCGGATATTGCAGAGCATCCCTCAGTCACCACCACAGACATCAACACCTTCAGACTCTCCCACATTATCTTTTGAAGGATTTAGAAAAGATAAAGACCTTGAGTTCCACAAAAGAAAACCACCAGAGCAGCACATTCTGGAGATTTGTCATGAGAAAAGACCTAAAATTGAAAACGATCAGACCATTTCCACTCCATCCAGCAGATCTCAAAGTGAAAAAGAAATGCCTTCTAAGGAAGAGCCAAAGGTTCCACCAATCAAGGTACGTTACATGAAGATGAAGAGCTTAATAAGGTGTGGCAGAGTGAACTATGTTCTTATTATATTCCCATAAAGAGCAATTGTTTTTTCACCAAAATGTTAAACTGCCTTAATTTACTGTCATGTTTATATGTATTTACATCTGTTTCATTGCCCTAGTTGGCTTCAAAATTTTCTTTTGGTATAAAAACAGTTTTTTTCAAAATAAATTATAAACATTTCCAAAAACTCAAATCATCAGTGCAATCTACAGTATTTTATTTGGACCACGTTATTGGATACCTTATTGAATATATTTAAAGGACTTTTAGTTCAATAAAGCTTTAACACCTAAGGTCTTTAACTTAGTACTGGATGTTTCAGTAACTGACTGTGTTTAATAGAATAAGTAAATATGAAATGGTTAAGAATTGGCATCTTCAAAATCCAGTATATGGGTCATTTGCAGTTTATGAACACCTGACTTATGTATAGCTTGTACATACAGAGCATTTAGGTCAGCGAGTGGGATGAATTTACCCACTACTGTCGGGCTGCTTGCTACGTCTACTATGTAGGATCTCAGTTCATGGCTGCATTTCCAATTTGTGAACTATTCAATTTACGAACTGTTTACAGAAACAGAATCCTGCCATGATCTCCGAACAACTTATGAATGCTTTAAGTGTCTTAAAATGATAATAGTAATCTTCATTTTCATTATTTTCAAGAAAATTCCCACATTGAGTTTCAGGTCCCAGCACTTTCTCAGAACAGCCTTTTGGTGTGGAGCTTAGGGCTCAAAACATGAACTGTTTCTCAGTTTTCAGATGTTATCTGAACTGCAGAGTTCTTTGGTTTTTATTTGAGCAGCATTTTTTTCTGATTTTCAAGTTCTTTCCTAGATTTAGATTCTAGCTCTGTAAAAAAAAAATAGGTGTTGCCCATTTGCTGTTTCTGTTTAACATGCAGGCAGGAAACCTCTTTGAAAAGAATGAGTTACTCTCAGTGAGCTGAATATGTACTGGTTACCAAACGTGAATTTTGCTACAATGGAACACAGAGTGCATCACTTTTGAAAATTGTATGAAGACAAACATAAACTGAACCAGAGTGTTGTCTGTCACAGGTTTTCACCATCTTAGCTGGTGGCCTTTTGGAACATTTAATAAGGCTGCTTTTGTTGCTGAGCCATGCTCAAGATGTAAATTCTCTCCACGGAATATTACATGTCCCACTTACTCGTGTAATCAAAGTGTTTATGCGGAACTTCTGGTCAGTGATGAGCTCCAGTATGTTTGTGCTGGAGGATTTGACAGTGATGGTTTACTCAATATTAAAGGCCTGTATTCTGTCTCAAATCCATACAAACTGCTTGAATAGAGCAGTTCCTCAAACAGTGCTCAGGAATTTCTCTGACAGATTTGCTGGAGAGGTTTAAGATGGAGGAGTCTACTTAGACTGGATTTGTACAGATTCTGCTGTCCTGAAACCCTGACGTATTGCAGCCATGATTCACGTCCTGCTGTGCTTTGTCTTAATCTCTTGTGGCTTTTTATTCTGTATGTTTCTTTACACATAGAGCCAGGTCACATTAAAGGATGGTTGGTGGTTCTGCAGAAAATTGCAGGGTGTGTATTAACACATCCATACCACTGCACAGCAGTGTGAAAATGTGGAGTGTGCTGAATGTCAGGAGCAGACGTATTGGACCTGCCTACCCACCTCCCACATTTATTTTCAGCTCCATAACAACTCAATCTGGCATATTTTGTTTGGACCATTCATTTGAAAGGGACACTGCTCTTTATAAAAATGTAACTTTAACCCAGTGTTTCTTTATTTTATGGTTTTATTTCTCTTCTTAGTTATTTTATATCAAGTGACGGTATTTTAATATGGTTGAGAGTAGATCTTTTTTTTGTTTTTTAATTAAAAATCAGCTGTTTGATATGAAGCAGGGTTGGCTGGCCAGAACCACAGAGCTGGTGTCCTCGTGTTCAGACCTAGCTGATGCGAGTGAACAGTCACACGTAGAGCTCCTGTATGGCCACATCTGCCTTCAGAGGCTCTATGGCCTCAAGGTCTCATACAGAGAGCAAATGTGGTCTTATCGAGTAAAGTCTGGCCTTCTAGTTTCCAATAAACTAGATTAGATAATTTTATTATCATATACATAAAATTCCTTGTTTGCATGAATGTCACAATATGCAATATACTTTCATAAAAATGCAACAATAAATACAATAACAAGCGCAAAACTGCAGAATGGTCCAAAGATTGTCACACAATCTGAAGTAGTGCAAAAAAAATACTAGAGTGATGTTAGAGAAATAACAGAGAGGTAGAATTAAGAGTATGGGAACATGGCAGCACCACAAGGAGAGGGGTGTGAAAGAGGTGAGGGGTATTTGAAGAGTCTAGTAACAGTGGGGAACCAGCTGTTCTTCAGTCTGGCTATCAGGGTTCTCAACCTCATCTAGCTTCTCCAGAAAGTATCCAGTGTCAAACGTATGTAGTCTTATAATCATTGATTGACAAAAAAATCAAGCCACTATTTGTACTGAGCTATCACCCCTCACCACTTTTACAATGGACTTTATTGTTCCAACATTTAGATGTGCACACCGATACAAAAAGAAATTGTATGGTCTCTAAGGTATTAAATGAAAATTAGAGGATGATTGAATGGCTGAGTCTATACTGATGTGACACAAGACCGAATTTAAAGGCAGGAGGCATGATTTTCATCTTTCTCACCTGGGTAATCAGAAGGAGTGGATCCTGCAAAAACATCCCCTTATTTTCATTCTTTTGAACTCAATGGAATGAAGATCAGACATGCTCTTAACAGGCTGATGATCTAATCTGTCTGTTTCCCATTTGAGCAAAGAAGCAAGTAGAAAGACTAGTTGGAGGAACTTAGCCAGTTAGGCAGCATCTATAGAGGGGAATAAACTGTTGATATTTTGGGCTGATTCCCTTTATCGGGACTTTGATCCTTAGGATCCTGATGCAGAGTCTCAGTCTGAGGTATCAACTGTTTATTCCCCTCTATAGGTGCTGCCGAATTTGCTAAATTCCTCCAACATATTGTGTAGAAAGGCTCCTGCTGGGTTTGTGGGATTATACAGAGAGTCTCCTAGAGGATTGGGAAGTTCTGAAACAGGGAGTGTTATCAGAGGAACTGGTGGAGTAAAGAAACTCTCCCGTTCCCTTTGTCACTAAGGGCTCTGAAGGCATTTACCTTTTTCAGGTGCAGTTCAGGTTTTTGTTGCCCCAATAGCAAGGGTTTCTTTTCTGAGCATCTTACATTAAAGTAAAAAGCACAGGAGAGATGTAAACAGAAATATATAATAGTCAAGGAAGAATTAGCACACTGGTCTGCTTGAGCGTCAGTTCAGGCCATTTGAGGAAGAAACTGCTGTGCAATGGGACTTAAGTGAAATTCACAGCAAGAACTTGGAAAGCAATTTTAATTTTTGATGTACAGTATAACATAGAACAAGTCAGAACAGTATGGGCCCTTTGGCTCATGATGTGCTGACCTGTATAACCCTACTCCACGATCTATCTAACTCTTTCCTCCTATGTAGCCCATTACCCTCCATTTTTCTTACATCCATATGCCTATCTAAAAGTCTCTTAAATATTCCAATTTCATCAGCCTCTACCACCACAGCCAGCAGTTGATTACAGGCATCTAGTGCCCTCTGTGTTTAAAAAAAACCTATGTCTGACAACTCACTGAAACTTCCCTCCACTCACCTTAAATGGATGTACTCTGGTATTGGACATTTAGGGCATGGGATAAAGATACAGGCTGTCCACTCCATCTATGCCTCACATAATCTTATAAATTTGATCAAGTCACCTCTCATCCTCCTTTGTTTTAAAGAGAAAAGCCCTAGCTTGTTCAACTTTTCCTCATACTGTACGATATATTCTCTAATCCTGGCAGCATCCTGGTAAATTTCCTCTGCACTCTCTCTAAATCTTGCACGTCCTTCCTATAAAGAGGCAACTAGAGCTTAACACAATACTCTTAAGAATAGTCCAATTGATGTTTTATATAGCTGCAACATTCCTTGTGGCTCTTAAACTCAATCCCCCAACTAATAAAGGCTAGCACACCCTACCACTTGTTAAACATCCTATCAACTTGCATGGCAACCTTGAGGGGCTTCAACCCTTCTGTTCCTCCACACTGCTAAGTATCCTGCCATTAACCTTGTACTCTTCCTTATCTTCCAAAATATATCATTTCCAGATTGAACTCCACCTGCCACTTCACCACACAGCACTCCATCCTGTTTATATCCCACATCAACCTTCTACACCATCCACAACACTACCAACAACCACAGACAGTAGGACTCTGAACAAATCCCTGCAGAACACAACTTTGGTCACTGACCTCCAAGTAGAATACGCTCCATCTACTAACTCTCTCTGTGCTCTGTGGGCAAGCCGATTCCGAATACATGCAAACAAGAGAAAATCTGCAGATGCTGGAAATCCAAGCAACACATTCAAAATGCTGGAGGAACTCAGCAAGCCAGGCAGCATCTGTGGAAAAAAGCACAGTTGATATTTTGGGCCAAAACCCTTCAGCAGGACTGGAGAAAAAAAGCTGAGAAGTAGGACCATGGGGAACCTTGTCAAATACCTTACTAAAATCCATATACACCATATCGACTGTTCTACCATTAACAATTTGTTTTATCGCTTACTGGAAAAATTCATTCAGGGCTCATGAGGTATGACTTGTCATTCACAAAGCCATATTATCCCTAATAAAACAATGCTTCTCTGAATTCTCATAAACCCTGTCCCTGAGGATCCTCTGTAATGGTTTGCCCACCATAGACATAAAACCAAAGGGTGGTGAATTTGTGAAATTTGTTACCACATGCAGCTGTGGAGCCCAAGTCGTTGGGTGTATTTAAGGCAGAGATTGATAGGTTCTTGATTGGACATGACATCAAAGGTTATGGGGAAAAGACTGGGAACTGGGGTTGAGGAGGAGATAAAAAGGATAACCATGATTGAATGGTGGAGCAGACTCGATGGGTCAGATGGCCTAATTCTGCTCCTATGTCTTATGATCTGTATTTCTCAGGATTATCCATAAAACCTGTCTTGAACAACAGAACAAGATTTGCCTACTTCCATTCCTTGGGTATTACTCCAGTGGCTAGGGAGGAGACAAAGATCATTGTCAATCCCCCAGCAATCTCATCCTCTTAACCCTCAGTAACCTGGATATGTCATCCAGTCCCGAGGACATATCTTTACCAATGTTTTTCACAAGCTCCAGTATAGCCTCTTTATTATTCTCGACATGCTCCAGCAGTGGAAATCAGTTACCAAAGGTATGATAGAAATCTGTTACTAATTGTTAATATTTGCTAAATGACTAATTGAAATAGTTAAATAATTTGAGCACTGGCAACATGGAACTACAAGATTTTCCAATTTTGATAAGGCTCTTCAGAATCAGGTTTATTACCGGCATATCTTGTGGAATTTGTTAACTTTGCGGCAGCAGTACAATGAAATACGTGATAAATATAGAAAAAAGCTGAATTACAGTAAGTATATATATGTATATTAAATAGTTAAACTAAAAAAGTAGTGTAAAAACGGAAATAAATTTTAAAAAGTAGTGAGGTAGTGTTCATAGGTTCAATGTCCATTTAGAAATCAGATGGCAGAGGTGAAAAATCTGTTCCTGACTCATTGAGAGTGTGCTTTTAGGCTTCTGTACCTCCTTCCTGACAGTAACGATGAGACAAGGGTATATCCTGGGTGGTGGGGGTCCTTAATAATGGATGCCTTCTTAAGTCACTGCTCCTTGAAGATGACTTGAAAACTATGGAGACTAGTACCCATGAAGGAGCTGACTGAGGTTGTAACTTACTGCAAGTTACTTCAATCCTATGCAGTAGCTCATGCCGGACTGTTGCAGCCAGTCAGACTGTTCTCCACAGCACATTTGCAAAGGTTTTTGAGTGTTTTAGGTGACAAACCAAATCTTTTCAAACTCTGAATGAAATATAGCCACTGTCTTGCCTTCTTTAAAGCTGCATCAATATGTTGCAATCAGGTTAGGTTGTCAGAGATATTGACACTCAAGAACTTGAAATTGCTCACTCTCTCCGCTTCTGATCCCTCTATGAGGACTGGTTTGTGTTTCTGTGTCCTACTTTTTCTGAAGTTCACAATTAGCTCTTTAGTCTTACTAACGTTGAGTGCAAGGTTGTTGCTACAACATAACTCAACTAGCTGCATTATCTCACTCCTGTACACCCTCTCGACCCCATCTGAGATTCTGCCAAAAATGGTTGTATCAACAGCAAATTAAGAGATGGTAATTGAGCTGTGCCTAACCACATTCATGGTGTAGGGAGAGTAGAGCATAGGGCTAAACACACATCCCTGCTGAGTACCAGTGTTGATTGTCAATGAGGTGGAGATGTTATTTCCAATCCGCACAGATTGTGGTCTTCCAATTAGGAAGTCGAAGATCCAGTTGCGATGAAATATTAGCTTTTTTTTTGGCGGCTCAGGCAAAAGGGGTGTATGTCAGAGTCCTATGCAATTTGTGAGGAAGGATAAAAGGAGGAGATTGGGGCAAGGCAAGTCATTTTGGGCTGTGCAGGCACAGAAAGTTTCAGTGTCAGAGCCCTAACCTTAGCTGCAAATAAAAGAAGCATAGGCTCAAGCGGAATGGCTATTGTCGGAGTGCACCAGTGAGAGAGTGTAAAAGCTTTGGGTTCACAGGCTTCGGCATGGGCATGCAAAAGCACAGTTAAGAAGAGGCAAGCATTTTTTTCTTTTTTGTTTAGAGTAGTCAGGATGGAATGCTCCTCCTGTCAGATGCGGGAATTCAGGATACCTGACTGTTTCCGTTATGTGGGAAATGCCTCTTTTGTGGCCACAGGTGTGTTTTAGAATCCGGATTTGCGGATTCTGCTAGGAGAGTTTAAACTAGTTTTACAGGGGGCTGGGAACCAGAGCTCTAGGTCAGTAAGGGAAGGATTGGACCAGAAGGTAGATGTCAGATGTATTGAAAGGCAAAATCAAAATAACAGGTATGATGAGCTGGATAGTTTGAAGTGTGTATATTTTAATGCCAAGGAGTATTATATGGATAACTGTGGTGAACTTAGAGCATGGATCAGTATGTGGAACTATGATATTGTAGCCATTACTGTAACTTTTTTGAGAAAGGGGCAGAAGTGAATGATAAATGTACCAGATTTTCAAAATTTTAGAAACTAGATGAGGAGGTAAAAAAAGGGGTGGAGTTACCATACTAATCAGGGACAATATCACAGCTGCACTCAGAGGAGACATAATGGAGGGGTTTGGCTTTGAGTCCATTTGGGTGGAACTCAGGAATGGTAAGGGTGCAGTCACACTGATGGGATTGTACTACAGATCCCCAAATAGCCACCAGGACATTGTGAAACAGATATGTAATCAGATTAAGGAAATGTATAAAAATGTTAAGGTTGTTGTTATTGAGGATTTCAACTTCCCTAATATATGGGAGCAAGTTATACTAGTGATGCACCAGCAATAACTCTCGGAGACGTGAGGCGAGATATAGGCTTTTATTGGCTGGAAGAAAGAACAAGCAGCAAGTGACCACCACACTACATCCTGGAGACTGAGGCCGGGGCGGTGTCCCCAATCGCCTTTATACCGGGGTCAGTGGGAGGAGCCACAGGAGCAGTCAGCAGGGGGCGTGTCCAGACAGGTATATGTATTTCACCACATTCACCCCCCCTTTGTTTTAAAAGAGAGTCCCCATGGGGCGAAGTTTCTTACAAGTATATTTACAGGTTGAGTCTATCAGGTGGTCGAATCCGTCGCTGCGATCTACGTAGCACCAGCTGTGATTGTACAGGTGCCGGTGGTGATTGCACCGGAGATGATGGTTGCGCTGGTTCCGGCCTGACTGGAGGTGTCAGCCCACTAGGCGTCAGTGATCCCTCATGCATGTGCGAGGCGTCCGGTATGGGAGTGTCATGAGAAGTCTGTGTAGGGCTCGGAGGAACTCCCCGCTCGACTCACCGGTTCACTGCCGCCGCGTCGCCAAGCGATGTCTTGCGTAGACGGTATTCACCGGCCGCAGGTACTATCTTTTGAGGGCGTCCAGTGCCCCTTGGTAGGTCGGTAGGTCGGCAGGTCTCTGATAAGGGAGAATACTTTCGGACTGACTCTGGAAAGGAGGATTTTGTACCTTGTGGCAGGCTCAGTCACTGGAATCACTTCCAAGTATGATTGGAAGCATGCAAGCCAGAGTTCAAAGGCAAGAGCTGCTTCTGGAGCTTGGGGGTCCAAGTCTAATTTTTCCGGATGTAAAATACTCTCCATGTTTTAAAACTTCCAGCCAATAAAATTGATGCACTATCAATAACTCTCGGAGACGTGAGGCGAGATATAGGCTTTTATTGGCTGGAAGAAAGAACAAGCAGCAAGTGACCACCACACTACATCCTGGAGACTGAGGCCGGGGCTGTGTCTCCAATCGCCTTCATACCGGGGTCTGTGGGAGGAGCCACAGGGGCAGTCAGCGGGGGGGGGCGGGGGGGGGAGTGTCCAGACAGGTATATGTAGTTCACCACAAGTAGTTAGTTGAGTGGGATGGCAGCAACAATCTTGCACTCAACGTCAGCAAGAACAATGAGCTGATTGTGGACCACGAAGGGTAAGATGAGAGAACGCAAACCAATTTCTCATAGAGGGATCAGAAGAGGAGAGAGTAAGCAATTTCAAGTTCTTGGGCATCAATACCTAACCCGGACACAACATATTGATGCAGCTGTAAAGGCAAGACAGCAGCTATATCTCATTCGAAGTTTGAAGAGATGGACGTGAACAGGACACCCGGATGGCATGTTGCCTCGCAGGTGCCAGGGTCAGAGCCATCTCGGATCCTGTCCACAGCATTTTGGAGAGGGAGTGAGAGCAACCAGATGTCTTGGTACATATTGGTACCAATGACATAGGAAGGAAAAGCAAAGAGGTCCTGAAGAGAGCATTTAGAGAGCTAAGCAGAAAGCTGAGAAGCAGGACCTCCTGAGTAGTAATTTCTGGATTCCTACCTGTGCAACATGCCAGTGAGGGTAGAAACAGGATGATTTGGCAGATAAATACATGGCTAAGAAGCTGGTGCAGGGAGCAGGGCTTCAGGTTCTTGGATCATTGGGATCTATTCTGGGGGAGGTATGACCTGTACAAAAGGGATGGGTCGCACCTGAACCTGAAAAGGACCGATGTTCTCGTGGGCAGGTTTGTTAGAGCTGTTGCAGAGGGTTTAAACTAATTTGGCAGGAGTATGGGAACCAGAGTGAAGGGACTCAGGACAGAACAGATGGTAAAACAAAGATAGTGTGCAGTCACACTGTCAGGAAGGGCAGGCAAATGATAGGACAAAATTGCAGCCAGCAGGGTGAGTATCAGCGCATTAGGGATGCAGAATCAAATAGGGTACCAAATACAGCACTCAAAGTGTTATGCCTCAATGCATGGAGTATAACAAATAAGGTGGATGATCTTGTTGCAATTTTACATATTGTCAGGTTTGATGTTGTGACCGTCACTGAATCACGGCTGAAGGATGGTTGTAGTTGGGAGCTGAATGTCCAAGGTTATTCGTTGTATCAGAGAAATAAGAAGGTACACAGAGGTGGTGGCATGGCTCTGTTGGTAAAGAATGGCATCAAATGATGAGAAAGAGGTGCCTTTGGATCAGAAGATGTTAAAACCTTGTGGGTTGGGTCAAGAAACTGCAAGGCTAAAAGGACCCTGATTGCAGTTATATACAGGCTCCAAACAGTAGCTGGGATGTGAACTACAGATTACAATGGGAAATAGAAAGGAGTGTCAGAAGATCAATGTTATGACAATCTATGAGATGGCTTTTTACAGCAGTTTATTGTTGAGCCTTCTAGGGAATCAGCAGTACTGGATTGGATGTTAAGGAATGAACCAGAGGTGATTATTTGGGAGCTTAAGGTAAAGGAACCCTTAAGAGACAGTGATCAGGATATGATTGACTACAACTTGAAATTTGATAGGGAGAAAGTAAAGTCTGATGTAGCAGTATTTCAGTGGAGTAAAAGAAATTACAGTGGTATGAGAGAGAAGTTGACCGAAGTAAATTGGAAGGAGATGCTGGCAGGGATAACAGTAGAGCAGTAATGGCTTGAGTTTCTGGGAAAAATGAGGAAGGTGCAGGACAAATATATTCCAAAAACAAAGAAATACTCAAATAGCAAAATAATATAACTGTGGCTGACAAGGGGAGTCAAAGCTAATGCAAAAGCAAAAGAGAGGGTATCCGACAAAGCAAAAATTAGCAGGAAGATACTGGGAAGGTTTTAAAAAAGCTACAGAAAACAACTGGAAGAATCATTAGGAGGGAAAAGATGAAATATGGGAGCAAGCTAGCAAACAATACTATCAACATGGATAGAAAAAGCTTTTTCAAGTACATAAAAAATAAAAGAGAGATGAGAGTGGATATAGGATTACTCGAAAATGAAGTCAGAGAAATAATAACTGGGGACAGAGGTGGCAGATGAACTGAATGAGTATTTCGCACAGTCTTCACAGTGGAAGACACAAGCAGTGTGCCAGGTGTTGAAGGGTGTGAGAGGAGAGAAATGAGTGCAGCAACTATTATAAGGAAGCAGGTGCTCGAAAAGCTGAAAGACCTAAAGGTACGCAAGTCACCCAGTCCAAGTGAACTGCACCCTTGGGTTTAGAAAGATATAGCGTAGAGATTGTGGGGGCATCAGTAATGATCTTTCAAAACTCATTGCACTCTGGCATGGTGCCAGAGGACTAGAAAACTGCAATTGTCAGTCCACTCTTTAAGAAAGGAGGAAGGCTGCAAAAAGGAAATTATAGACCAGTTAGCCTCAGTGGTTGGGAGGAAATTGGAATCAATTGTTAAGGATGAGGTTATGGAGTATTTGGTAACACAGGACAAGAGAAGACAAAGTCAACATGGTTTCCTTAAGGGAACATCTTGCCTGATGAACCTGTTGAAATTCTTTGAGGGGATTACAAATAGGATAGATAAAGGGAATGTTGTTTATTTGGGTTTTCAGAAGGCCTTTGAATAGCCAATGTGCCACACATAAGGCTACTTATCAAGTTAAGAGCCCATGGTATTACAGAAAAGTTACTAGCATGGTTAGAGCATTGGCTGATTGGTAGGAGACAGCAAGTGGGAATAAAATACTTCCTTTCTAGTTGGGTGCCAGTGACTGATAGCATTTGGCAGGGGTCAGTGCTAGGACTGCTTTTTATGCTGTGTATATCAATGATTTAGATGATGGAGTAGATGGCTTTGTTGCCAAGTTTGAAGGTGATATGAAGGCTGGTGGAGGAGCAGGTAGTGTTGAGGAAACAGGCAGGCTGCAGAAGGACTTAGACAGAATAGGAGAATGGGCAAGAAAATGGCAAATGAAATACAATGTTGGAAAATGCAAGGCCATGCGCTTTGGTAGAAGAAATAAATGTGCTGATTATTTTCTAAACAGGGAGAAAATCAAAAAATCTGAGATCCAAAGAGATTTGGGAGTCCTTGTGCAGAACACCCTAAAGGTTAACTTGCAGACTGAGTCAGCGGTGAGGAAGGCAAATGCAATGTTAGTGTTCATTTCAAATGGTCTAGAATACAAGAGCAAGGATGTGATCCTGAGGCTTTATAAGGCACTGCTGAGGCTGAACTTTGAGTATTGTAAACAGTTTTGAGTTCCTCATCTAAGAAAAGTTATGCTGGCATTGGGGAGGGTTCAGAAGAGGTTCACAGATGATTCCAGAAATGAAAAGGTTAGCATATGAGGAATATTTGATGGCTCTGGGCCTGTACTCACTGGGATTTAGAAGGATGAGGGGGAGGGGGTCTCACTGAAACCTTTCGAAAGTTGAAAAGCCTAGATAGAGTAGATGTGGTAAGGATGTTTCCTATGATGGGAGAGTCTAGGACAACAGGGCACAGCCTCAGGATAGAGGGTATCCATTTAAAACAAAGATACAGAGAAATTTCTTTAGCCAGAGGGTGGTGAATTTGTGGAATTTGTTATCACAGGCAGTTGTCGAGGTCATGTCGTTGGGTGTATTTAAAGCAGAGATTGATAGGTTCCTGATTGTCCACATCAGGGAAGTTACAGGGAGAAGGCCAAGGAGTGGGGCTGATTGTATAAATACAGTAAAGTGTTTAGAGGTCAAGGAGAAGAATGTGTTGGGGGTCCTAATGAATACTAAGGTAATAAATCCCCAGGGCCAGATGGGATTTACCCCAAGTTATTGAAGGAGGGAAAAGACAAGATTACTGGACCCTTGACCAGTATCTTCGTGTCCTTTCCAGCCTCAGGTGAGGTCCAGAGGACTGGTGAGTGGCTAATGTTGTACCCTTATTTAAGAAGGGAACAAGGGCAAATCCTGGGAACTATAGACCGGTGAGTTTCACATCAGTTGTTGGGAAATTGCTGGAGAAAATTCTTAGGGTTAGAATATCTGAGCATTTGGAAACCTATGGCCTAATTAGAGAGAGCCAACGTGACTTTGTCAAGCCTTACCAACTTGATGGAGTTTTTTGACAAGGTGACAAGAGAGACTGATGAGGGTAGGGCAGTGGATGTTGTCTGCATGGATTTTAGTAAATTGTTTGACAAAGTACCTCATGGGAGGCTAATCCAGAAGATTAAGATTCATGGGATCCTTGGAGAATTGGCTGTTTGGATTCAAAACTGGCTTCCGCACAGAAGACAGAAGGTTGTGGCTGAAGGGACTTATTTGAGCTAGAGGTCTGTAATTAGTGGTGTGCCACAGGTATCTGTGCTGGGACCTCTGCTGTTTGGGATGCATATAAATGACCTGGATGAAAATGTAGGTGGATGGATTCGTAAATATGTGTATGGTGCCAAGATTGGTGGAGTTGTGGGAAGTGTAGAAGATCGGCAAAGAATGCAGCATGATATAGATAAGTTTTAGATATGGGCTGAGAACTGGCAGATGGAGTTTAACCCAGATAAATGTGAGGTGTTGCACATTGGTAGGACAAATGCAAGGAGACAGTACACTGTTTTGGGCAAGGTTCTTAACAGTGTTACTGACCAGAAAGTTCTTGTGATCCAAATTCTTAACTCCTTGAGAGTGGCAACACAGATCAATAAGGTGGTTAATAAGGCTTATGGAATTCCTCCGTCTCCGCCGCATCTGCTCTCAGGATGAGGCTTTTCATTCCAGAATGAAGGAGATGTCTTCCTTTTTTTAAAGAAAGGGGCTTCCCTTACTCCACCATCAACTCTGCTCTCAAACGCATCTCTCCCATTTCTCGCACATCTGCTCTCACCCCATCCACCCGCCACCCCACTTGGGCTAGGGTTCCCCTTGTCCTCACCTACCACCCCACCAACCTCCGGGTCCAACATATAATTCTCCGTAACTTCCGCCACCTCCAACAGGATCCCACTACCACACACATATTTCCCTCCCTCCCCTTTCTGCTTTCCGCAGGGATTGTTCCCTACGCGACTCCCTTGTCCATTCGTCCCCCACCCCATCCCTTCCCACCGATCTCCTTCCTGGCACTTATCCTTGTAAGCGGAACAAGTGCTACACCTGCCCTTACACATCCTCCCTCACCACCATTCAGGGCCCCAGACAGTCTTTCCAGGTGAGGCAACACTTCACCTGTGAGTCGGCTGGTGTGATATACTGTATCCGGTGCACCCGGTGCGGCCTTCTATATATTGGTGAGACCCGTCCGCCAGAGAAGCCAGGATCTCCCAGTGGCCACACATTTTAATTCCACATCCCATTACCATTCTGATATATCTGTCCATGGCCAACTCTACTGTCAAGATGAAGCCACACTCAGGTTGGAGGAACATCACCTGATATTCCGGCTGGGTAGCCTCCAACCTGATGGCATGAACATTGATTTCTCTAACCAGTTAATGCCCCTCCTCCCTTTCTTACCCCCTCCCTTATTTATTTATTATCCCCTTTTTTTTCTCTCTCTGCCCCTCTCACAATCACTTCTTACCTGTTCTCCATCTCCCTCTGGTGTTCCCCTCCCCCTTTCTTTCTCCCTAGGCCTCCCGACCCATGATCCTTTCCCTTCTCCAGCTGTGTATCCCTTTTGCCAATCAACTTTCCAGCTCTTAGATTTATCCTTCTCCCTACTGTCTTCTCCTATCATTTTGGATTTCCCCCTCCCCCCTCCACTTTCAAATCTCTTACTATCTTTTCTTTCAGTTAGTCCTGACGAAGGGTCTCGGCCTGAAATGTCAACTGTACTTCTTCCTATAGATGCTGCCTGGCAGGCTGCGTTCCACTAGCATTTTGTGTGTGTTGTTATGGAATGCTTGCTTTTATTAGTTGAGCCACTGAGTTCAAAGGTCAGAAGATTATGTTGCTCCTTTATAGAACTCTAGTTAGGCCTCATCTGGGGTATTGCATACAGTTTTGGTCACCCCACTATAAGAAGGATGTTGAGGGTGCAGAAGTTGTTTAGCAGGATGCTGCCTGGTTTAAAAAGCAGGTGCTATCATGAGAGGCTGGATAAACTTGGGTTGTTTTCTCTGGAGAGTCCGAGGCAGAGGGGAGATCTGATAGAGGTTTACAAGATTATGAGATACAGAGATAGAGTGGACAGAGACTGTTTCCCACGGTTGAAATGTCTACTACCAGAGGGTATGCATTGAAGGTAAGAGGCAGTTGGTTCAAGAGAGGAGTAAAATTTTATTACTCAGAGAGTCATGGATGCCTGGAATCTGCTCTCTGGTATGATGTATGATGATAGAGGCAAATATGTTACAGGCTTCCAAGAGACGTTTGGATAGGCACATTGATGTGATGGAGATGGAGGAATATGGATATGGTGTAGGTGGGAGGGATTAGTGTTTAGGTGTTTTTCTTTTGCTTTTTAACTGATTCGGCACAACGTTGTGGGCCCAATGGCCTGTCCTGTGCTGTTCTGTGTCTGAATGAGTAAAGAAATAATTCATTCTCTTTTGTCAACTGGATTTCAACCGGTTTATCAATTCTGTTTCTCAGCTCTTCGACTTTGTTCCAGTTTCCTCTTACTTTCTGGATAAAGGTTTATTATCTTCATCCTGCATCACCTTCAGTGTTTACATTAAGCACCTGTTTCAACTTCCGGTGCAGTTTGTTGTTTACTCTTGAGATTTCCCATGCAATGTGTATAGCCATTCTATTTCATGTTTTCTTTACATCTTGGCTATAATAAAAGGCATTTACAGTGAAACTAATGCTTTAGATTTTTTTTTAAATTGTTTCTTTAAAATGTAGTTAACAATACATTCAGTTTATAAAAGGAAATGGTAAAATTTCAATGTTACATACAAACAATTTTCCCTTATTCGAGTGGTTTTCTTCCCCTTCCATCCTTTGATTAATGATCTGGCTCCCCTCCTTTATTTGTTCACTGTGCCATATTATTCATGAGCAAACAACAACAGACCTTCTTTTCTGCTACAATGGAACATTACAGATTTACCAGGCAAAATGGAGAGGAAATGTATGTCAGGCTTTGTAGGTTTAGTTTCAGCTTTTTAATCCAAGAAGTAACCTGAAGCAGTTCACATGCATTTTAGGTCACTGGAGCTAATAACCTGTCCATTTCCCATAACTCAGTACTGATTCTGGGGTTTCCACCAATGAATTAACTTTTTAAACTCTGCTCCTCATTTTCTCTATAAGATCCATTCACTTCTGAACAAACTATCCAAGAGCCAGCTTGTAGTGGATAATTGCATCAAGATAATGTACACACTGGAACCTGGCTGCTATGCGATGATACCTCCCATCTAGGTGTTAGCCCTCGACATTGCTATGCCTTCCGCCATTTCTTCCGTCCAAACTGTAGTGATGATAATGTAGCTCTTGTCACCCACTAACGCCCTAGTCTGTCCCCTTTCTACATAAGGTCTTAATTCTTGAAAATCTCACTTCATTTTATCCATCTGATATGACATTTACAATCTTTTTTTTCAGTTCCACACTTTAAAGTACTATTTTTCTAACCAATATATTCTCACCAAACTGTTTCTCCCAGTTTCTACCCTGAATAACATGTATTCAGTGATTATCTATTTCCTCATTCATTTTGCTGTTTCTCTTTTGAATACATTACCCTACCATTCTAACTTAATCTCTCCCTCCATTTAAAGTTCTGGCTTCAAATTCCAATTCTACGCTCCTGATCTTGCAATATTACATAGACTCAGAGACAGGGCCATGACTAATCACTTCCTTGTATTACTCCCTCTGCACGTGTACCTTTTACGTTCACCCTTTTAAAAAGCCACTTTACCCTCCTCAATTCATACACTACTGTACTTTCAAAATCACAGCTGCCAATCCCAATTCTGTGGACCTCCACTGGACAGACGTCTATGGCTAATGCTCTGCTCACCCTCATTCATTAACTATAAAATGTCTGTTGAAACCTTGGCTGAACAAACAATAAACAGTAAATATCTGAACCAAATTAGCCATTATATGAAAATATAAATATTTCTTGTTGATTGTATGGGTGGTTTTTCTGCTGAGAAAACAGATCACATTTCATTTAGTAATTAGTGTGTTAAGTACAGGATAATTTCCTTAATTTTAATTGAATTGGTTTACATATCTTTGATAGTTCTTAATTGTTTATTAGTTTCTATTTTTAAGTATTAATATTTCTAAGTATGTTTAAAAGTCTTTGAATAGTTTTGCAATGTCAGAAACTTTAACAGACATTTACAACAGGGACTTAAACAAACATTCACAACCTGACTAATGACAAACCTATCAAACTCCGCTTTAACTATACTAGATGACTTTTCCTCCACTACAATCTGTGTCAGTGAATTTCACTGAATCACCACCCTCTAGCTAAGGAAACTCCTCCTTATCTCTGTTCCAAATGGACGTCCCTCTGTTCTGAGGCTGTGCCCTCTGGTCCTACATTCACCCAGTATAGGAAACATCCTCTCCACATTCTGGATCTTCTCTGATACCAGCACATCTTTTAGATAAGGGGCCCAAAACGGCTCACAATGCTCTGTGTGGTTAGACCAATGCCTTATAAATCTTCAGCATTACATCCTTGCTCTTTTATACCAGTCATCTCAAGATGAATGGCAATGTGGCATTTGCCTTCCTTATCATCCACACAACCTGGATTTAGAAAACAGTCTATGAATTTATTCCTTCCTCCAAAGTACATGACCATACACTTCCCCACGCTATATTCCATCTGCTATTTCATTGTCCATTCTCCTTATCTGACCGTGTCCTTCTGCAGACTCCCTGCTTCCTCAACACTACCTGCCCCTCTATGTATCTTCATATCTTCCAGAAACTTGGCCACAAAACCATCAATTTCATCATCTAAATCATTGACATATGATGTGAAAGGTCTTTTCACTTTTGCAGTTTCTTAATGCTACCCACAAGGATTCTACATCTTCCAATCCTATGAATTAAATTGACTTTATTACTTACTTCCTTCATATACATGAGAAGTAAAAATCTTTATGTTACCTCTCTGTCTAAATATGCAATTTATAGAATTTATAACAACAGGTTAGTCAATATAACATAGAAATACAGTTGTGTCAGCATAAATTAATCAGTCTGATGGCCTGGTGGAAAAAGCTGTCCTGGAGCCTGTTGGTCCTGGCTTTTATGCTGCAGTACCGTTTCCCAGATGATAGCAGCTGGAACAGTTTGTGGTAGGGGTGACTCGGGTCCCCAATGATCCTTTGGGTCCTTTTTACACACCTGGCTTTGTAAATGTCCTGAATATGGGGAAGTTCACATCTACAGATGTGCTGGCTATCCGCACCACTCTCTGCAGAGTCCTGCGATTGAGGGAAGTACAGTTCCCATACCAGGCAGTGATGCAGCCAGTCAGGATGCTCTTTGTAGTTAGGTACAGCTCAAATGTCATCCATCAATATCAACAACTGTTGTTGGCAGTATTTTAAATGGCGACCAAGAGGGATAGAGGAGTGAGAAAGATAAGCAGGTTAAATAGTGTAGCAACAACAACCTTGCACTCAACATCAGTAAGTCCAAGGAATTGATTGTGGAGTTCAGGAAGTGGAACACACACCAATTTTCATCCTGGGATCAGAAGTGGAATGGGTGAGAGGTTCCAATTCCCTGTGTGTCTACATATCTGAAGATCAATCCTGGGCCCAAAATATTAATGCAAATACAAAGAAGGCACAGAACTGGATAATATTTCATTAGGAGTTTGAAGAGACTTGGTATGTCACCAAAGACTCTCACAGATTTCTACAGTTATTCTGTGGAGAGCATTCTAACTGGTTACATCACCACTGGTATGGAGGAACTATTGCACAGAATCAAAAAAAGTGGCAGTAAGTTGCAAACTCAACACAAGCAACTCCAGCATCAAGGACACCTTCAAAAGGCAATGCCTCAAATTGGGATATATACTGTATAATCTATCTATATGCATGTGTGTGTGTCTATACGTACACACACACATATATATACACGTATATCTCTTATTGTAGTTTTTTTTTTTACTATGTATTGCAATGTGCTGCTGCTACAAAACAATGAATCTCACGACACATACCAGTGATATTAAAGCAGAGGTTGATAAGTTCTTGATTTGTAAGGGTGTCAAAGGTTACAGGGAGAAGGTTGGAGAATGGGGTTGAGAGGGATTACAGATCAACCATGATGGAATGGTGGAACAGACTCAGTGGGCCTAATGCCCTAACTCTGCTCCTATGTATGATGTTCCTGTGGTCTAATAGGCTTTCACATTGCCTATAAAATTTACTTCTACATAGCAGAGGGACTTACATAAGTAGGTCCTGAATTTAATGCAGTAAACCAGACTCAGACTCAAACCAGTGGCTGTTGTCCACTGACGCCAGCTCCACCCCCACCATTCTACAGACACCTCACTCATTTCCCCAGCTCATAAGTGTTGCCCACCCAACACACCACTTACATGAACAGCATTTGTTCACATCCAACTTAGTAATGTCCCAATCATAGAACCATAGAACCCTAGAACATTACAGCACAGAAACAGGCCTTTTGGCCCTTCTTGGCTGTGCCGAACCATTTTTTTGCCTAGTCCCACTGACCTGCACCTGGACCATATCCCTTCATACCCCTTTCATCCATGTACCTGTCCAAGTTTTTCTTAAATGTTAAAGGTGAACCTGCATTTACCACTTCATCTGGCAGCTCATTCCACACTCCCACCACTCTCTGTGTGAAGAAGCCCCACCCCCAATGTTCCCTCACATTATTTCCCCCTTCACCCTTAACCCATGTCCTCTTTTTTTTACTCCCTCAGCCTCAGTGGAAAAAGCCTGCTTGCATTCACCCATCATAACTTCATACACCTCTATCAAGTCTCCCCTCATTCTTCTACGCTCCAGGGAATAAAGTTCTAACCTATTCAGCCTTTCTCTGTAACTCAGTTTCTCAAGTCCTGGCAACATCCTTGTAAACCTTCTCTGCACTCTTTCAACCTTATTAATATCCTTCCTGTAATTCGGTGATCAAAACTGCACACAATACTCCAAATTCGGTCTCACCAATGTCTTATACAACCTCACCATTACATTCCAACTCTTATACTCAATACTTTGATTTATAAAGGCCAATGTACCAGAAGCTCTCTTTACTATCCTATCTACCTGTGATGCCACTTTTAGGGAATTTTGTATCTGTATTCCCAGATCCCTCTGTTCTACTGCACTCCTCAGTGCCCTACCATTTACCTTGTATGTTCTACCTTGTTTGTCCTTCCAAAGTGCAATACCTCACACTTGTCTGCATTAAACTCCATCTGCCATTTTTCAGCCCATTTTTCCAGCTGGTCCAAATCCCTCTGCAAGCTTTGAAAACCTTCCTCACTGTCCACTACACCTCCAATCTTTGTATCATCAGCAAATTTGCTGATCCAATTTACCACATTATCATCCAGATCATTGATATAGATGACAAATAACAATGGACCCAGCACTGATCCCTGTGGCACACCACTAGTCACAGGCCTCCACTCTGAGAAGCAATCCCCCACTACCACTCTCTGACTTCTCCCATTGAGCCAATGTCTAATCCAATTTACTACCTCACCATGTATACCTAGCAACTGAATCTTCCTAACTAACCTCCCATGCGGGACCTTGTCAAAGGCCTTACTGAAGTCCATGTAGACAACATCCACTGCCTTCCCTTCATCCACTTTCCTTGTAACCTCCTCGAAAAACTCTAATAGATTTGTTAAACATGACCTATCACACAAAACCGTGTTGACTCTCCCTAATAAGTTCCTGTCTATCTAAATACTTGTAGATCCTATCTCTTAGTACTCCTTCCAATAATTTGCCTACTACCAACGTCAAACTTACCAGCCTATAATTTCCCAGATTACTTTTAGAGCCTTTTTTAAACAACGGAACAACATGAATCCTCCAGCACCTTACCCGTAGATACCGACATTTTAAATCTATCTGCCGGGGACCCTGCAATTTCAACACTAGTCTCCTTCAAGGTCTGAGGGAATACCCTGTCAGGTCCTGGGGATATATCTACTCTGATTTGCCTCAAGATAGCAAGCACGTCCTCCTCTTCAATCTGTATAGGTTCCATGACCTCACTACTTGTTTGCCTTATTTCCATTGACTCCATGCCAGTTTCTTTAGTAAATACAGACATTAAAAACCCATTTAAGATCTCCCCCATTTCTTTTGGTTCCATACATAGCCGACAACTCTGATCTTCAAGAGGACCAATTTTATCCCTTACTATCCTTTTGCTCTTAATCTACCTGTAGAAGCTCTTTGGATTATCCATCACCTTGACTGCCAAAGCTACCTCATGTCTTCTTTTAGCCCTCCTGATTTCTTTCTTAAGTATTTTTTGCACTTTTTATACTCATCAAGAACCTTATTTGCTCCCTGTTTCCTATACATGTCATACATCTCTCTCTCCTTCTTTATCAGAGTTCCAATATCCCTATTCTTATTTACTTTGCCTTTATTTCTGACAGGAACATACAAACTCTATACTTTCAAAATTTCTCCTTTGAAGGCCTCCCACTTACCAACGACATCCTTGCCAGAGAACAACCTGTCCCAATCCAGGCTTTTTAAATCCTTTCTCATTTCTTCAAATTTGGCCTTTTTCCAGTTTATAACCTCAACCCGAGGACCAGATCTATCTTTATCCATGATCAAATTGAAACTAATGGTGTTATGATCATTGGAACCAAAGTGTTCCCCAACACACACTTCTGTCACCTGTCCTAACTCGTTTCCTAATAGGAGATCTAATATTGCATCCTCTCTAGTCGGTACCTCTGCATATTGATTTAGAAAACTTTCCTGAACACATTTT
This sequence comes from Hemitrygon akajei, assembly GCF_048418815.1. NCBI lineage: Eukaryota > Metazoa > Chordata > Chondrichthyes > Myliobatiformes > Dasyatidae > Hemitrygon > Hemitrygon akajei. The sequence goes on along the minus strand of NC_133124.1, from coordinate 51,367,325 downwards.
ACAAACTCTAACCCGTCTAGACCTTTAACAGTACAGGAGTCCCAATCAATATGTGGAAAATTAAAATCCTCTACTATCACAACTTTGTTTCCTGCAGTTGTCTGCTATCTCTCTGCAGACTTGCTCCTCCAATTCTCGCTGACTATTGGGTGGTCTATAATACAAACCCATTAATGTGGTCATACCTTTCAATGATTCAGTGATTATCAATGGTTACTTTACTATTGCCTGCCAGCACCAATTGGATTGAAATCCATTTTAGTTGCTTTAATTATATTATTTATAAACAATGTACATATTTACTCCAATTTGCCTGATTATTTGCATGGATTTAAATGTGGTACTTTCTTTTCAACAGATTCACTTATCAAGGATCAAACTTCCTTTTGTTGTGCAGAGTCAACCATCCTACCAGGTATGTCCAAAGTCATCCTCCAGTCGGACACTGGCTGGTGGAAGAAACACTGGCGCTAGGACCCTAGCAGATATCAAGGCCAGAGCACAGCAGGCTCGAGCTCAGAGAGAGGCGGCAGCAGCTGCTGCAGCTAGCCTGGTAGGAGATGAAGGGATCAGTGCTGCAGGAACAACTGGAGGGCAGACCAGAACACTGGCAGATATTAAAGCACAAACAAAAGCAAAGTTACTTGCCAAATATCAGGCCAGAACACAATTGCAGCCATTAGAAGAGCAAACATCTGGTAAACAAGACCGGGCTACAACAAGGGATGTACAGGATGCCAATGTTGTAAAGAGTGAAGAAGTTGTTAAATCAGATAACAACATTTCATCAATGTGTAGTACTGAAACTACTCCAGCTCTCAAAGGCGATGACAATGTCGGTGACTCAGATTATACTGTCAAAAGTGCTATTCATTATTCCTCTGATATTGCCGCAGTGGCAAACATTCCTCACACTACTGCATCTAGCTGTGTCAAAAATGCCACAAAGGTACCCATCACTGATAATACTGCAGTACCAAGTTCTGTTGGTCTTGTTACAGTTGCCTGTACTGAGAATATTATAATGCCCAGCTCCAATGGTGAGGAAAGACAACCTTGCATTAGCAACAAACAGAATAGTGCTTCTGTGCCGAGGTATGCTGATAATAAAAGTTCAATGCCAAGTACTGCTAATGGGAATTTCATACCAAGCACAGCTGCCAGCAGCACAAAGACAAACTGCACTGCAATTGAAACGGAAATTACTGTATCAGGTTCTAATGGTTCTAGTAATAATAATGAATCACCACTTTCTGAAGGTGGTGTTTCCAAATCTCAGACTGTACCTAATGCACCCATGCAGAGTTTGCCTGTCAGTGCTGTGGCAGCAGTGTATTGCACCAGTGATATTTCTCCTGATAAGGTTTCTTCTCCAAGCTGTGGTGAAGACATCACGACTCTAAGCAATAATGAAAGTGTAACTGAAAGCAATGAAAATGCCTTTGAGAATCCCTCTATTGTTAACAATACATTATCCACCTCTGTTGTCAGTACAGGCATTTTAAATTTCAATACAGCAATTATTTTGAACTCTTCCAGCAATATTCACATGCCAGCCAATTTCAATGCTACAACTGAATTAAATTCAGCAGATCAGTCACTGGATCTGGGATCTGCAGCAATAAATAAGATAGAAATTGGTGCACCAAGTGCCCCACTGCTGAGCTCTTTGAAACCTCCTGTCAGTATAGAAGGGACCTCTAATGCTGACATCCATTATGCTATAATTGATTCTCATACAACAGGAACTTGCGTGTCAAATTTGGGTATGGACCCACAGACTGTAATAGTTAAAACAGAAAATGCCTTGAACTCTCAAATGCAATCTCAGGAACTGATCAGTAACTGCACTGAAACTGATGCTGAAAGTCAGTCAGTGAACAATGGCAGAAACAATTCAGAAGTGGTAAAGAATGACAGTCCATCACTACTTGCGAAAGACATGCAAGTATCAACAGTTCTGTATGGAACAACAAGCACTACTGGTCTACAATTTAAGTTTAATGATCTTGAACATCATTGTTTTACAATAAAAAACTCAGAAGATTTTGAACAAGTTATTAGTAATAACCAGGAGCAAAACATCTCAAACCAAAGCAAATCAGGCTATCATACTAGTGAAAGTCAAAGTATTAATGAACTGGAGGGCTACAATGACAAAAGCCATAGTTCAGATAAATATAATGAATATGATGTTTGTACAGTGAAGAATGACAAATTAGATACTTACACCAATTCTGGTGAATCTGCAGACACAAAGCAAAGAAAATTGGAACCTGTTAACACTTTTGCTGAGGCAGAAGCTGACCAGTCCAGGGAAAAGAAAAAAGACCTTTCCAATATAAATGACTCTGAAACTAACCAGGGAGAGCACCTGGAAAAAAATGAAGCTACAGAAAATGCCATTCATACCCGAATCAATCCATTAGTGGGCAACTTGCAAACAACAAGCTCTAAAACGACTTTTGGCACAAACCAATCTCAGGCCTTCACGTTATCAGCTGCAGAAAGCCAAGAAAGGGTCCCTGCTCCTGGAAGCACTAATCGTCATCTTTCTTCAGTCGAAGCCAATAACCCTCTTGTGACACAGTTGCTGCAAGGTAACTTGCCTCTAGAGAAAGTGTTGCCTCAGCTACGGTCAGGCACCAGGCTTGAAATTAATAGGCTTCCTTTGCCCTCCCGAGGTTTTAGTGAATCAAAAGTGACTGCAGCTGAAAGGGATGTCACTATTAACATTCCTCACCCTCTTTCTCAGACATCAAAGGGGCAGACTTTGGGAACAGTGTGGGAGATTCAGTGTAACACAGGTGATATGCAAGTAAGCAACAGACAGGCTAAATCAACAGAGGAACAGTCACAAAGCAGTTTAAAGCAAACAAAGCAGTGCGCCTCAGTTGGAGTTGAAATGTGGTCACAGACTCCAGTCAGTATGGATCAAAACCAATCAGGGCAACAGCAAATGTTATTTAAACAAGAGTGGATAAACAAGACTTTCATTAAGCACAAAATCATTAAAAGCCCAGAGTTTAAAGAGCACAAGAAACCATTGCCTGCATGTGGTTTTGAACAGAATGTGTTGACAGGCAGTGACAACAGCAACAACTTGATTATCACAGCCCCTACCTCACAGAAACAGCACACTCATCAAAAGTCTTTTAGTTTGAGAGGACTAACTGAAGCAGAAACCTCAGTGCAAACTATACCAGCAGCCACTCTAGGTTATGGCACCACAAATGCATTAACATTCAGCCGATCCTTAGAGCAAAGCAGCCCAGCATTTAACACTATAGCACAAGTAGATACATCAGTGGAAACAGATTTGGAAAGCATGGGTGCTGTTTTCTCAAGCAGTCTTAAAATTAAGCAAATTGATATCAGTTGTAGAGCAACACAAACTATCCAGAATAATGCTGTGAAGCATCTTTCTTCATTTAAGGAATGTGAAGCACCATCTGATCAAAGCACAGGATTAGTTACTATGGAAACCAATAAAAGACTGAATTTACATGCTACAACTGATGGTACAAGTGGTATTAAAATAGAGCAGTTCTCTGTTGATGATGCCTTAAGCAAAAGCTGTGCAGAAGATGTCAAAGATATTTCAAATGATCATTATGAAACAAAAGAACACATAAAGGTTTTCGGACCAACAATGGATGTCTTTTTAGGTAAATTAGTAAAGGAGCCTGATTTTTCTTCTCATCTATCCACTGAGTCTATTAAGCCAGCCTCACATCTTGCCACTCAGAAACTTCTCCAGCAGCAGCAACTCTACGGAAATTATTCCACGTTACATTTCAGTGGCACTAACTTGAAGCAAGCGGCTTCTGTTATTGAACAGTCCATTGGAAGTTTTCTGGGAAGTAGTACAAATGATGCCATTACTTTATCTAACCAGAACTCTTCCATTCTAGCTCATAAATTTTCTAACAACAATAGTGCAGAATTAGAATTGAAGTGCTCTTGCAGACTTAAAGCCATGATTATGTGTAAAGGATGTGGAGCCTTTTGTCATGATGACTGTATAGGGCCTTCTAAGCTGTGTGTAGCTTGCTTGGTAGTAAGATAGAAAATGGTGCCTCACCAAAAGCATTTTTATCACAATGCATAGTACAGTAATAGGAAGACTTTTTAAAATAATTGATCTACAAAAGAATCTCAATGGATGTTTTGTTAATATGTTGAGAGCTGTACCATTGCACTACACCAGAATTCAAGATTACAGCATTTTCTCCAATAACACTCTACAATATTTACCAAATTCTACTTTTAGAAGAATGAGAATTAGATGACTGTAGGTAATTCCATTGTGTTGGTACTTCATTACATCTTTAGTGAATTAGAAGACAAGGTTGTGCCAGCAATTCCACACATCATACAGCTGGGAAAATAGAAAACAGCCCTTTTCTGGCTATTTCCGAATAGCCTGGCTGTGGCTTATAAAGTATGAGCAGATCTGTAATAAATTTGCTTTCTTAGTCACATAGAAATGAAGCAATGTGGAGAGATTAGTCTGAAAGTGACCAGGATTGGATAACACATTATCTTTAATTTTAGTTATAGAAATATGTATTTTGTAAAGGTATTCTCCTTTTGCAGAGGTAAGAATTGTATTGAGTCCTTAGATGCTTTGCAAATACTGTAGTTCTTTAAAGCGTATTTTTAATCACTTATCGATCGTATATATCTTTTTGTTACAGTTTTTGTAATCTATCACAAAATTTCCAAGCTCTACAAGGTTTATTTTGAAGATCTGACCTTATATTTTAATTGCTTAGAAATGGAAAAATCCATGGTTATGTTACTTATGTGCCATAATACTTGAATGCACCACCTTGGCTTACTCCAAATGCTGAAACACTCACACCAGCTTTGTGTTTTTACAACAAAAGAAATCTATTTCACCTATGTGAAAGAAAAGCATTGTTAAATTTTAGCACTATTTTTAAGTTTTATATCAGTAAATTTTGTAGGCTTATAATGAATTTTCAAGGTCTTGAAAGTCATTGCATCGTGGCGTGAAACACAATGTGAATTTGTTTAAATGTTTTATTTTTCATGTTTAGTTTTGTTATAACAATGGATTTACTTCTCTGCGTCTTCATCAGTGTTGGAAATTTTTAAATTTTTAAAAGCACTGATACTTACACACAAGCTGCTTCCAGGGCTGTTTTGGCCCCAAACTATCACTGTACTGTAATTATTCTGCAAATGTTAGATATAACAGGGAATGTTATTGTTAAAGTGCATGAATATCACAGCCAAATGTGTGTAACTGTGGCTTTAAATTTGTTTGATGTCATTTCATTCAAGCATTACACATATAAAAAGAACCCCATTTATTATACATGTGGATAAAAAGCAGGATATACAGTATTTTCGCAGGTAAAGAACAGCCTGCTTTTGTTATCTCCTTAATTGCCTTCAGTATTTGATAGCACTTTTTTTTAAAATATGCATTGAACACAAAGGTAGAATTGATTGAACTTGATTTGTTGAGGTGGACATGTTAGTTAATGCATTATGGTCTGACTTCACATTCTGATTTTATGTAAACAAATGGATGCATTGTTCAAACAGTGGTATGAAACATTAAATCTCACAGAAAGTTGGTACATCAAATCTGAGTTATAATGTACATTGAAGTTCTGAATTTATGAGATTACTAGTGGAGTACATTACTTATAATTTTCATGATCCTTATAGAAGCTTAAACAGTGCAATTCTCAATACTGATATGGTGGCACTTTATTTGCTGCTGTCACAAACTGTTCTGAAAGCAGTAACCTCTGTTGAAAATTTGGAGACTATTGAGTAGGCAGGCACAGGTTATTTTTTTCTATCCCCTTCTGCTCTCCTGTCCAGAATGCAGTCGTTCATAACCAGATTATGGCTTCACAGCACTTCTAATTGTGAAATCTTTATGACTAAATTTGGATCAATTTCTGCCTTGAATGTGGGATCAAAACAAAAGCGATTTTTCATCTCAACTAATTATCTACACACACACACACACACACACACACACACACACACACACACACACACACACACACACACACACACACACACACACACACTCACACTCACACTCACACTCACACTCACACAGAGAAGATTACTGTATAGAAATCAGGAATACACATCCAGATTGATTTTAACTTTAACTTTTCTTAATCACAGCACTGAGAGCAAACCCTTGTGCTTCCACTGCCATCCTGCATTAGTTAACAAGACACAGATAAAGAGATCAGTTGTAGCACCACCATTGTTGGTTGTACTCAGCATTTATCTACTGATCTATCAGGAATCCTCAACGGTTCTCTTGAGTTTATAGTTCCATTATGTTTTTGTTATCAGTAAACACATTTTATTGACAGTAAACAAGTTATACAGATTTAAACTGAGCACAAACCATTGATCGGTTATCAGGTCCATGGTGATAATATAACTATATTTTCCTACTATTTCATATTCTCCTCTTCTATAAGGGGCTAGGAAAGTCAAGAAAAAAAATACACCAAAGAAAGTTCAATCTTTTTCTGGTTTGGAGCATTACACACATCTTTCCTACCTCATTCTTCAATTGAATCTGAATATTTATTACTTGCCCACTGAACAGATCTGTCCAAATCACGGCCCATTCTTTATCTGAAAAAGTAAAACTGTAGATCAGGAAATCTGTCATAAAAAGAAATAATACTGGGGATACTCAAAAGATCAAACAGCATCTTTAGAGAAAGAAACAAATATCTCAGATTAGTGGCTTAGCCTGTCATTTTAATTCTCCATCCCACTCTCATTGAGACTCTCTACCTTTGGCTGCCTATTCTGTTCCAACAAAGCTAACATGAAAGTGCAGTTCATCTATCTAATGCAGTCATCAGGATTGAATGAATAAATTTCAGATTACCAACCTTTCCTGCATTCAACATTAACTCAGTTTCTGTCACTTTACCTAAACTGTAAAGTTTTCCAGTATTTTTTTTTACTTTAGATTTCCAACAGTTGCTTTGTTATGCATCTCACAGTTCCAGAATTTGTTTTTGCTATTTAATAACTGCTCACGTTCATCTTCCTCTGTTATACCATTCTGGATAGATCAGCTATTGTTAACTGCCATTCCACCATGGCTAATCTCAGATCCCACCTCAGCACCCTACATCTACTTTCTCACCATATCCTTTGATGCCCTGACCGATGAGGAAACTATCAACTTCCACCTTAAACATACCCCCAGACTTGACCTCCACTGCAGTCTGTAGCAGAGCATTCCACAGATTTGCTACTTTCTGACTAAAAAAATTCCTCCTTACCTCTATTCTAAAAGGTCACCCCTCAATTTTGAGGCTGTGTCCTCGGGTTCTGGATACCCCATCAAGTGAAACATCCTCTCCATATCCACCCTATCTAGTCCTTTCAACATTCGTTAACTTTCAATGAGATCTAACCACATTCTTCTAAATTCCAATGAGTACAAGCCTAAACACTCCTCATACCTTAACCCCTTCATTCCTGGAATCATCCTTGTGAACCTCTTCTGGACTCTCTTCAATGACAATACATCCTTTCTGAGATACGGGGTCCAGAGCTCTTGACAGTACTCCACGTGAGCCTGACTAGTGACTTAGAAAGCCCCAGCATTATCTCCTTGCTTTTATATTCTATTCCCCTGGAAATGAATGCCAACATTGCATTTCCCTTCTTTACCACAGACTCGATCTGTAAGTTAACCTTCTTGGAGTCTTACATAAGGACTCCTAAGTCTCTCTGCACCTCTATGTTTGAACATTCTCCCCACCTAGATATTAGTCCGCACTATTGTTCCATTTACCAAAATACTTTATCGTGCATTTCCCAACACTGTATTGCATCTGCAACTTTTTTACCAATTCTTCCAATTTGTCTGAGCCCTGCTGCAATCGCATTGCTTCCTCAGGACTATCTACCCCTCCACCTATCTCTGTGTCATCCACAAACATTGCCACAAAGCCATCGATTCCATTATCCAAATCACTGAAAAACAATGTGAAGAGTAGTGGTCCCAATACTGACCCTTGAGGAACACCACTAGTCACTGTCAACAAACCAGAAAAGGTTCTTTTTATCCCCACTCGCTGCCTCCTGGCTGTCAGCCATTTCTTTATTCATGCCAATACCTTTCCTGTAATAATGCCTTCTGAAAATTCAAGTAAATGACATCCACTGCCTCCCCATTGTCCACCCTGCTTGTTACTTCCTCAAAGAACTCTTAACAGATTTGTCAAGCAAGATTACCCTGTACAGAAACCATGCTGACTTTTGACTTATTTCATGATTAGTCTCCAAGTACCCAAAACCTCATCCTGAATGATGGACTCCAGCACTTTCCCAACCACTGAGGTTAAGCTAACTGGCCTATAACTTTCTTTCTTTTGCCTTCCTCCCTTCTTAAAGAGTGGAGTGACATTTGCAATCTTCCAGTCTGTGACAATGCAGAATCAAGTGATTCTTGAAAGATCATGACCAATGCATCTGTTATGTCTTCAGCAGCCTCTCTTAAGACTCTAAGATGTCGTCCATCTGGCCCAGGTGACTTATCCACCTTAAGACCTATGAGTTTGCCTCACACTTTTTCCTTTGCAATAGCAACGGCACTCACTCCTGCTCCCTGACGCTCACAAGCCTCTGGCAGACTGCTAGTGTCTTCCACAGTGAAGACTGATGCAAAGTACCCATTAAGTTCATTTGCCTTTTCTTTGTCTCCCATTACTGCCTCTCCAACATCATTTTCCAGTGGTCCAATATCATCTCTCTCCTCCCTTTTGCTCTTTTATTGGCTAGTTTGCCCTCATATTTCACCTTTTCCCTTCTTAAAGCTTTTTTAGTAGCCTTTTGTTGGATCTTAAAAGCTTTCCCAGTCATCCAACTTCCTGTTCATTTTTGCTACCTTATATGCCCTTTCCTTAACTTCCCTTGCCAGCCATAGTTGCCTATCCCTGCCACTTGAAAACTTCTTTTTCTGTGGGACATACCCATCCTGTGCCTTGTGAACTCTTCCCACAAACTTCAGCCATCTCTGTTCTGCCATCATCCCTGCCAGTACCCCCCTCCAATCCACCTGGGCAAGCTCTTCTCTCATGCCTCTGTAATTCCCTTTATTACATTGCAATACCGATACATGTGACTTATGCTTCTCCCTTGCAAATTGCAGTATGAATTCAATCATATTACGATCACTGTCTCCTAAGGGTTACTTTACATAAAGCTGCTTAATAGATCTGGGTTATTACACAACACCCAATCTAGGACAGCCTTTCCCCGAGTAGGCTCAAACACAAGTTGCTCTAAAAAGCCATCTCATAGGTATTCAACAAATACCCTCTCTTGTCATCTGACACCAACCTGATTTTCCCAATTGACTTAAATCGTCTATCTGTTTTCCGAACTATAGAGTCCCCTATTACTACTGCCATCTTCTTCAGTTCCCTACCCTTCTGAGCCACAGGCCACCTGAGTGCCAGAGACACAGCCACTGTTGCTTCCTCCAGGTAGCTCACCCCCATGACAATAATCAAAATGGAGTACTTACTTTTTGAGGGGGACAGCCACTATCTGACATTCTCCATTCCCACTCCTGACTGTCACCCGTTTATCTGCCTTGGGGTGACTACCTCCCTGTAGCTCCTGTCTTTCACCTCTTCACTTTCCCTAGCAAGCCGGAGGTCATTGAGCTTCAGCTTCATTTCTTTAACGTGGTCTCTAAGAGGCTGCATCTCGATGCATCTGGTGCAGATACGGCCATTGGGGAGGTTGGTAGTCTCCTGGAAATCCCACATATGACACCCAGAACAGAACACTGTCCCTGTAGACATACCTCATATTCTCTCAGGAGTTAGATAAGAAATAAGGAATGAACTTACCCATTTGCCTTGCCTCAGCCTATTCTTGCCGAAGCCCTATTGAGCCAAAGCCTTACCACTCTGACTCAGTCCACTCCAAAAATGACCGCTCCACTAGACAGTACCCCTCTTTTATAGAGACTGGGTTTTTAATGGTCTTCAATGGACTTGTGTGGGAACCCTTTTCATTTCCATCTTTTAGGTGTTACCAAAAGCAATTGAACAGCTTTCCACTTCTCCCTACTTGTTTCTGCACTTCTACAACATGCTGAAGACCGATTTGTCTGGAATATTAACTGTTTCCCTGCCCACAGATGCACACTCACCCACAGAGTATCCCCATTCTTTATATGCATACTCAAGAAAAGAAAACATACACATATTATTATTGCAGACTTTAATATTTGGCCATACTAATCAAGTTCCAAAGATTCAGCCAATCCTCTGGAATAAAAATAGATTTGCACCTCAACCTAAACCTAAAGAGAATTTCAACATACATTGCATCTACTTATCCCATTTGGCTCAATATGTAGCAATAATTTCTTTCCAATTCTCTTAACTTAGATGCTGAAGGCAGAGAAATCTTTTCCTTAATAATGCTGACTATCGCAACTGTCAGGGACTTAAACATGTACAGATTTCCAATATCTGCAGCAATTTACTTAAGGATTATGCTTCTGAATTTCTATCATTTCTCTCTCCTAATTGTGATAATTTTAAAAGCTTCTCTACAGTATTTATGGTTGTCTAAGAGAATGTTTTTCCCGAGTAATAGTGTCTCAATATTAATTAATTATTATATCCATGTGTTAATAAGGTGCATTAAATCAGACTGTTCTGTTTCCTCAAATTCCCCAGCAGAAATATCAGCCATGATTACCTTAAGAGCTCTGTCTCTTTTATAAAAGCATTTTAATACAAGATTTATTTTTGACATTTTCTTGTTTTTAGAACAAAACAAAAATGGGTCAAATTTTAAAAAATGTTTTTACCAAAACTTACAGAAACTATTGTAGAATATGATTTAAAAAGTTCTTGTGGAGCTGCTTCCAAACCTCTGCCTATGGATTTTTTTCAAATTTATGAAGTTTTCAAGAAGTCTTATGAGAAAGAAAAAGTAAGTGATGGAGCAGGTGTTCAGCATTTTAATCACTTGCTTCAAAGTCAATGAATAATGACATGCTACTCTCAACATGCAGTTCATAAAGCTGTAAAAGTGAAAACTCTTTGCACCTACAATAGTATTGTTTAATTTTAAGCATTCTGTTACCTAAGAAATTAATTTAATATATACTTAAGGTGGTCGAGTATCTAAGATCTGTCATCAAATAGTCTTAATATTTAGAATTTAAATCAAAGGAAAATGAAGGGATAAAGGCAGAGGAACATGACCAGTTGAATAAAGGCTTTTGAGCTGTTTGAGTGCAAGAAAAGTGATCCAATTAGCCTTCTTTGAGACTTTAAAATTCTTATGTATGTATAAATTAATTAATCCAAGCTTCTTGATCTTCATTATGCTTTATGCTCCTGTTAAAGCAATGCAGAAAGGTGATTCACTGATGGTTTTTATTTTTGACAAAATGGTAAGAATTAACTGGTGTCCTATTTGCACTGTGCACCATGCATCAAGAACAGTATTTTTTTTTATTTATATAGTTCTTCCAATGTGGCACTTAATTGGTTTTGTTATCAAACAAAATCTGCAACAAACACACAAGATATTAAAAATTATTGACTTATTGGTTAGAGCTTGATTTTAAGGAATGTCTCCATTTTTGGTTATGTAAATAACTTTTTCCTTTAAATTATTGGTGCATTATTAATGGGATCTCATGGATCCACACTATATTTATGTTTATAAATATGATTCCAAATATATGTTCTCACACAGCAACACCACATGTAATAAAGACATCATTTTGTTCTGCTTTTTCCTCTGCTTTTCTACCAAAGAAATGGTAATTGAATCAGGTTACATAACTTCATAAATGGTTTACAATGTCCTCAAAAGAGACAGCATTTTTCTTTTCTCCACCAGTTTTGGTAGGTTGCTCACGGGTGAATGACAGGTCAAATCCTACTCCATCTTCATGAGTAAACCAAAACTGTTAATTTTGTGGTAAATTCAGGGAATCACACTTTGCAACTATGTGTTATATTTTTGTTTTAATCATCACATGAAGTGATTTTCCACGATGTCGTAAACGTTAAAAAACATGTGTTTGTGACCTTTCTGTATCTTTTCCTGATTAAAAATATACTAAAAGTTGGTTTGTATGGACAAATCTTTTGTAATAAGGGGGAAACGTTCATGCTTACAATTTTAGAGGACAGTTCTTCAAATTCTGCAAAATGGGCTCTCACTGTCAGAGGCTTGCCAATTACAATTGTGATTTGCCCGTTTCAGTCACCATTTGCCCAAACGTACTTCGGATTAATTCTTAAAGCTTATCTTGGTGGGATGGATGGTATGGAAGTCTAGCAATATGGCTCTCTGAGAAATAATAGGGCCTTAAATGATGAAATGGAGTGATATGGATGGGCCAAACCAGGCCTGCCAGTGAAACACTTATAAAACTCAACTTATGTCTATGAGCTTTATCAGTGTTTCACGGACAAAGCTCCATCCCAACATTTTGTCAGGGATTTTAACATATAGAAACATTTAAAAAAAGAACAAAAATAATATGTTAAAATAAAGAATTAGCTGAAAACTTTAAAATTAAAATTACTATACAAGCCTTAAATAATTATGAGAGCAAGAGTACATTCTGTGCATTTTCTGCAGTCCTAAATGCCCTTTGAAATCAATGACCTTATGAATCTAATCTGGGCCAGGCTCCAAGAGGTGATTACTGCAGCACAAGTGCTAGGGATTCTCAACCAAATCCAGCTACACTGCTAAAACCCAGGGGTATCCCATTGACAGGAAATGGCCGCTGTAACTCATAGACAGTACATTGGGGTTTCCACTCTTGCTTCATCAGCAAAATCTGGGCCATTTACTGGGACTTTAGCCCTGAATTCTATATGAGCATAATTTGGAAAAAAAGGTCAAAACTAAATTAAAATGGCATTACAATGTTTATATTCTGTGAACTTTCTAAAGCCATTTATTTTAAATTACGTGATCCTGCAAAGCCCATTGCTTGTAGTAAGGTGTTGAATAAAAAGGTTCAACTTACTCATAATCAGTCATGGTTTAACTGATGTTTCCCTTTTGTGCAAACGGTATGCAATGCATCTTATTTTTATGGGCTATGAGCATCAGTAATATTTCTGAAAGCTCTTTATTGTGTTGGAACATAGATTTATATAGTGTTTCATTTCAGTGTTAAATAATGTACAGAAGGCCCAACACCAAAAAATAAAGAAGCCACACAAAAAATTTCTAGTATTTTTAATCTATCCTTTCATTTAGAGATACACTCAGTTTCCATTTTCTTAGGTGCACCTGTTAATACAAATAGCTGATCAGCCAATCATGTGCCAGCAACTCGATGCATAAAAGCATGCAGGAATGATCAAGTGGTTCAGTTGTTCAGACCAATCATCAGAATGGGGAAGAAATATGATATAAGTAACTGTGATTGTGGTGCCAGATGGGGTAGTATCTCAGCAATTGCTGATCTCCTGGGATTTTCACGCAGAACGGTCTCTAGAGTTTGCAGAGAATGGTGCAGAAAAACAAAAAAAAACATCCAGTTCTGTGGGCGAAAATGCTTTGTTAATGAGAGAGATCAGAGAGAGTGGACAGACTGGTTCAAGCTGACTGAGCATTCTAGACATTGATCAGTGATGGGATCCAATAATCTACTTCCTTAACCACTGAGATTTAATTTTTAAAAAACAGAGAATGCATGGCAGGGTGGTGAATTAGAACCAGAGTAAGCAAAGAAAACAAAAAAAATTGGCATGACATGGAGAACCAAGATCAAGGAAAAACTTAAAATCCCTAATAGCAAATGGAATATTAAATGATAACGGTCTAATAAATGATAATTTAAAGGACAAAATAGGTTAATTTTCATTTCACTATTAATTATTCCATTTTAGATTACCTTCCTACTTTAATTTTCTACAATGATGTTTGGGTGTATAATGTATAAAGTTAAAATATTCTTGAATGTAAGACAGAGGCTAATGGGTAAGTACCATTTGTGCATAAAGACTTACATTGACCAGCAACTCCTGCAGATTTAAAACTCATGCTTTCACTTAATTTTCTGAACTTGAATAACTTGAGTTATTGTTTTTCCAGTAAGAAGAAGCCCAAAACATGTCTGCCATTACTGCATATTCATAGATAATTTCCACTTATGGTGAGAAGTGGAAACACACCCAAAGTGGCTCCAAATTGCATAGTTATAGATATAAAAGATTTTATGAAGTACTTCAATTGGAAGAAGATACAGATGGCAGAAAAAAATCCATACATCAAAAGGTCAAATATTAACGGTACCCTATTATTATTTTATTTTGGCCTTCATGAACCCAACAATGCATATGTGACATAAGGATTATTTTAAATGACTAATTCCAGTAAGGAATTTGGAAGAGTTACAGGAAGGAGGTACAGAAGCCTAAAGATCGGTAATTGTTGTGTACTGCTGCCACAAAAACAAATTTCACAGCATATGCACCAATGAAAATTAGCAATTCTGGTTCTGATTCAGAAGAGTTGTTAAGCTGTGCAATGAAGTTTGAGAAATGTATAGAGACATACAGCAATGCAGCATAGTTATAGGCCTTTTGGACCAATGTGTCCATGCTGACGACAGTGCCCACCACAACTAGTCCCAATTTCCTCTAAGCCCATAACTCTCTCAGTATTGTCTCATCATGCATCTAGCCAGGTGCTCCTAAAATAATGCTATTGCATCTGCCTCAAACTACCTCCTTTCTCTGTCAGCTTATTCTATATACTCACCAGTCTCCGTGAAAATGTTGCCCCTCAGGTCCCTCTTAAATCTTTCCCCTCTCACCCTAAATCTATGGCCCCTAAATTTGGACTCCTTTACCTTGGGCAAAAGACTGTTACCCATCCACCTTCTCCTAATTTAAAATATTTCCTCTGTTACAAAGAATGAAGACCTAGCCTGGCTAACCTCTCTCCATAACTTGGGCCCTCTTATCCTAGAAACATCCTTGTAAATCTTTTCTGCACTCCTTTCAGTTTAACCATGTCTGTCTTATAACAGGCTAACCAAAATTGTACACAGTACTCCCAAGTGCAGCCTCACCAACAACATTTACAACTGCAACATAATGTACCGACTCTTATACTGAATGCCCAGACTGATGAAGGCCAGTGTGCTTTTCACCACCCTGTCGAGCTGTGATCTTGCTTTCAATGAACTATGTTCTTTTACTCTAGGGGAATGTGCCTGGGGAGAGAGGGTTGTATGAATGGGGAGTGTTGAATGCATCAGAGAGTCATAGAGGGAGTGATCCCTGTGGAAGAAGAAAGGGATGGGGAGGGAAGATGTGGCTGGTTGTGGGATCCCATTGTAAAAGAAAAATCAGGTTGCCTAAAGTTGGAATATTCAATACAAGTGAGGTAATCATGTACATGCAAATCCTCCATCCTTATTTATTGCATCTGATGTGGCCTCTACATCAATGAGACCAGAAGCAAAATGGACAACCCCTTTGCCAAGCACATGCACTCCATCTGCCTTCCACATATCACTTCTTACTCTCCTCTCCTCCGTTTGCCTATCACCCCCTCCTTACCTGGGTCCACCTATCTCCTAACTGCTCTTCCCAACATCTTTAATTGCTTGCTACTTCCTCTTTGTCATTCAGACCAGATGAAGGGTCTCAACCCAGAACGTCAACTGTCCATTTCCCTCCATAGATGCTGCCTGACCCACTGAGTTCGTTCAACTTTTCTGTGTATTGCTGCTCTTTTTCGTTGTCTGTATCAGAAATTATCATTTTGGCTTAGTTTTTTTTTTCTATTCATATGGGCATGTCCTGCCATCTGGCTATTAGCATGAACATGGAAGAAAAACATGAAAACAGGTTACTTGGCCCAACTTATCCATGTCAACCAGTGAACCCCCAAGAACCAGCCACAGGAGAGAACATGTAGGGGGAGATAACCAGGTGAGGGGGATGGATGAGTCAGGAGATGGTGAGTAATAGGGTGGAGCCAGATGAGGAGGGGTGATGGTCAGATAGAGCCAGGTGGGAGAGGAATGGGTGGAGATAGCGACAGAGGTTGGGAGGTGACAGTGGAGGTAACAAAGGGCTGCAGGTTATGGAAACTGATCCCAAAGATAAGGGAGAGGAGGGTGAAGCAGAGAGGATAGGGGATTGAATTGGTGGAGTGTGAAGATAATAGACGGATCAGGACATGAAGAGGAAAGGAAATGTCAAACTGAGAGCTTGTAGGGGTGTGTGAAAAATCTCACATAGTCTAGTGTAGTTTTGTGTTGTTTCATGTAGCACCAGGGTCCTGGTGGAATATTGTTTCATTTTTACTGTGAACTGTACCAGCAGTTTATGGTTGAAATGACAATAAATTTGACTTGACTATGTGAGACAACTCAAGGCTACACTAGACTACGTGAAAACAACATAAAAACTGTACTAGACTACAGACCTGCACATGACTACATAAAGTGCACAAAACAGTGCAGGGCAGTACAATAATTAATAAACAAGACAACAGGCACAGTAAAGGACAAATTACAATATAATAAATGATGTAGATATCAGTCTGGACTCGTGAGTATTGAGGAGTCTGATGGCTTGGGGGAGGAAACTGGTGCACAGTCTGGTTGTGAGAGCCCGAATACTTTGGTACCTTTTGCCAGATGGCAGGAGGGAGAAGAGTTTGTGTGAGGGGTGTGTGGGGTCCTTCACAATACTGTTACCTTTGCGGGTGCAGCATGTGGTGTAAATGTCTGTAATAGCAGGAAGAGAGACCCCCATGATCTTCTCAGCTGACCTCACTATCTGCTGCAGTGTCTTGTGATCCAAGACGGTGCAATTCCCAAACCAGGCAGTGATGCAGCTGCTGTATAAAGAAGCATACTTTCATCCTACTTCAACTGGTATATTTAGCCACTTAGCTTCAACCTAACAGATATTCTCCTCATTCTACCCATCCCTCCCTACCTTCTCTTCTACTGAAAAAGACTTCTCTCATTCCCAATGATGACAAAGCTTCCTAGCTCTGAAACGCTAAATACTTTTCATTTCACAGATGCTGCTTGAAAACTTTCAACACTTTTAGCTTCTGTTCCAGCAATTGGGTGTGGAACTTAACAGTTAAAAGGACAGTAGTAAGTTGTCACATTCTATTAACCCATTCATGGAGCTAGCCCTCAACATTTACTGCCTAAGCCTCATGGCCTGTTCTGTCTCACTGGACATCAAAGGCAGCAGGTAACAATATCAATTGGTGACATAGAACCATAAAAGGTTAATGCAGCTGGGGAAAACTACAGAGAGTTGGACCAAAGCAAATGTTATGTCACCTACCAAATTTCTTCCAGTGATGAAGGCTCATCCTGAGGATACAGCTCCTGGCTATCACTTCATCGTCAATCTCCTCCTGTACATACTTCATGAATTGATAGCAGTCTGCTGCATCCCTCCCTTCTTTGTACCTTAGACACTAGACCATCGACAGTGCACTGGAGAACTGAATGCCATTTCTTTAGGTTGTTAGTCCTTTAGTCCATTGTTAGCATGACTATATCATTAAAATAGGACTCATAGTGTCGTGTTTTACGCAGCTTGTAAATGTAAGCCCCAGAGAACCATTCTCCATTAGCACATGGAGAACCTTTCACTCCTGCACACCCATCATGTTTGTTGTTACCGAACATTTGGCTGTCCTTTATTCCTGGATTCATAGAGAGCTTTCCCTTCTTAGACACTTGGGGATAATGAAGTGCCTTTTCTAATTATGTGGATTCTCTATTAATGTTGTATGTCAATCAAGGAAGTTTATTATTTATTGTTCTGCCACCAATGGGTCTCTTAAACTGAATGTGGGATACAAACAAATTAAGCAAACGGATTACTTTTTTAAAACCACACTAAATTTCAGTTCTGGCATTTTAAGAGTGCCAGTAGATTTGCAAGTAAATAAAATGCTCCAGAATAGGGATTTGATCTTTGTGCAGAAACCAATATGCTTGGGCAAGATTTTAACTCCCTCCAGTAGAATTTCTATAGATGTATGATGGAGAGCATTCTGATTGGTTGCATCTCATCATGGTGTAGAGTTTCC
The DNA here is from genome assembly GCF_048418815.1 of Hemitrygon akajei. NCBI lineage: Eukaryota > Metazoa > Chordata > Chondrichthyes > Myliobatiformes > Dasyatidae > Hemitrygon > Hemitrygon akajei. The sequence continues at coordinate 51,349,190 of NC_133124.1, read as the reverse complement.
AATGCACAAAATAGAAAAAGACTGCCGAGGGTTGTAGACTCAGTCAGCTTCATCATGGGCACAACCCTCCCTACCATCTAAGATATCTTCAGGAAGCAGTGCCTCAAGAAGACATCATCCACTGGGGAGAAGGTACATGAGCCTGAAGACCCACACTTAATGATTCAGAAACAGTTTCTTCCCTTCTGCTATCAGAATTATGAATGGTCCATGAACACAGCTTCATCATTCCTCTTATTTTTGCACAGATTATTTTTATAGTAATTTTATGCCTTTATGCTGTACTGCTGTCGCAAAACAACAAAATTCACTTCATAAAAATCAATGATAATAAATCTGATTCTGGAAACTGAACGGTATGAAAAGTCAACCAATCCACTTACCAAGTTTTTCACTCTATTGCCTTGCAGCTGATTATGCAAGCTTGTCAGTAAATAGACTGTCGAAGACATTATCTTGACCTAATCAGTGGAGTACTAATATGGGCACTGCTTAGTAGAAGCTGGAAAATGTGGGGGTCATTTAAAGGAATTAAAATAGATTATTTTTATAGTATCCGAATGAGCAGGATTGTTGTTCTGATCCCATAAAAAATAATTTTATGCTTTGGCTTCAGATCTTTTGTGCTCCTAATCACCATCACAAATCCCATCAGCGATGTTGCTACTGGTGACGAGACCATTGCATCATCCACAGTTTTACAGTTCAAACAGGACAAGCTGCCGTTATCAGCTGTATTTAAATTGAATCTAACAATTAAAATGGATGGCCTCCCAGCATTTGCAGTTCCACCTTCATATTGATTTTTTTAATCTCATCTTGTGAAATTGAATTAATTATTGGAGAATAAGTATATATCCCAGGGCTGAGAAATTAGACCATTCAATACCTATTGTACAGATATTAAACAAGTCCACAAGAGTTCAGTGTAGCGTGGGCTTCGCATGAGCTGTCAAATCTGTTTCTCTCTCCATGGATGCTACCTGGCTTATTGGGTATCTCCACCTCTTTCTGTTTGAGGTTGAGTGAAGCAATCAGTGTGCATAGACTCTCCACACTGGATGTACTCTACCCTCTATGTTGTTCAGAAATCTTCCATAGGTGTCCAGCTTATCTACCTGAAAATCATTGACTCAAGGCCTGATTCAGACAATTTTATGAAAATTGATCACAAAATTAAAGGGACCTCTTCATGTTACCAGCCAAAAGCAAATTACAAATTTGTAATCTGTAGATTATTGAATACCAGGATGGGAGGAAGTGTGGTCTCCCCAACTTTACACACAACTGCTCACCATCATTTCATCTTTCTCTAACTACCTGACTGAATTTGGAGCCTCCTAAAATCTATTGCTGCCTTTGCACGTGAATGTTAACTACAGCCAACTGCAAGAAAGCTTTGCTGGTGGGCTTAGTTCAGTCTGTAATTTTAGGACTTCGACATCTTTGGAAGATAAGTTAAAGGAGAATCCTAAGAGATTCTACAAATATATTAAAAGCAAAAGAATAACTTGAGAAAGAATAGGTCCCCTTGAGGAACAATGTATGGAACCACAGAAACTGACTGAGATGTTAAATAACTATCTCTCATCCATGGAGAAGGTTGTGGAAGATAAGGTATTAAAGGAAATTAATTGTGAGATATATCAAAATGCATGCATTGCAACTAAGGATGTCTTAAGGCTTATTTTGATGCACATGATCTATCTGCATTTGGAAAGGCTAGTACTAATAAAAGATTCTATGGCTTTCTGCATAGAAAATTGTGTCTCACAAACCTTTTGAGTTTTTTGAAAAGGTTTACAGAAGGTTGACAAGGGCAGGGTGGTAAACATCTATGTGGACTTTAGTGAGGCCTTTAACAAGGTTTCATATAGAAGGCTAGTCTGGAAGGTTAGATCACATGTGGTTCAGGGTGAGATAGCTAACTGGATACAAAATTGCCCTGTTGGAAGGAAATAGAGGATGATGGTGAAGGGTTGTTGTTCAGAGTGGAGGGTTTTTTTACAGTGCTGTGCCACAGGAATTAGTGCTGTGTCCACTGCTAGCTATATTAATGATTTGGATGACAATGTTTTTAACTTGATTAATACATGAAGCAGTGATGTGAATCATGAAGAAGGAGGTCGAGATGAACTGGGTAAATGGGAGAATTAGATAATGCCCTGGAGAATGTTGAAAAAAGAGTGACCTAGATGTACAGGTACATAGTTCCCTGAAAAATGTTACAATGGTAGACAAGGTGAAGAATTTGTTTGGTTTGACTTCATTGGTAAGGCCATTGATTACAATAGTTGGGGTACTACATTGCAACTGTACAAATTGTTGGTGAGACCACACATGGAGTATTGTGCACAGTAGCTTGAGAGCAATAGGAAGGATCTCATTAATGCTAGGGCTCATTGATAGCAGGACATAGACATAAATTATAAGAAGATGATAGGTAGGGACTTCGTTTTGCTGAGAGATGAATGTATAGAGGTATGTAAAATCAGTGGGGGGGGGGAGCATAAATAAGTAAGATGATCACAGTCTTATTCCCAGGATAGGGAAGTCTGCATACCTGACCTGAGTATTAAATTGTAAAGTCTCTGGTATTTTTACACTCTGACACTATCCAATGAAGCACATTTTTCCCACAGTTGGAACTCCATTGAGGTAGAGAGCTGGCAGCACCAAGTTAACTTAAGATCAGATGATGACATCAGAGGCTGATCTATTTGGCAGCTGAGAGGCAACTCTTAGTGACTTGACTCAGACCAGTACAAAATTGTGATCTGATGAGATTATAAGTTAAGTGCCTTATTCTTACAATCACTGATCCATGACAGTTCACCATTCCTTTGAAATGGAGCACTTTGCTTCTAGAAACTTGCTCCATGAAGCTCACGACTTTCTTCCTGACACTGTGAATGTAGTGATCCATATCCTTTTCCACATCCCAGAGATACCGCTCACTTCAAAAACTTTTAATAGATAAGTGAATAATCAAGAATTAAATCTAAAGTCTTTAGTTGGAATAAAGTGGAAATACTTTAATGAATATATCTAATTTGAATATTTTCATGACTATTGGTATTTTGCCTATCCTTATTTGGCTGACCTCACAGATGAGCCACAGGTAACATTCATTTTACAAAACAGATGAAGCTTTGGTATCAAAATGCCCTGGTATGACAACTGAACTACACGTGACTGTAATAAACTGCAGAGAGTTGTGGACGCACTCAGCACATCACAGAAACCAGCCTCCCCTCCAGGAGCTGTCTGTACTTCTTGCTGCCTCAGTAAAGCAACCGGTATAATCCAAGACCGCACCACCTTGACATTCTTTCTTCTCCCCTCATCCACAGAGCAGAAAATATAACAGCCTGAAAGCAAGAGCCACCAGGCTGAAGGACTGGTGTAATTGTATGATTCCCTGGTAAAATAACGTTTGACTCTTGACCTTACAATCTACCTTGTTAAGATCTTGCACTATATTGTTTACCTGCACTGCACTTTCTTTGTAGCTGCAGTACTTTATTCAGCATTCTCTTATTGTTTTACCTTCTTACACGGACCTCCATGAATTCTATAATGATTGATCTGTATGATCAGTATGCAAGGTAAGCTTTTCACTCTACCTGGTACACGTGGAAATAATAAACCAACTACAATTCCAAAGTTTTTTATATATATTCATCACACTGCTTTAATACTTTTACCATACAATTAATCCTTTGTATCTGTGTATCTTTGAATCTTCGCTTTTTACAGCTAGATCCTGGACGCTCTTACCTCTGCCCCTCTGACCCTCAACACAGAGCCCCTAGAACTGTGTCCTGAGCCCCCTCCTCTACCCCCTATACACCCATGACTATGTTGCTATACACAGCTCCAACCTGCTGGTCAAATTTACAGATGATACGACATTGATAGGCCTTATTTCCAACAATGACGAGACAGCCTACAAAGAAGTCAATGCCCTGACATAGTGATGCCAAGAAAACAACCTCTCTCTCAAAATAGAGAAAACAAAGGAGTTGATCGTAGATTACAGGAGAAACGGAGACAGGCTAGTCCCTATTGGTGTCAATGGGACTGTAGTTGAGAGAGTGAGTAATTTCAAGTTCCTCAGGATATACATCACCAACGGTCTTACCTGGACTGAACATACCATCTGTATGGTAAAGAAAGCACAACAGTGCCTCTTTTACCTCAGATGATTGAAGAAGTTTGGCATGAGTCTCTAAATCCTCGGGACTTTCTTCAGGGGCACCATCAAGAGCATCCTGACTGGCTGTGTTACTGCCTGGTGCGGGAACTGTACTTCCCTCAATCGCAGCGCACTGTAGAGAATGGTGTGGACGGCCCAGCGCATCTGTAGATGTGAACTGCTTCTATTCAGGACATTTACAGCAGCAGGTGCGTAAAAAGGGCCCGGAGGATCATCAAAGATTTGAGCCACCCCAACCACAAACTTTCGGCCATTTCCATCTGGCAAATGGTACCACAGCATTAATGCCAGAACCAAAAGGTTTCAGGACAGCATCTTTCATCAGGCCATCAGATTAATCGATACACATTGATCTGATTGCATATCTGACTGTACATACATGAATACAAAACAATCAAGTATTCAATCTTAGTGTTTGGGCAATATCCTCCCACATTTCCCTTCCTTATTGCTTGTACATAGCAATGGAGATGCAACATAAAGGATTTTACTCCCTCATGTTGTGAGATGGATGTAAGACGTAAATTCTAACTCATCTTTCATTCAGTTCCCTGTTGAATCTTAGAATTAGATCTGCTTTAACTAACTTTCCTGGCAATGCTTTTAAAGTCAAACAAGTCCGGTATGTCTGCTGTCTATTTCACTACGTAGAACAAATATAAAAGCATTAACTTTATTTGTCACAGGTACATCGAAACAACAGTAAGATGCGTCGTTTGCATCAAATCAAATCAACGAGGACTGTGCTGCGCAGCCTGCATCACCACATTTGCAGCGTCAATATACCACACCCACAACCCACTAACCCTAACCATGCATCTGTTCCGAGGAATCAGGAATCCGAGAGCAGAGGTTTAAGGTGAGAAGGGAGAGAATTAATAGGAATGTGAGCAGCCAGAAGGTGATGCACATATGAAATGAGCAGCCAGAGAAACTGGTTGAGGCAGGTAAATAAACAACGTTTAAAAACAAACACATTTGACCAGATATGTGGATACAAAAAGTTTGGAGGGATATTTAAAGGACCCAATATGAGCAAAGGTGACTACCTTAGCGGAGCATCTTGGCTGGCATAAACCAGTTGGGCTGAAGAGCCTGTTTCTGTGCTCTGTTACTCTGTTTGCATCTCACCCATTCATGTTCTTGAACAAATCCAATGCAGATGCATTTCATTTTCAGTGTCCCACAATTCATGGACAAAACCAACTTCTCCAGTCTTATTACAAAATGGAAATTGCACATGCCTGTCATTTTATAGTAAACCTCATGCATTCAGTTGAGAATCTTAACATAAGGTGTAATGGCTGGTACTGAAAACAACAACTACTTGGTCCTCTGCTTCAGTGAAGATCTCACAGGTATTTTACTTACTGTTTTCTCAACATGTCCTGCCACTTTTGAAATAGTATATACACATATTCTCAGGTGTCTTTGTGCACCCTTTTAAAATTACGTCACCTAATTTGCATTGTCTTTCCTCATTCATCCTACCAAAATGGATCATTTATGTCTCAGTTACCCATAATATCAGTTAATATCTTCTTCATGTCGGTAACGCCTTCCATCAACTCCCCAGTCATCATGGACTCATCTTCACTCCTGAGCAGGAGAGAGGGGCTCTGGAGAAACTCAGACACAGCAAAGCATTGGGACTGAATGCTGTGAACCCCAAGGTCCTGAGCGGCTGTGTGGAGTTCTCCAGTGCATTTCCAATCTCAGTCTGGAAAGGGTCCCAACTGTGTGGAAAACATCATGTGTGGTCCCAGTACCCAAGAAGGGTCAACGAAAAATCTTGAATGACTATTGTCTAGTGGCCTTGACTTCACACATCATGAAGACCCTAGAGTAGCTGGACCTGGCTCACCTTTGACCCCTGCTCAGATCAGCCCTCGATCCCCTGCAGTTTGCCTACCAGGAGCACACTGGAGTCAACGATGCTGTCACTTTCCTGCTGAACAGAGCCTACTCCCATTTGAATAAACAGGGCAGCACCGTGAGGATTATATTATTTGATTTCTTAAGTGCCTTCAATACCATACAGCCCTTATTGGTGGGGGGAAAGCTCCATTCAGTGCAGATTAGCACTACCATTGTATCCTGATTAATGGACTACCTGACTGGCAGACCACAGTTTGTGGGGTTTCAGAGCTGTGTGTCAGACATGGCTATAAACAGCGCTGGGGCCCCACAGAGGACTGTATTGGCTCCTTTCCTGTTTACCCTATATACCTCGGACTTTAGATACCACCTTGAGTTATATCATATGCAGAAATTCCCTGATGATTCAGCAATAGTTGAGTGTATAAAGAGAGGATGGGAGGATGAATACACAGCCCAGGTGGAGGACTTTGTCGAATGGTGCAAGCTGAATTATCTGCAGTTCAACATCAGTAATGCAAAAGAGATGATGCTGGACTTTAGGAAGACTAAGGCTGCATTTTTTCCTGTTACTATTGATGGAGAGGACGTGGATGTGGTGAGGGCCTTCAAGTGCCTGGGGGTGCACCTGGATGACGGACTTAAGTGGAGCACCAAGACAGGGGCTGTGTACAAGAAGGGACAGAGTTGCCTCTACTTCCTGAGGAGATAGAGGTCCTTTGGAGTATGCAGGCCTCTCCTTCACATGTTGTACCAGTCTGTTGTTGCCAGTACAATCTTCTGTGTGGTGGTGTGCTGGGACAATTGCATCAACATGGGTGATGCCCAAAGGTTCAATAAACTGATTAGAAAGGCTGGCTCCGTTATAGGAGTCGAACTGGACAGATTGGAGGCTGTGGTAGAACAAAGGATCCTGTGGAAAATCATGTCTATTCTAGGGAGTGTTTCTCACCTTCTGCATGCCACCTTGGCTGAACAGAGCAGCACTAAGACAATCACACTGCTCCAAAGAACACTATAGGAGGTAATTCTTACCCTTGGCCATTAGGCTCTATAATGAGTCAACCGATAGCTGGGGAAGTGATAACCCGACCTCCTGTTAGACTGTTTGTGGTAACTGATTTTGTATTCTTTCTTACTTTTCTTCTAATATTTATATCTGTGCACTTGTAATGCTACTGTGACACAGTAATTTCCTTTGGGATCAATAAAATATCTATCTAGATAGATCTATCTAGCTATCTCATTGTGTTTACATAGATTTTGAGTTTTATATTATCTGAGAACTTTGAAGCTATATCCTACATAATAAAATCTAGACTGTTGATATATTAATATATTATCAAAAAAGTGCAATGCTGCTAATTCAGTGCATGATCAGAGAGGCCGAGATGTTACCTGGAATTATTGTGACAGAAAGATTAGAATGAACAGCCTATGTCACAATGTAATGTATGCTTTGTGGTTAATTAACTTTTGGGTTAATCAGCTATTAACCATTGATATAAAAATGGTGATCTATTATTGATTGTCTGGCTGGCAGACATGAATGAAAAAGCTGGATCAAAGGCAGCAACGTCGAAACAGAAAACGGATGACTTTCTGATGAAGAGTTCTGACAAACTCTTATTAAACATAATCATATTCAAAAATACTTATACAGTTGTACTTACAGATTCTACAATTAATTTTAATATCCTTTACATTAAAAATCTCAAAGTGAGTGCTGTTTGAGAAGGTGGAGGGAGAGTCACTGCCACACTAAAGGGGTCTAGAGAAAGATTGCTGGATTAATTAAAAGTTTGACCAAAGCCCTCACTATCAAAAGTAGGATGAAGTAGTAGGCTCTGGTGACCAAGGAGGTGAGAACCTCCAGTAAAGCTTCAGTCAGACCCGCAGCAGTGTGCCAACACAGTTCCAGAGGTCTCTCAATATGTGCCACAAGGCTTCCCCTTTCATTCACTATCTGACTTCACTTTAGGTTATATGTAAAATTATATGATTACTCAGCTGCACATGCATGATACAAACATGCAGCGAGATTTACTTTCAGTCTTGTACTGGACCCCAGCTGGTATAGTTCCACGTAAATACTATATTTTTCTTAAAATGTCTTTCAATATCAGAGCAACAAAAATAATTAATATAAAGGTAGTGCATGCCAAGTCAAGTCAAGTCAAGTCAAGCCACTTTTTATTGTCATTTCGACCATAACTGTTGGTACAGTACACAGTAAAAATGAGACAACGTTTATTCAGGATCATGGTGTTACATGACACAGTACAAAAACTAGACTGAGCTACGTAAAAAACAACACAGAAAAAAACTACACTGGACTACAGACCTACCCAGGACTGCAACACAGGAATTAAGCATGGACGAATGGTGGGAGCTCATGACTGGAAGATGAGGAAGTAATTATATACATGAGTTATGAATTTCTGTACGTGTAGTCTTCAGAATTAATACAGTCACCCATGCTAGTACCTTTCACATAATACCATGGGCTCTTATTTTGTGAAGCAGCCTCATGTGCGGCACCTTGTCAAATGCCTTCTGAAAGTCCAATTAACCAACATCCACTGACTCTCCTTCGTCTATCCTGCCTCAAAGAATTCCAACAAGTTTGAAAGGCAAGATTTCTATTTAGATAGATAGATACTTTATTCATCCCCATGGGGAAATTCAACTCTTTTCCAATGTCCCATACACTTGTTGTAGCAAAACTAATTACATACAATACTTAACTCAGTAAAAAATATGATATGCATCTAAATCACTATCTCAAAAAGCATTAATAATAGCTTTTAAAAAGTTCTTAAGTCCTGGCGGTAGAATTGTAAAGCCTAATGGCATTGGGGAGTATTGACCTCTTCATCCTGTCTGAGGAGCATTGCATCGATAGTAACCTGTCGCTGAAACTGCTTCTCTGTCTCTGGATGGTGCTATGTAGAGGATGTTCAGAGTTTTCCATAATTGACCGTAGCCTACTCAGCGCCCTTCGCTCAGCTACCGATGTTAAACTCTCCAGTACTTTGCCCACGACAGAGCCCGCCTTCCTTACCAGCTTATTAAGACGTGAGGCATCCCTCTTCTTAATGCTTATTTAAGGAAACTATGCTGAATTTGGCCTATTTGGTCATGTGATCCCAAGTACCCTGAAATCTCATCCATAATAATAGACTCTAACATCTTTCCACCACTGCAATCAGGCTAACTGGCCTATAAATTCCATTATTTACTGCCTCTCTTCCTTCTTAAAGAGTGGAGTGACATCTGCAATTTTTCAGTCCTCCAGAATCTAGTGATACCTTAAAGATTATTACTAATGCCTCCTCAATCTCTTTGGCTACCATTTTCAGAACCCTAGGTGCAGTCCATCAGGCTGAATTGACATCTATCTTCGGAGCGTTCAGCTTCCCAAGCACCTTTCCTTAGTAATATCAACCACACTCATTTCTGCCCCTTAGGCTCTTGAATTTTTGGCACACTGCTACTGTCTTCCACAGTGAAGACTAATGCAAAATACTTACTCAGTTCATCTGCCATTTCTTTGTCCCCACTACTACTTCTCCAGCATAATTTTCCAGCAGTCTGATATCCATTCTTTCCTTTTTATTATGCGTTAAATATCTTAAAAAATCTTTCAGTATCCTCTTTATCTGCTAACTTTCCACTAATTTTTGCTATAGTGTATGCTTTCTCTTTTGCTTTTATCTGAGCTATTAGCATGAATGGCCCCTAGAGGAAATTTTCATCAAGGGTGCACATTACAACTAAGTCTGGAATAACTTTTAAATTAGGTCCATTTATTTCTATTGTGCCGCTAATTGCTTTGTGAATTTGGATAAAGCACCTTTGATTTTTATGTTTTCTTTATTTCTTCCTACTGCAGAATCTCTCTAGTGCCCTGTCACCAGAATCTTCCCATTTCCATCACGCTCCACTGCAGCCTAGACAAAATGTCCTTAACTCTGTCACTGGGCAGACAACACTGCTCAAGTATCTTAGTTATAATTGCAGAGAATGACATTTATTCCCCTTACCATAATGTTCTCTGTAGCCTTTCTTGAATTATTTTGTATAGAATGGTGCAGTGATCAGATTACCATATGCCAGGAGTTTCCAACCTGGGGTCCATGGACTCCCCGCTTAAAGGTAGGGGTCCATGCCATAAGAAAGGTTGGGAACCCCTGCCATATGCCCTTTAACTTCTACACTTGCATGACCAGCTAAGACTAGTAGCATTTGGATTGAATGCTCTTGTACCACTGCCTTAACTTGGAGACCCACCCTTTGTCCATGATCTCTGCTTAAATCGAGGCTACTATCCGAGCTAAGATGGTAGCCTCTGAGCCAGGGGTGAGCCACGGTGGCAGGGCCTCCGGCACTGAGTCTGACCCTGAGGTGCAGAAGGGTGGGACAGAGAAGAAGAGAGCTGTCATCATTAGGGACTCTGTAGTCAGGCGAGCAGAAAGGAGATTTTGTGGACATGAGGACACCCGCATGGTTTGTTGCCTCCCGGGTGCCAGGGTCCGGGGATGTCACTGACCGGGTGCATGATACCCTGGTACGAGAGGGAAAACAACCAGAAGTCGTGATACATGTTGGTACCAACGACATAGGCAGAAAGAAGGATGAGGTCCTGAAGTGTGAGTTTCGGGAACTAGGCGGAAAGCTGAAGAACAGGACCTCAAGGGTGGCGTTCTCAGGATTGCTGCCAGTGCTACATGATAGTGATGATAGAATTGGAGGAGATGACAGTTGAATGTGTGGCTGAGGAGTTGGTGCAGGGGGCAAGGTTTTAGATTTTTGGATCATTGGGATCTCTTCTGGGGAAGGTGGGAGCTGTACAGATTGGATTGGTTGCACCTGAACTAGAGGGGGAGCAATATCCTTGCAGGTAGGTTTGCTAGCATAGTTCGGGAGGGTTTAAACTAATTTGCAAGGGGGATGGGACCCGGAGCGATAGAGCAGTGAAAGAAGTGCATGGAGAAAAGCCAGATCTAACATATAGAGGGGTTTTGAGGAAAGAGCAGCAGAATAAAGGGTTTAAAGGTAGTAAGGTAGAAGGGCTAAAGTGTGTGTACTTCAATGCAAGAATGCAAGGTGATGAACTGAGACTTTGGATACATACATGGAATTGTGATGTAGTCGCCATTACAGAGACTTGGCTGGCACCAGGGCAGGAATGGATTCTCAATATTCCAGGATTTCAGTGCTTTAAAAGGGATAGAGAGGGGGGGAAAGGAGGAGGAGGGGTGGCATTACTGGTCAGAGATACTATTACAGCTACAGAAAGGGTGGGTAATGTAGCAGGATCTTCTTTTGAGTCAGTATAGGTGGAAGTCAGGAATAGGAAGGGAGCAGTTACTCTACTGGGCGTATTCTATAGGCCCCCTAGTAGCAGCAGAGATACTGAGGAGCAGATTGGGAGGCAGATTTTGAAAAGTGCAAAAATATCAGGGTTGGTATCATGGGTGACTTTAACTTCCCTAATATTGATTGGCACCTGATTAGTTCCAATGGTTTGTTAAGTGTATCCAAGTCGGATTCCTGTCACAGTATGTTGACAGGCCGACTAGGGGGAATGCCATACTAGATCTATAGGGACTAGGACATAGGTACAAAATTAAGGGAGGGAAGTTTAGAGGGGACATCAGGGGTAAGTTTTTTACACAGAGGGTTGTGAGTGCCTGGAATGACATGCCAGGGATGGTGGTGGAGGCTAAAATATTAGGGGTATTTAAGAGCCTTTTGGGCAGGCACATGGATGAAAGAAAAATGGAGGGTTATGGGGTAGTGTGGGTTTAGTACTTTTTTTAAGGATCATATGGGTCGGCACAACATGGAGGGCTGAAGGGCCTGTACTGTGCTGTAGTGTTCTATGGTTCTATCTAGTATTAGGTAATGAACCGGGTCAGGTCACAGATCTATCAGTGGGTGAGCATCTGGGGGACAGTGATCACCATTCCCTGACCTTTAGCATTATCATAGAAAAGGATAGAATCAGAGAGGACAGGAAAATTTTTAATTGGGGAAGGACAAATTATGAGGCTATAAGGCTAGAACTTGCGGGTGTGAATTGGGATGATGTTTTTGCAGGGAAATGTACTATGGACATGTGGTCGATGTTTAGGGATCTCTTGCAGGATGTTAGGGATAAATTTGTCCTGGTGAGGAAGATAAAGAATGGTAGGGTGAAGGAACCATGGGTGACAAGTGAAGTGGAAAATCTAGTCAGGTGGAAGAAGGCAGCATACATAAGGTTTAGGAAGCAAGGATCAGATGGGTCTATTGAGGAATATAGGGTAGCAAGAAAGGAGCTTAAGAAGGGGCTGAGGAGAGCAAGAAGGGGGAATGAGAAGGCCTTGGCGAGTAGGGTAAAGGAAAACCCCAGGGCATTCTTCAATTATGTGAAGGACAAAAGGATAACAGGAGGGAAGGTAGGACTGGTTAGAGGTAAAAGTGGGAAGATATGCCTGGAGGCTGTTGAAGTGAGCGAGGTCCTCAATGAATACTTCTCTTCAGTATTCACCAATGAGAGGGAACTTGATGATGGTGAGGACAATATGAGTGAGGTTGATGTTCTGGAGCATGTTGATATTAAGGGAGAGGAAGTGTTGGAGTTGTTAAAATACATTAGGACATATAAGTTCCCGGGGCCTGATGGAATATTCCCCAGGCTGCTCCATGAGGCGAGGGAAGAGATTGCTAAGCCTCTGGCTAGGATCTTTATGTCCTCGTTGTCCACGGGAATGGTACCGGAAGATCGGAGGGAGGCGAATGTTGTCCCTTTGTTCAAAAAAGTTAGTAGGGATAGTCCAGGTAATTATAGACCAGTGAGCTTTACGTCTGTGGTGGGAAAGCTGTTGGAAAAGATTCTTAGAGATAGGATCTCTGGGCATTTGGAGAATCATGGTCTGATCAGGGACTGTCAGCATGGCTTTGTGAAGGGCAGATCGAGTCTAACAAACCTGATAGAGTTCTTTGAGGAGGTGACCAGGCATATAGATGTGGGTAGTACAGCGGATGTGATCTACATGGATTTTAGTAAGGCATTTAACAAGGTTCCACACAGTAGGCTTATTCAGAAAGTCAGAAGGCATGGGATCCAGGGAAGTTTGGCCAGATGGACTCAGAATTGGCTTGCCCACAGAAGGCAGAGGGTCGTGGTGGAGGGAGTACATTCAGATTGGAGGGTTGTGACTAGTGGTGTCCCACAAGGATCTGTTCTGGGACCTCTACTTTTTGTGATTTTTATTAACGACCTGGATGTGGGGGTAGAAGGGTGGGTTGGCAAGTTTGCAGATGACACAAAGGTTGGTGGTGTTGTAGATAGTGTAGAGGATTGTCGAAGATTGCAGAGAGACATTGATAGGATACAGAGGTGGGCTGAGAAGAGGCAGATGGAGTTCAACCCAGAGAAGTGTGAGGTGGTACACTTTGAAAGGACAAACTCCAAGGCAGAGCACAAAGTAAATGGCAGGATACTCGGTAGTGAGGAGGAGCAAAGGGGGTACATGTCCACAGATCCCTGAAAGTTGCCTCACAGGTAGATAGGGTAGTTAAGAAAGCTTATGGGGTGTTAGCTTTCATAAGTCGAGGGATAGAGTTTAACTCTATAAAACTCTGGTTAGGCCACACTTGGAGCACTGTGTTCAGTTCTTGTTGTCTCACTATAGGAAGGATGTGGAAGCATTGGAAAGGGTACAGAGGAGATTTACCAGGATGCTGCCTGGTTTAGAGAGTATGGATTATGATCAGAGATTAAGGGAGCTAGGGCTTTATTCGTTAGAGAGAAGGAGGATGAGAGGAGACATGATGGAGGTATACAAGATATTAAGAGGAATAGATAGAGTAGACAGCCAGCACCTCTTCCCCAGGGCACCACTGCTCAATACAAGAGGACGTGGCTTTAAGGTAAGGGGAGGGAAGTTCAAGGGGGATATTAGAGGAAGGTTTTTTACTCAGAGAGTGGTTGGTGCGTGGAATGCACTGCCTGAGTCAGTGGTGGAGGCTGATACACTAGTGAAATTTAAGGGACTACTGGACAGGTATATGGAGGAATTTAAGGCAGGGGGTTATATGGGAAGCAAGGTTTAAGCACAACATTGTGGGCTGAAGGGCCTGTACTGTGCTGTACTATTCTATGTTCTATTGGTGTGAATATCCCCTTGATGACATTTTCCAGGAATATTTCACCTACTATTCAACCTTGGACGAAACCCAATTTAATGCCAAGTACTAATAAAATTTAAATATTTACTGTTTGAAGCTAACACAAAACACCACAAATATAATTTCAGATTTATTTCTTTATCCTGTGTACATCGAAACATACAGAGAAATGCGATGTTTTTGTTAACAACCAATGCAACCTAAGGATGTGCTGGGAACAGCCCTCAGGTGCCACACATTCCAGTGTCAACATAGTATGCCAACAATGTTCAGCAGAACAACACAAGCAACAACAAAACCAACACAACAAGAACAAAAAAACAACCACAGCAAAATAAACCCCTTGGACCTACTCACACATATAAACAGGCTTCGAGCCACAGGGCAGGCCGCCTCTGAGTCTCCAGCAGACTTGCAGACTCGTCGACCCAAGGCCTTGGCCACTAGGCCTTGACTTCAGGACTTACTGATTTCATTCTTCAACCTTTGGGCTTCAGTCTTCAGCATCAACCTCATGACTCATCAGTGACAGGACCCTGAACTCCAAGCCTTCAACCCCAGACTCGATGGGTTGCCAGCCCTGAGAGTCACTGGCCCACGTGCTTCCAGCCCACACAGACCTCGGATCCCAAAACCTGCTGACCAGGGGGACTTGCTCTGGGGGTTTACCAGCCTGCATCCTCACTGGTCTTTGTCCACAGTGCTTGCTGGTCTCACAGGGATCACTGGCCTTTAACCCAATGGAGCAGTCCAACTTGGACTTTGGCCTGACTTCTAACTCCACCACATCCCTGTCCCTAAACCTTAGCCTGACCACCTAATCACCACCACTCTCTCCTGACAACCATCACCATGTACCAAAAAGCCAATATGTCTGAGCCATGACCTTGATGGAGACTGCAGCGACAAGCTATCCTGACTTTTTCAAGATGAGATAATCTGCAGATGTTGGAAATCCAAAGCAACACGCACAAAATGCTGGAAGAACTCAGCAGGCCAGGCATGCTGCCAAGTACTATGGAAAAGAGTAAACAGTTAACGTTTTGGATTGAGACCCTTCTTTTGGACTCATGAGCTTTACAAGATGTCATTGTTTTTCCTCTCCCTTGGTCATCAATTTCCCAACTTTGAACTCTGTCCAAACTGCTCATTGTCATCTAATCCCTTACATAAGGGCTGTATGGATTATAGGTTTCATCCTTGTTTTGCTCTCTGCTGCTGTGGAGTATAGAAATGGATAAAACCAGTGTTTACCGGGCTATAACATAGACAGAACCAATAAAACTTAAGTGGAAAGTGGTTAGCTACCAGTGACTAGTGGTATTCCACATGGGTTGGTATTAGGACCACTTCTTTTCACATTATATGTCAATTATTTGGATGATGGAACTGATGGCTTTATGGTCAATTTTGCAGACAATATAAAAATAAGTGGAGGGAGAGGTAGTTTTGAAGAAGCAGAGTTTCTGCAGAAGAACTTAAACAGAGTGGGAGAAGTGGCAGATAGTTTAGAGCAGTGTTTGGTCATGCATTTTGGCAGAAGGAATAAAACTGAAGACTATTTTCCAAATGGGGAGAAAATTCAATAATCTGAGGTGTAAACAGACTTGAATGTCCTTATGCAGGATTCCCTAAAGGCTATCTTGCAGATTGAATCGGTGGTGAGGAAGACAAATGCAATGTTAGCATTCATTTCCAGAGGACTAGTATATAGGAGAAAGGATGTAATGCTGAGGCTTTATAAGGCATTAGTCAGACCGCACTTGGGAGTATTGTGACTGGTTTTGGGCCTCTTATCAATGAAAAGATGTGCTGGTGTTGGAGATGGTGCAGAGGAAGTTCATGAGAATAAATAAGAAAGGGTTAACATATGAGGAATGTTTGATGGCTCTGGGCCTGTACTCGCTGGCATTTAGAAGAATGAAGGGGAAACTCATTGAAACCTGTCAAATATTGAAAGACCTTGGAAGAGCAGATGTGGAGGGAATGTTTTCTATCCTGGGTGAGTGTAGGACCAGAGAGAGGGTGCAGCCTCAGAATAGAGGGACATCCATTTAGAACAGAAATGAGAAAGAATTTCTTTAGCCAGAGGGTGTTGAATCTGTGGAATTCATTGCCACTGATGCAATGGAGGCCAAGTCGTTGAGTATATTTAAGCAGAGGTTGATAAGTTTTTCATTAATCAAGGTATCAAAGGTTACTGGAAAAGGCAGGAGAATGGGGTTGAGAGGGATAATAAATCAACCATGATGGAAAGGTGGAGCATATTTGAGGGGCTGAATGGCCTAATTCTGCTCCTATGTCTTATGGTCTTATGGTTAATTTTAATGAAATTCTTTGAGTCCTAATCAGAGTTTGTATTGCCAATTGTGGGAGTGAAGAATTATGACAATGTTTATCTGCATTACAAGTGTAAACTTTATAATCAAATACAATTTAATTTAATCTAATGAACAACGAGACCCAACTATATTGCCAAATGATGTTGAAAGAATTGAGGCTCATTTACAGACATGAAAAGCAAAATTGTAGAAAAGTATATTTACATTTTTTAATTACAGTGATTTGCAAAATGTCTGTAGGCGTATTTGTTTCTATGAGGGAAACAATTTAACAAGTATAAACAGTTCTTGTTCTTAAAAATACATCTATATCATGTTATTAAAAGCATTCTGTGCATTTGTTTTCCATATACATTCTTTGGTGCATTGCAGTTCATTTCATCAATCCAAGGGCATATGCCTTGCAGTCTGCTGCAGGAACAGGTGAGTCTGGGGTGTGGCATTGATTGGGCTGAAGACAAGTTCCAGGTGCAGCTGTAAGGAAAATCAGAGATCCCAGGAGCAGTGGAGGCCCAAGGCAGAGATCGGAGGAGCAACAGAGATGGTGGCAGAATCGATAAGGAAAATCAGGAACAGGTAGGATGTTATATGTATTGTTGCAAATGATGATGATGTGCTGTGTAATATTGCACTTTAGGACAAGTCTTAATTGTTTTTATGGATTAAAGTCATGATTCTTGTAACAATTTTTTGAAATCTGACTACATTATATGTTAATTGTTTAAAATTCAGCCAACCTGAGCTAAGGCAGAGTGTGCTGAATACGTGCACTTCTAAGAGTCAATGGCCTACAGGGATGAGAACTGGCGAGGAATAAGGCTCGGATCCCATTGACTGCTCCAGGGAGAATGGGCCAGTCAAAGAACAGCACATTAGACTAAATGGCCCTCTGTATTGTCAATTCTTTATGATGTTATAAAGCATTTTATAAAGAGCATATTTTCTTTTTAGCATATAGAAAATATGCTCTTTATAAAATGCTTCCTAACATAATTAGCATAATTACGCTAAAAATGGTAAGGTTGCTGCTCAATGTGCTAGAAGGCATGAAAAGGAACAACAATGTTTTCTTTAATTCAGAGAAGAAATGCAAATGTAATAACTACACTCTACTCTGGGATAGAATAATGTTTCAGTGCCTGTGTCTTTACCTGAGAAAGTCTAAATGCCAGGTTTGTGTTACAGGTACTCTGGTAAAAAGACTAATCAATTTTGAAGTCGGTGTATTATAGAGATGGACAGGGATGCATTTGGATTACATTTTGTTTTCAACCAGATGGGATTTTTCTCCAGCAGGTGGAGAACCTGTTGTTTATTTAATGCAGTTAGCTTCTGGTGCGTTGGAACAACCGGCGAACATGTTATTCACGTCAGGTTGCCAGGTGCGGCCTGGTTGGTATGCGTCAAGAGGGAGCTATATTTAATACTAACACCTGCTTATAACAGTGATACCTTTCTGACAATTGCTAATTGTTTTTATTGCTTTATGTTCTTTGAGTAGTCTCCTTAATTAATGTGAAAACCAAAATGATGAACTCCAGTTTATCTTAATAAACTTGTGCATGAATGTTACTGCCTGATAATATAAATGGAATAAGCTTATCTTTTGAGGATTAATTGGCTGCAAAAGTTCTTGATATTTAAATAAAATTAGTAACTTAATCGAGATCTTCTGTTGGTCAGGGCCAACCATAAATGTTGCGCCCTAGCTGTCTGCATGACACTCAAGCCAGGGCGATATGATGTGGAAAGTAAGCTGTTGCCCATACAGTAGGCTCCTCCTCTCCGCACAGTTGATGAATCCAAAGGAACGGCAGAGACCGATACGGTGTGGCACCAGAAGCATTGCAGAAATTGCCAGTCCGCATTGACTGCCTTAGGGACTCCAGCTCTGGATTTGTCCTCGGGGTTTACTCCTGAAGCCTTCCCATGAGTGGGTATAGCCACAAGGCAGGAGAGGTTTGAGATCAGAGTTTATCTTCTCCTTGATGAGCTGCCAACCATGGCACATGAGCCTCATCTGCCCAAAGCTATTGATTTTAAGGAGCCAGTAACTTACCTTTGCCCCTTTTACTGTCAGTAGAAACGGTTCCACTGGCCTTTGTAGTTAAGCCATAAGTGAAGGCCAGGAGCTGGTCTTGTTTGTCAGATTCAAATGAGGGTTTTTAATAGGTAGTGAGAGCTTACCCCCACTACCTCCCCCAGCTATGACAACCTTTAAGAACCAGTAATGTAATTATGACATTGTATTACTAATTGGTAATATTATTTTAGTGTTTATGCAGGATGTAAGCTCAACTCATTCTTTGACACTTTAATTCATTTCATAATATAACTTTTCACACCTGTGTTAGAATATCTTGTTCCTTCAGGAATCTTTGTGTATGCTATGGGAGATATTTTTCTTCAATTTCATAATCTATGATAGATAGAGATATTTGAGGAGGAAACATTTTAAGATAATTCGTTTTGGGATTGTCTAGATGATTCTTCCTGTCCTGTATCATCCCCATCCACCCCCTCCCCGTGACTCTAATGCTCGCATTGATTGGATGGTCAGCACTGGTCTACAAATTGGTTTGTGTTGACCTATCAATGGACCAGGACTCTATGAATGATCCCACCATTGAAATGGGTAAGGCTATGGCGCACCTAAATAATAAAGAGCCATGGGTCACATCAAACAGCCAGTGAGTAGCAGATGCTTACAGATGGTAAAGTATTGTTATGTTACTAGTGTGGCCATGACTGGGAATGGCTCTGAGGGAGATGCTGAAGAGAGGAGGGGCGCAGTTGGTCTGGAAGGGAGGAATAAGAATGAGTAAAAGGGTCATTTTAGAAACAATTACTGAGCCACTAGCTCTTTCAGAACTGGAATACCGCAGATTTGTCTTCAAATAAAACTGTATAATGTTATTTATGCCTGCTAAGTGCGGAGGAATATTGACAATGTAACTAGCATAACTGCTGGGACAGAATAATGGAACCAATTTTCCTGCATGAAGCCAAGACTCTTTCCTAACAGACTGAAATTGCCTGGCAACAGATGCTAGAAGGTAATGCACAACCCGACTCTCCTGGCAGTCAGTCAGGTGTTGCACATGCTGTTATTATTACAGCCCATCAAGGAGTGTGAACAAGAGCAGATTTCTTCAAATCGATTTTGTGTCATAACTTAGGGCAGATTTTGGCAGAACTTTGTTTTTTATCTAATTGTAATTTTGGTTAATACAATTCTCTTCTTGTTAAAAGGATGTAGGATTAAAGTGTTGCAACTTCAATAGAAAATGCAACTAGAAAACAAAATAAAATGTCTCAATTTAAACTGATGTGTTAACATTCAGAAGAATGGATTACAAGCCTTTTGAGTAGTAAGCAGGCTTCTAAGAATTTCTTTATTATTTGTTCATGACGTCGTGTTACTAAGAATACCAACCTTGTTTATTTGTGAATGCCTTTGAGAGAGCAGTGATGATCTACCACTAATGTCACATGTATGGGCTGTTTGTTATGAAATGCCAGGATCTGAACTCTGTAGTGATAAAGGAACAATGATATACTTTCAGATCTGAGTGATGTGTGACAAGGAGGGGAAATTGCAGGTGTTGGTGTTTCCACTTGTCTGCTGCCCTTGGCTGGTAGCAGTTGTCAATTTGAAAGGGACTATAATAGAAAATTTGACATTTTGGCACAGGGTATGTAGTAGATCATATACACTGCAGCCAGGGTCTACCTGCTTCTTGTTGCCATGGTATTTGGTTGGCTGGTCTAGTTATAGAGTCACACAACACAAACATAACCATGGGCCCATCATATTAAAATATCAAAGTACATATATGTCACTATATACAGCCCTGAGACGTATTTTCTTGCAGGCATGCTCAATAAATCCATAATAGACTAACAACTATGACAGAATCATTGACAGACCTCGCCCACTTAGGTGTACAAACAGTGAACCATATTCATGCCACCATCAAGTGCCCATCCATACTAATCCCATTTGCTGGCACTTGATCTGTAACTTTCTATGCCTTTTGTGATTCAAGTGTTTGGCTGCATATTTAATGTTGTGAGAGTACCTGCCTTCACCAGCTATTCAAGCAGTGCATTCCAGATTACAATCACTTTGAAAAAAAATCTTTCCTAGGTTCCTTTCAAGCCTGCACCCATGAGTTTTAGTCACCTTTACTCTTGGGGAAAAGTTTCCGATTACTGATTCTACAAGTGCTCTTCATAATTTAGCATACCTCTATCACTTCCATTTCCAGCTCTCAATATGTAGCCACCTGAATTCGCAGGTCCTTGCAATAATTGTCAGCCTCCACTGTTCACATCATCAGACTCTCATTTTTATTTGTGATAAACCAATTCTCTATAATCCCTCCACGAAAAAAAAACTTAAATGTACATCTTCCAATTTAAGGTGGCACTACCGATGTTGGGTGACAGCTTGCTGGTGCTTAACAAGGCAAGTATTACAACTAAATTGAACTGACTTTATTTCTTACATCCTTCACATACATGAGGAGTAAAGATCTTTATGTCTCCATTTAAATGTGCAATCATAGTAATTTATAATAAGTAGAACAGTCAATGTAACATAGAAATACACTCAAATCAGCATGAGTTAATCAGTCTGATGGCCTGGTAGAAGAAGCTGTGGTATCGTTTCCCGGATGGTAACAGCTGGAATAGATAGTGGTTGGGGTGACTCAGGACCCCAGTGATCCTACAGGCTCTTTTTACATACCTGTCTTTGTAAATGTCCTGAATCATGGGAAGTTCACAACTACACATGCACTAGATTGTCTGCACCACTCTCCGCAGAATCCTGCAATTAAGGGAGGCACAGTTCCCATACCAGGCAGTGATGCAGCCAGTCAGGATGCTCTCAATTGTGCCCCTGTAGAAAGTTCTTAGGATTTGGGAACCCATACTAAACTTCCTCAACCATCCAAGGTGAAAGAGGCGCTTTTGTGCATTTTTTTTCACCACAAGGCTGGTGTGTACAGACCACATGAGATCCTCGGTGCTGTGGATGCCGAGGAACTTAAGGGTGTTTACCCTTTCAACCCCAGATCCACTGATGTCAATAATTTTTTCTGTGGTAAACTATCACTGCAAACAACGAAGAGGGGAGCAAAAGTAAGGCTGACTCAGGGGTTGAACTGTGTGGATGCGAGGAGAAGCGGTCAGAGCGAGTGAGAGACCGTGTCAGAGTTGGAGAAGGAATTGGAGTGAGTGAATCAGAGAGGAGTCAGTGTGGAGGAGTTTTGGAACCCATTCAACTGAACTGGAAGTGAGGTTGGATACTGAGGAGTTCAGTAGAGCAGAGGGATCTGGGAGTACAGAAACATAATTCCCTAAAAGTGGCATCACAAGTAGATAGGGTCGTAAAGAGAGCTTTTGGTACATTGGCCTTTATAAATCAAAGTATTGAGTATAAGAGTTGGAATGAAATAGTGAGGTTGTATAAGACATTGGTGAGACTGAATTTGGAGTATTATGTTCAGTTTTGGTCACCTAATTACAGGAAGGATATTAATAAGGTTGAAAGAGTGCAGAGAAGGTGCACAAGAATGTTGCTGGGACTTGAGAAACTGAGTTACAGAGAAAGGTTAGGACTTTATTCCCTGGAGTGTAGGAGAATGAGGGATGATTTGATAGAGGTGTATAAAATTATGATAGGTATAGATAGAGTGAATGCAAGCAGGCTTTTTCCACTGAGGCTAAGGGAGGGGAAAAAAAGAGGACATGGATTAAGGGTGAAGGGGGACAAGTTTAAAGGGAATATTAGGGGGGGCTTCTTCATGCAGAGAGTGGTGGGAGTGTTGAATGAGCTGCCAGATGAAGTGGTGAATGCGGGCTCACTTTTGACATTTAAGAAAAACTTGGACAGGTATATGGATGAGAGGGGTTTGGAGGGATATGGCCCAGGTGCAGGTCAGTGGGACCAGGCAGAAAATGGTTCGGCACAGCCAAGAAGGGCCAAAAGGCCTGTTTCTGTGCTGTAATGTTCTATGGTTCTATTAATGTTCTATGGATCAATCTGAGCACCGCCAATTTGGTAAGGTTACGAATGGCCTCTGGCTGGGAAGCAGGGCGCAGGCCGAAAGCATGCTGCTACAGTGAGCCCGGGCGCAGGCCGAGGGTGTACCGCTACGGTGGGTCCGGGCGCAGGCCGAGGGTGTACCGCTACGGCGGGTCCGGGCGCAGGCCGAGGGCGTACTGCTACGGTGGCTCCTGGCGCAGGCCAAGAGCGTACCGCTACGGCGGGTCCGGGCGCAGGCCGAGGGCGTACCGCTACGGCGGGTCCGGGCGCAGGCCGAGAGCGTACCACTACAGTGGGTCTGGGTACTAGTGCAGGGAATGACCCGGTGTTTGGATGATTTAAACGCCGACTCATTAGACTGAAAATGCAAGGTGTCGGGACTGGAGGCGAGGGTTGGGCCAATTCCACTTGCTCACTGAAGCTGTCTACAAGAAGGTTCAGAGCCGTCTCTATTTCCTGAGGTGACTGAGGTCCTTTAACATCTGCTGGACGATGCTAAGGATGTTCTACTAGGCTGTGGTGGCCAGCGCTATCATGTTTGCTGTTGTGTGCTGGGGCAGCAGGCTGAGGGTAGCAGACACTAACAGAATCAACAAACTCATTCGTAAGGCCAGTGACGTTGTGGGGGTGGAACTGGACTCTCTGATGGTTGTGTCTGAAAAGAGTATGCTGTCCAAGTTGCATGCTATCTTGGACAATGACTCCCATCCACTCCACAATGTACTGGTGAGGCACAGGAGTACATTCAGCCAGAGACTCTTTCCACCGAGATGTAACACTGAGCATCATAGGAAGTCATTCCTACCTGTAGCCATCAAACTTTACAACTCCTCCCCCGGAGTGTCAGACACCCTGAGCCAATAGGCTGGTCCTGGACTTATTTCCACTTGGCATAATTAACTTATTATTTAATTATTTATGGTTTTATATTGCTATATTTCTTCATTATTCTTGGTTGGTGCAGCTGTAACGAAACCCAATTTCCCTTGGGATCAATAAAGTATGTCTGTCTGTCTGTCTGTTCCATGATATTTATTTCTCTCTCTCGCTCTCAGTGGCGCTGAGATTGTGAGACGGCTCTGGTTGCTACACGGTTTGTGTCTGCAAGCTTCACAGTGATTTGCCGTGCTATGTGATGAATTGGGACCGAGGCTCTGGGCCTACTTGGACTCAATTTGGATCAGAATGCTGTTGCTTGCTTTTATTGTTTGCATGATTTGTGTTTTTTTTTCTCTCTTTCTCTGTGCATTGCTTGTTGATTTTTTTTTCTTAATTGGGTTCTTTTGGGTTTCTTGCGTTGAGGCTGCCTGTAAGCAAATGAATCTCAAGGTTATATAATTTATACATTCTTTGATAATAAATATGCTTTGAATCCTGGCCATCAACCTCTAAGGCTGATAAGCAAAGGAAATAGTTCCTTCCTGATGAAGCTGCCTGGGCAAATTTTATACAAATTAATTAAATCCTCCCTTGGTCTCCTTTAAGCAAGCAACCCTCTCTGAGTCAATAATTGTTATTCTCCAGCCCTAGCAATTTTATGCCCACCACATCATTCCAGTATTCCAGTACAACTACAACGTTCCTGTATTGCGGTGACCAAGGTATTTGGGCTGTGGCCTAACAAGTTCTAGCTTTCCCTGTTCATATATTAGGCCTGTCACTTTCAGAGATTTGTGTTCCTCTACACTTCTGAGTATCCTTCCATTTATCATGTTCCCTTATCCTATTTGCCTTCTCAAACCATCACCTATCATTTACAGATTGAATTCTGTTTGTGTTTGTGCCAACCAAATCAATCCACACCTTTGAGTTTTGAACACTCTTTTCCACTGTCAAGCACATCACTAGTTTTAATATCAATGGTATTGGTCTATTATTGTCACACACAATGCAAAGCTTGACTTGCACACTGTTTATACAGATCAAATCATTAGACAGTCTATTGAGCTAGAATAAGATAAAACAATGATGTGGAGTAGAGTGTAAAAACTAATGAAAAAGTGTAGTGCAGGTAAACTATATTTTTCCTCACTGAGCCGATTTATTTTTTCAGTTGAAATTATTATTTTCCCTTTTATCTATTGGCTTTCAGTTTCCTGATTAATCTGACATGTGATTAATCTGGCATCCTGATTAATCAGATTAATCTACTACAGAATTTTGTCAAGTGCTCTGTTACACCCATGTAGACTATCGAATGCATGGCACTCGTTAATATGTTTTGTTACTGAGTCATGATGCACCATGAAAACGGGTCCTTCTACCAACCGAGTGTAGTCAGCCATTTACACTAATCCTATATAATCCCATTTATTTTCAATCTCTCCACGTTCCCATCACCTCTCCCCCAGGTTTGATCAATAACCTACAGACTAAAGGCAATTTACAGCGGCCAACTGGAGCACTCGTAAGAATCCCATGCATTTATCAGCTGAACATGCGAATTCTACACGCAAGACCCGAGGTCAGAATCATACCCGAGTCTCTGGTGCTGTGGGACCGCAGCTCTGCTACCCGTGTCATGGCCTCTCCTCAACATTCAAACAGCTTAGTCAAGCGTGGCCTTCATTTAGTCAATGCATGTTCATCATTCTCACTCCAACTGGTATCCCTCAGCATGCAATAATCTGTATCAATCATTGTGTGCCTGAATGACCTGTGCTCTGTTGATCCCTTTCTGCTTTATTAAAAGAAAAAGTTAGTCATCCATTATTTGGCAAAGGCCTGACCAAAACATAGCTTCATCTTATCTGAATGTCCTTGAGGATATTTACTAATAATTCTGTTTGGTCTAATGATTATTTTGTATCTGTGCATCAACTTCTAGCGATTTTTAGTGTACACCTGTTTCCTTCCCCACAGTTCCTACTCTCAAAAATACTAAGAATTGAAGTGTGTGAGTGGTTAGATGGATAGAATCAGAAGGGGAGGTTTTGTGTATTTAATACTTCAGTGATATTTGAGTAATATTGTAAATATATCATTAAGTATTCTCTCTTTATATAATTCATTACAGGTTATACGTAAAGGTACGTAAATGGTGTACGACATTATGCCACCACATCAATGTGCACACTTAACTGAAGTAAAAGAATAAGTAGACACATTTATCCCTGGCTCCCATGTTTTTTCTTTCAATTCATTTCTGGAGTTACAAAACATGACAGTGGCAACAAGGTAGACATAAAACTGACCCTAGATGGCTATCTACCTGTTGAAGCAAGTCCAGCAAGACATTCCAGTTTTAAAAAAAGTGTAGCACATATTTTCTTTGAAAGGAGAGAGAGAGAGTGAATGTTTGAGTCTTTTTTAAAAAAGTGAGTATATGTTTATTTGGAGGGGGACAAGAATGAATGAAATTTAAAATAAAAGGCAGAAAACCTTAAATTCACACGTTCATAAACAGTGAGTACCAAAGTTTTTTTTTAAAAAAACAGAACGGCTGGCTACATCAGAAAGGTAGATGTGTTCAGTTGCACAACAGATAACCAGATGATGTATACTGAACAAATTGAGCAGTATTTTAAAGCAAATGGAATAGCCAATAAGAAACGAGTTCCAGTTTTGCCTCGCAAACAAGAGGAAATCTGCAGATGCTGGAAATTCAAGCAACACGCACAAATTGCTGGTGGAACACAGCAGGCCAGGCAGCATCTACAGGAAGAAGTCCAGTCGAAGTTTCGGGCCAAGACCCTTCATCAGGACTAACTGACATCCAACCTACAGATTCACCAGTGAGTTCACACTGGGGAGTGGCGGTTCACCTGTTCAGACTGTGGGAAGGGATTCACTCGGTCATTTTGATGATTTTCCAGTTTTGCCTAGTGCACTTGGTGGAAAAATGTCCAGTTTCATTAGATGTTTAATGGCTCCAACCAAACCAAACAAAAGGAAGTTTGCAGATATTGTGGAAGTAATTCAGGAATGTTTACAACTGAAAACATTGTTGATTACATAGCACATTAAGTTTCATAAGTGGTATCAAAAGGAAGAGAAGACTATTCAGCTTATGTTACTGAAATGAAGAGATTGACTGAACATTGTCAATTCAGTGATGGGTTTAATGATCCACTGAGAGATCATTCAGTTTGTGGATCCTTACTGGAAACCATTCACAAACAGCTCCTAACTGAAGTAAAACACACATTTAAAAGAGCAGTTGAAATTGTTGTATCTGTGCAAAATGGCAGCCAGAGACACAATTGAGTTGCAGTCAGCAATGAAAATGAGTGTGAACAAAATTGCAGCATCTAAGCAGAGAAATAGTGTTACCATTGTGGCATGTGAGAAAATGCAACAAAGTAGGACACATGCAAAGAGCATGTTGGGCAGACACAAGTAAATGGACTGCACAGTGAAGATAAAAAGTCAAGTTGCAGTTTCAAGAAGAGCACTAATCTGCTTGCTGTTAATGAAAAATCTGGTTAAGGATGTGTGGTGAACTAGATATACCTGTCTGACTTCTCCTGTGGCTCCTCCCACAGACCCCTGCTGACTGCTCCTGTGGCTCCTCCCACAGACCCCTGCTGAATGTTCCTGTGGCTCCTCCCACAGACCCCTGTATAAAGGCGATTGAGGCCTGAGCCCGGCCTCATTCTCCAGGATGTAGTGTTGTTCATTCTTCCAGTCATTAAAAGCCGATATCTCGCTTCTTACGTCTCAGAGTGAGTTATTGATGGTGCATCAGGATGAGAGTGATACAGGACTGTGTACCCTTAAGATTTACAATGTAAAACATTGTAAAGAGACAAGAAATATGGCTTGCACCAGAAGTGAATGGCAAATCAATTAAAATGGAATTGGACATTGGCTCTGCTGTCACAGTCAATCCACAAAATGAGTGTGAATGGCATTTCAAAGATACTGAACCAGATCATGAGCACACCTTACAAAAGTTAAAACAAAGTAGACATGTTTAACCCTGGCTTCCATGTTTTTCTTCTGATTAATATTTGGAGTTACAAAACATAATAGGGAGGAGGTGAAAATATGTGACTGAGGACATGGCAAAGGATATGGATCAGTGGGGTGGAGAGAGAGAGAATTGTAGGAGGAAAGAGTTATCTCAAATAGAAAACTTCAATGTTCATAGCTTTGGGTTATAGACTACCCAGGTGAATACGAGGTGGTGTCTACTTTGTGCTTCACCCTACCAGTGCAGAAGTTTGAAGGCAGACATCTTGGTGTGACACTGGAAAGGGGAGTTGAAATGCCACATGGCTGGTACCTCAGGACAGCCATTGAAGACCGTGTCCGAGTACTCTGCAAACCTCCACTTGTCTCCACTCAGTCATGCCAATATAGAATAAGCCACATTAGGAATGCAGTAGATGAAGCTGGATGTTTGCCTGATCTGGAAGGGCTGATTATGTCTGTGGATGGTCATCATCATAGCTTGTCACACCAGACAGCCAGCCACTCTAGTGCTGTTTGGTTGCTGTTAAGCAGTTCAGTGTCAGCTAAATCGGGTGAGGGTGGGCAGTTGCACAGAACGTGTTCAATATTCTGCACCCTTTTGCCACAGTCACAGGATTTGCTGGTTTTTAAACCTCACTTCACCATATTGTCTCCCATCCTACAAACTCTCGCTCTCACTCTGTTGAGAGTTCACCACTTCATTCTGTCAAGCAGTGCCCTGTCTGGTAACATTTCTGTGGGGTCTTGCACTGTTTTGTTTGGTGGGGTTCTGGTTTCTGTTTGTTGCCAGGGGTCAATCCTGTATGTTTAGGGGGATGTTCCGTGCGGTACTTCCTCCACTGTAGCAAAGCTTTTCCTCGATTTTAGGCAGTTGGAAACTGACACATAATGATGTAGTGGGTGCCGTGGATCCGAGTTCTGTTTACTTTTTTCAATTTTTGTTGTAGTGTGTCTTCGGATCTCTGGGGGAGCAATGCCTGCAAGTCTGTAAATGATGTTAGTGGGTGTGGGGCGCAGTGTGCTCGTGATTATTCAGCAGGCTTCATTAAGCAACCTGACTATTTTCTTTGCGTGGGCTGATCTGCCCCACACAGGTGCACATTATTCTGCAGGTGCATAGCAGAGTACCAGGGCAGTTGATCGAAGTGTGTGAACATTAGCTCCCCATTTCGTGCCTGCTAATTTTTTTCAAGAGAGAATCGCGAGAGCCAACTTTCCCTTGGAATTTTTGGATGTGGGTGGCATATGAGAGCGTCCTATCTAGTGTCACACCCAGGTAAACTGGAGTCAGATGGTGTTCGAGCTCCTCCGCACACCAGGAGATCTTGAGTTTCTGAGCTGCTACTCAATTCCTCAGGTGGAATGCACACACTTGAGTTTTTGATGGATTTGGGTTCAGAGACCATTTTTCATAACACTGCTTCCTTGCTTCGAGGACTTCAACTTCTTGGAAGGAGTTATCTTGTGTTGCTATGCATAGGTTATCTGCATAGATAAACCTGTGTGTGTTAGGAAAGGTTGGTTGGTTGTTTGTGTAAAATTAAATAGTAGAGGTACCAGGACTAATCCCTGTGGTAGTCCGTTCTTTTGTGGACACCACCTACTCTTAATTCCGTTCATTTCTACATAAAATCTGCGATTTTTCTAGGAGGCTTCTTATTACTTTGACTGTGGTTTCATTCTTTAACATTTTTGATAATTTCAGTAGAAGGCCTCTGTGATTCATTATGTCATATGCTGCTGTTAAGTCAATGAATACTGCCCCTGTAATTTGTTGCATTTCAAAGCCATCCTCAATATACTGGGTTAAGTTCAGGACTTGAGCACAGCAAGAGCGGCCTGGCCTGAACCTGGCTTGGTCTGGTGTTAGAAGATCTTCGACTGAGGGGGATATTCTTTTCAGTATGAGTCTCTCGTAGAGTTTATAATGGGTGCAGAGCAAGGAAATTGGTCTGTAATTTTTAGGAATGTTGGGGTCTTTATTGGGTTTTAGGAGAGCAACAACTTTGGCTCTTCTCCACTTTAGGTATTTTTAATGATCTTAGGCAACAGTTAAAGAAGGGCAGAAGCCAGTGGAGTGTTCTAGGTCCAAGATGCTTAAGGAATTCATTAAGAATCCCATCTATGCCAGCAGCTTTGTTGGATTTTAGTTGTGATACTTCATCCTTTAATTCTTCTAGGGTGAGGGGTGGGAAGTTGTTATTCCAGTTTGAGAGAGCTGACTCCATCTTCTGATGTTGCTTTTCCTTTTGCCTCTGTTCCTCGTTATTTGATTGACTATTTAGTATTAGGTGGTGGGCAACCTGACTGGGTGTTACGGCAGCAATTCTCTGTGGTGGTCTATTGTCTGAGTTGAGTTTCGGAACAGTTGCCCATGCCTTCTTACTGGTTTTGCTCATGTCTGTGTTTTCTATCAGTTCCTGCCAATGCTGTTGTCTCTCTTGGCTCAGGAGGGACAGAACTGACTCTCCCATTTCAATTGTGTCTTGACCAAACAGGTCTTGGTCATATAAATTGACATACTCATCATAATTTTGTTTGATATAATTAGCCAATCCCGGAATATATTTGGTTCTGCAGCCTCTGGGTATATTCTGTTGTGCTACTTTCCAGATTAGTCAGACAAATTCATCATAATGATCAGATTCTGGTATGGTATCGATAAGTTGATCAAGGGATTCTGCGAAAGATGTCCAATTCACTTTTCTCAGGTTAAATCTTGGTAGGTACTTTGCTACAGGTCTCAGAACTGGAAGGGATTCTACCCGGACTGGACGGTGTTGGAATTTGGGTATATGTTGGAGGACTGTTCGTGTGAAGAGGTTGGAACTTGCTGAGTAACAAAGGCAAGGTCTGGGTTGTATCCTTTTCTCCATCTGTCACTTGTGAAGGTAGGGGTGTACTTTGGCTCATATAGTAGATGGCTATTAAAGCCACCAATAATGAGGTACATCTTGTCCTGGAGATCTCGGTAAGGTGGCCACATGAATGGTTCATAAGGGGGTTTGTAGACTGAAATGATATTTATGTGTTTTGTTTCAACTTTCAGAAATTCCATTGAGCCAGCTTAGATGTTTGCTGTGCTCATTACTATAGATTTATCTTTAACAAAGATTGCACTTCCGTAATTTTGGCTAGGGGTGTCAATAGCCAAGTGCGTTTCTGGCACATCGGGTTGGTTGTTCAGTCTCTGAGTTTCTTGTATGCATAAGCTCTCTGGTTTTAAGTTTGCCAGGATTTCTGCTTTACTGTGGCTGAAGCCTTCGATGTCGTGGCTAATGATTTTCATGATTTCCAGTGGGCTGAGGGTTTATACTTTTACCACCCACTGGATCACTTGGTCTGGCGCATAATGTCAGGATTGGTCTCCTTTCAGATTAACAGGGTCACAGCATAACTGTTCCTGACTCAACCCCTCTCTGGATGGTGGTGAGAGTGCAGGTGGAGAAATAAATGCTCCACATCCTTACTGTTATAGGGTAAAATGCGGAGGTCAGAGAGTGGTGATTGGGAAGGAATGAGCAGTCATGGAATCAGAGAGAGAGGGAGAGAGGTCCCTGTGGAAGGTGAGAAGAGGTGGTGGAATCTTGTTACATATGGTAGAAATAATGAAGGATGATGTGGAGGCTAATGGAGTGAAACATGATATCCAAAGGTACTATATATCTATCTTTTGTAAATATGCCATTATTTTTTCCCAATTTCTGCATCTACTCTCAAAATGAGGGTTTCCTTTCCAAAACATCTGAACTGTCCTCCTGTTTTTGGGAAACATGGCTCCCCATCTGCTGTGGTTAATGGAGACCTCTCTCACACTTCATTTTCCAGACATGACTTGCCTCACCTCACCTCCCTCCACCCCTCACTCCAAACAGATCATCCACTACATTACCTCTTCTTTCTCGTTTCATTTGCCCCACATCTCTCCCTTAATGGGTCCCATTATTATCTCTCTACTTATCAGATTCCAGAACGTGTTGCCTTTCTATACATGTTTATTACTTTCTACCCTCTGCCTCCACTTTCACTGTTCCTTCGCCCCACTTAACTCCATGTTCTTTTGTTTCCCTGTCTGCTTCCACCTATCACCCACACCTCCTCCAACTTCTCCCTTCATCCCCATCCTCCACCTGGTTCCATCTGCTCATCATCCTTTGCCCTCCCTCTGTCCACCTATCTCCTACCTGCCCATTTCTCAACCTTCCTCCTTTTCCCTTCATTCAAGCTTTCTTCCCTTTCCATTCTTCATCCTGATGCAGAGTCCTAATCCAAACCACAGATAATTCTTCTCCCTACAGATACTGCTTGAATATGCAGCTGACTTCCAAGAGCATTTTTTGCTACAAATTTCAGCATATACAGTGTGTTGTGTACCTTGAACTGACTAGATCAGTATACAATGGAGTATTTAATGAGCCTGTGCAATACTCTACTACAGTTCCAACCATCAATACCCTTTAGCCACAATGATCAGAAATTGATCTAGACCACCAGGAGGTAAAACATTTATAAAAGCAGATTAATTATCCCGTGACTCTCTTCCAGATGCAAAGCTTCTCCACTATCTGCAAAGCATGAGAGAATGATACCACAAAAGACCCAACGCAGACTGGGAGACTGTTTCACTGAACACCTACGCTCGGTCCACCAGAGAAAGCAGGATCTCCCAGTGGCCACACATTTTAATTCCACGTCCCATTACCATTCTGATATGTCTATCCATGGCCTCCTCTACTATCAAGATGAAGCCACACTCAGGTTGGAGGAACAACACCTTGTATACCGGCTGGGTAGCCTCCAACCTGATGGCATGAACATTGACCTCTCTAACTTCTGTTAATGCCCCTCCCCCCCTTCTTACCCCATCCCTGACATATTTAGTTGTTTGTTTTTATTTTCTTTCTCTCTGCCCATCACTCTGCCTGTTCTCCATCTCCCTCTGGTGCTCCCCTCCCCCTTTCTTTCTCCTGAGGCCTCCCGTCCCATGATCCTTTCCCTTCTCCAGCTCTGTATCACTTTCGCCAATCACCTTTCCAGCTCTTAGCTTCATCCCACCCCCTCCGGTCTTCTCCTATCATTTCGCATTTCCCCCTCCCTCCCACTACTTTCAAATCTCTTACTATCTTTCCCTTCAGTTAGCCCTGATGAAGGGTCTCAGCCTGAAACGGCGACAGTGCTTCTCCTTATAGATGCGCCTGGCCTGCTGTGTTCCACCAGCATTTTATGTGTGTTGCTTGAATTTCCAGCATCTGCAGATTTCCTCGTGTTTGCTCTTTTATAATTTCAATGTTTCTGCTTTCCTCCCTTCTTGAAGTGTTGAGTGACATTTGCAATTTTTCAGTCCTCCAGAAACATGCTGGAATCTAGTGGGGTTTTTTTTTTTTGCTAATGCCTCCACAATTTCTTCAGCTACCTCTTTTAGAATCCTGGGATGTAATCCATCTGGTCCAGATTACTTATCTACATTCAGACCTTTCAGCTTCCCAAGCATCTTTTCTCTGGTAGTAACAACTACACTAACTTCCACTGCTTGACACTCTCAAACTTTTGGCCTCCTGCTAATGCTTTCCACGGTGAAGACATACAAAATACTTATTTAGCTAGAGTCATAGATAAATGCAGCGCAGAAAGAGGCCCTTCAGCCCATCTAGTTGTTGACAAACCATTTAAACTGCCTACTTCCATTGACCTGCATCCAGATTATAGCCCAACCGTCTATACCCTGACCATATGCCTATCCAAATTTCTCTTGAACATTAATATCGAGCTTGCATGCACCACTTGTACTGACAGCTTATTTCACACTTCCACAACCCTCTGAGTAAAGAGTCTTATGTAACCCTTCAAATTTTTCACCTTTAACCCATGACCTCTGGTTGTAGTCCCAGCCATTCTCCGTCCATTTACCCTATCTATATCTGTCATAATTTTGTATATCTCTCTCGTGTCCCCTCCGTCTTCTATGTTCCAAGTAATAAAGTCCTAACCTACTTGTTCTTTCCTTGAAACTCAGGTCTTCCAGCCCCAGCAACATCCTTGTAAATTTTCTCTGTACTCTTTCAACCCTACTTGCATCTTTTCTACAGGTCAGTGACTAAAGCTGCACACAATACTCCAAATTAGGCCTCGCCTACATCTTGGAGAGCATCAATATAATATCCTATCTCCCGTACTCAATATTTTGATTTATGAAGACTAATGTGCCAAAAGGTTTCATTACAAACCCTACCCACCTGTGATGCCATTTTCAATAAATTATGGACCTGTATTCCCAGATCCCTTTGTTCTACTGCACTCCTTCATGCTCTACAAAGAATTCCAACAGATTTGTCAGGCAAGAATTTCCCTT
Organism: Hemitrygon akajei; assembly: GCF_048418815.1. Taxonomy (NCBI): domain Eukaryota; kingdom Metazoa; phylum Chordata; class Chondrichthyes; order Myliobatiformes; family Dasyatidae; genus Hemitrygon; species Hemitrygon akajei. The sequence goes on along the minus strand of NC_133124.1, from coordinate 51,315,249 downwards.
CAGGAAATCATGCTGAATTTGATGTATTTGATAATGTGGTGTGGAAGACTACCCTGGTCAGTGGCCACCACAGTGCAACACCTCACACCTGTCTACTTTAAATTCCATCTGCCGTTTTTCTGTCCATTTTTCCAGCTACAAGCTCTTCCACGCTGTCCACGACACCCCCACAATCTTGTCATCCACAAATTTGCTGATCCAGTTAATCACATAATAATCCAGATCATTAATATTGACAACAGACCCAGCCCTGATCCCTGGGACACTCCACTAGCCACAGGCTTCCAGTCAGAGAAGCAACCATCTACTACCACTCTCTGGCTTCTCCCACAAAATCGATACTAATCCAGTTTGTTACCTCATCCTGAATACCAAGTGACTGAACCTTTTTGATCAACTTCCCATGTGGGACCTTGTCATATGTCTTGCTAAAGTCCATGTAGACAAGGTCCACTGCCTTGCTTTCATTAATTTTTCTGGTAACTTGCTCGAAAAACTCTGTAAGATTGTTTAGACGTGACCTACTCCACACAAATCCATGCTGACTATCCCTAATCAGTCCAAGTTTATCCAAATACACTCATTCAGTCCCTCAACTAGGACCTCAATATCTCTTTTGAAGGCCTCTCACTTACCAAGTACAACGTTGCCAGAAAGCAACCTGTACCAATTCACACTTGCACTTTATGTAGTCCCGTGTAGGTCTGAAGTCTAATGTAGTTTTGTTTCTTTTCACATAGTCTAGTGTAATTTTGTGTTGTTTTGAGTAGTCTAGTGTAGTTTTGTGTTGTTTCATGTAGCACCATGCTCCTGGAGGAACATTGTTTCATTTTTACTGTGTACTGTGCCAGAAGTTATGGTTGAAATGACAATAAAAGCAACTTGACTTGCCAGATCCTCTCTGATAACATCAAAATTGGACTTTCTCCAATTTAGAATCTGCAGATCAGACCCATGTTTACTTTGAAAATCATGGCATTCTAATCACCAGATGCAAAGTGCTCTCAACACAAATTTCTGACACCTGCCCTGTCTCATTCCCTAATGGCAGATCAAGTATCACACACTCTGTCATTAGATTTCTATGTACTGATTAAGGAAACTTTCCTGAACACATTTGACAAACACCACCCCATCCGGTCAATTTATAGTATAGGAGTTCCAGTCAATATTTGGACAGTTAAAATCACCTACTATAAGAAGCTTGTGTTTCTTGCAACAGTCTACAGTCTCTCTACAAATTTGTTCCTCTGAATCCTGCATACTGTTGGGTGTCGATAGTACAGCTCCATTAATGTGGTCCTACCTTTCTTGTGCATCCGTCCCCCTCCAGCTTAAGTGCAAACCCTCTCTTCTGTACAGGTCCCATCTTCCCTGGAAAAGCTCCCAAAGATCCAAAAATCTGATGTCCTCTCATTTCATCTGCCATTTCCTTGTCCTTCATTACTACCTCTCCAGTGTCATTTTCCTGCAGTATGATATCTATTCTTGTCTCTCTTGCTGTTTTTTTTATATATATCTGAGAAAGAAATTTCTGGTAATCTTTTTGATATTATTGACTGGCTTACCTTCATATATCTTTTCCTTGTTTATGATATTTTTAGTTGCCTTCTGTTGCTTTTTAAAAGCTTCCCAATCCTCTAACTTTCCATTAGTTTTTGCTCTATTTATGTTCTTTCTTTTGCACTTATGTTGCCTTTGACTTCCCTTGTCAGCCATGGTTGCATCATCCTGCCTTTAGAATACTTCTTTGGTATGTATCTATCCTGCGCCTTTCGAATTGCTCCCAGAAACTCCAGCCATTGCTGTTCTGCTGTCATCCCTGCTGGTGTTGACTTCCAATCAACTTTGGCCAGTACTTTTCTCATGCCTCTCTATTTCTATTTACTACATAGTAACTTGTAACTTTATTTTCTCCCTCTCAAATTGCCTGGTGAATTCTATCATATTATGATTATTGCCTGCTGGGGGTTCCTTTACCTTGAGCTCCCTAATCAAGTTCATTACACAACGCCCAATCAAGAATTACCTTTCTCCCAGTGGGTTCAATGACAAGCTGCTCTTAAAAAGTCATCTTGTAGGCATTCTACAAATTTTCTCTTGCGATCCAGCACCACCCTCATTTTCCTGATCTACCTGCGTATTGAAATACCCCTTGACTCTCATAATGTTGCCCTTTTGACATGTCTTTTCTATCTCCTATTGTAATTTGTAGCCCATGTCCTGCTACTGTTAAGAGACCTGTATGTATCTCCCATCAGAGTCCTTTTAACTTGCAGTTTCTTAACTCTACCCACAAGGATTCTACATCTTTTAATCCTTTGTCACCTTTTTCTAAGGATTTGATTTCCCTGTTTCAGTGATAAAGCCTTGCACCCCTCTGCCTACTTGCCTGTCTTTTCAATATAATGTGTATCCTTGGATGTTGAGTTCCTAACTATAATTTTTGAGCCATGGCACAGTGTTGCCCACAACATCATACCTGCCAATCACTAACTGTTGTTCTAACAATGCCGATAAAACCCTGGATGGAGCAGTGCGTGTACTGTAAGGCTTGCAGGGTAAAGCAGGTGTAACCCTCAGGTTTGGCCAGCGCATGTTTGTCTAGGGGAAGACAGCCTCAGGCCCAGCCAAACTGTATGGATGCTGCGTGATTTTTACCCGGTTACAAATCCAAACTGCAAAATATCAGACAGTACACCATATGCAATTTAATGATTGAACTTTATAAATCTTACTCTGACTATAGGGTTAGTAAAGAAAAAAAAGGCCATTTTAATGAAATAGTCTAATGTGCACGTTGGAGCTCACGGATATGTCCCATCGTCCTCCATTGACCTTCTCCAAACGTTGCTGACCTTCAGACCCTCGCTCCTAGTACACTCCATCCGGCTGCCTACCAACTCTCTCCATTTGTGTCCTCTCTCTTCATCTCTCACCAACAAAAGACCACGAAATCCCTGCTCCCAGACCCATAAGAAAAAACAACATGCCTCCTATTGGCTAGCATACATTCCAAAGCCCCCATTATCTCCAGTCATAACCCAAACATTGCTGCTACAGAGAAACCATTACCTGAGCAGTGAAACATTACAGAGAGGCTATTATGTTAGCAGTGAAACCTTACAGTGCATTGCACAGATTTGTGCAGATGCTTTTCACAACCATTTCCCTAGGAGTAAGCTTTTTAAAAAGCACCATGGACTCTATACAGACCTTGCAAGTTGAAGTAAGACTTCCTTCTCATAGCAATCAGAGGAGTCCAACTGCTATCAATAAGCCCTGCTGCTACTTCGTTGTGCAGAGTGCCCATTTAACAATAGATGTGGGCATATTACAAAAGCAGCTAAGATTTTATATTATGTAGAAGAGGAAAAGTCTTTTGCCTGGTGAAGATCGATGACAGATGTTGGGTGGTTGGGAGGAATTTTTAAATGTCTGATTAAAATATGCTGTTTCTCATTTGCTATAATAATGGTGATTTACAGTGCCTTGTAAAAGCATTCAGCCCCAACCCTTTGTTTACATAAATGAGTGTAACAAACAGGGATTTGCTCAATTTAACTGAGAATTTTTATTTGTGAATCACATGCTCCTGTTTTCACAGTACAGCACAAAACAGGGAAAATTGTAAAGCATGAAAAACTGAAATATTGAAACCTGGAGTATCAACAGTTCAAAAGCATTCAACCCCCTTTGCTCAGTATTTAGATGAACTATATCTCGCAGTTATTATAGTTAGTAGTCTTTTTGGAAAGTTCCTGCTCGCTTTTCACAATGTTGTGGAGCAAGATTTGTCCAATCCTCCTTCCAAAATTACTCAAGCAGTGCCAGGTTAGTTGGAGAATGGTGGTGGGCAGCAGTCTTGGTCTTGCAGAGATGTTCAGTTGGATTAAGGTCAGGACTCTGACTGGGCCACTCAAGGATATCAATTTTCTTCATTTGCAGCCACTCCATGATTGCTTTGGCAGTGTGCTTTGGGTCGTTGTCCTACTGAAAGATGAACTTCCACCCAGTTTAAGTTTTCTGGCAGAGGCTAGCAAGATTTTATCCAGGATCTCTGTATTTAGCAACATTCATCTTTCCATCAATATTGACCAGATTTCCAGTCCCTGCTGATGAAAAACATCCCCATAGCATGATGCTACCTCCAATGTACTTTACAGTAGGAAGTGTTAGCTATCTGATTACATTTACACAACAAGTATCACTTGGTGTTGAGGCCAAGAAGTTGCACTTTAGTCTGATCCAGCCACAGGACCTTTTTCCAATCTTTCCAGTATCTTCTAAGTGACACTTTGCAAAGTCTTTACAGGCAAAGATGTGTGTTTTTTTAACCAGGGCTTCTTCCTTGCCACTCTTCCATAAATACCCTTTTTGTGCCAGGCCTTAGAAATTGTTGAGCCATGACGATCATCTTCATCCACAGATTTCTGCAGCTCATTCAGAGTGACTGTTGATGTCACAGTTGCCTCTCTTACAAATGCTATTCTTCTCCAGTGGTTGCTTAGAGGGGTGGCCTGACTTGGGCAGTGTGGCTTTGGTTTCATATTTTTCCACTTTTTCATGATGTACTGCACTGAGCTCCAGGGTATGTCCAGTGTCTTTAAGATGACCTTTTACCCTTCCCCGGCTTCTCAATCATTATTTCCTTGACTTCTGTTGAACACTCTTGTCTTCATTTTGGTTTGGCCCGTTGAAAATCTACCAAACTGCTGGAACTTACAGAGAGAGGGGTATTTATTCTTATGAATTCATTGAAAACAGGTGATCCTCCAATTTTCTACATCAACAAATTGGGGGAGTTGGTAAGGTAATATACAATATTGCACCTCAGGAAAGTTAGTATAGTAATTACAAAGGGGATGAATACCATTTCAGCCTCACAATTTTGTTTTTTAAGTTTTAATAAATTGTTGACAGGTTTTGGAATTTTTCTTTTGATTTGAAATGATCCACAATGCTTTTGTAGATTAGCTCAAAAATCCTACTTCAATATATTTTAACTTTAGAAAATGAGACAGTAAAATGTGAAAATAGTTGTCGGGGTTGAATACTTCAAGGCATTGTGCACATCTATCCAGATAGCATTCTGCCTAGGCTGTATCTTAAGTGGAACTATAAGACAGTAAAGGCCTTGGAACTGATAGAAATTTCCATGTTCTCTGGAACTAAACTTTCAATGGAAAGTGCACAAGAAGCTCTCTGTGCCTTTGAAGAGTTTTCAGTATTAAAATGATTAAGAACTATCTTGGTTGTCCTTTAAGGAGTGGAGTGTGGGGGACAGAAAGAATATGGTATCACATGTGTTAATGATTAACTATACCATGGCACCACCAAAATCTATTAAGAACCTATAACCACTTTAACAAATTGAGCATTCTGCATTTAGAGTTGAATCGATATTTTGTCATTGTCTTTGTCTGCAATTGACCTTTATGACTTGGCACAGGTCATTTAAAAAGTTACTGGACAAGAAGAAAATCTCTGAGAAGGATCTGTAAGAAAAGGGGTTGAGTCATTTTTGTTGGAAAACACGGTGTTTTCCCTTAACTGCTCCCTTATTAGCAAGATAATAAGAGAAGGATTTTTCCATTAATATTCACTGTGCTCGAATTATTGACAAGACTGCAAATAGCTTTGAGCAGTTCCAAGCCAAGAAGATCTAACTTAGAACTGAAACTTCTTTGTTTGAAAAGCAGTAATTTGCAACAGTAATTGATGGAACATAGAGTTCCATCTATGAAAATGTTCCTTTCGGCACACAATGTTGTGTTGACCATGTAACCAACTCTAGAAACTGCCAAGAATTACCCTACTGCATAGCCCTCTATTCTTTAAGCTCCATGTACCTATCTGAGAGTCTCTTACCTCCACCACCATCACTGGCAGTGCGTTCCACTCTGTGTGGAAAAACTTACCCCTGACATCCCTTCTGTACCTACTTCCAAGCACCTTAAAACTATGCCCCCTTGTGTTACATATTTCAGCCCTGGGAAAAAGCCTCTGGCTATTTGCATGATCAATGTCTCTCATCATCTTAGACACCTCTATCAGGTCACCTCTCGTATTCCGTCGCTCCAAGGAGAAAATGCCAAGTTCACTCAACCTATTCTCTTAAGGCACATACTCCAAGGCATTAGCAAAAGTACAAATACTATTTTCCTGAGCTGGAAAGCTCGTGCTGCCCAGACCAGGTTCCCCACACTAGTGTTCCCCAGATGAAGCCACAGTAATCCCAGTACAACTTTTATCCTTTATCCTTAGCCATTTTGGTAACCCTTGTGAATCACATGATTAAAGAACTTCCATATCCTCCATCTGCCATGTTGCATTGAAAGCTGAGATGTTGGCTGTCATAGGATATATTGGGGTTGGGTTCATAACTGTGATAATGGAATTTCCAACCTCATTTATATTTGACTTGATGGGCTCAAATCTCAGTGTCCTGTGCAAGTCTAGTATTGGGATTCCTACAGGAATTTTGAAATTCCTTGTAAGCTTTCTGGCTGGCCTACCAATGCACCAACTATTTAATTATCTACAGCTGTCAGCTTTCTTCTGTAGTTTGCTCCCTAAAACTTCTCATCTGTGTTTTCTAGAGCAAAACAGTGTATTATTTCCCCTCCAGGAAGCTGCCACCTGAGTCCCTCTATCCTGTTCCGAGTTGCAGGTAATCCATTCTCACTGATCACCTTGTACAGATCCTGCCTTAAGCTGACCTTCAAGTTATCTGAACTTGTAGACACAAGTGTTATATTATAAACAACTTCACCTTTCCTCTCTTCTACCACTGCTATGTTGCAGTTCTGAGTATCTGAATGAAGAAAGGCACAAGTGTCGTTCAGTTGTGAGGAAATACGAAGGTAGAAGTAATACATTTATGTTGGCTGCAACTTGTAAATTAAGTTATTCTGGGAAGAGGAGGAAGGGAACTTGAGACTGGCTAGGATACCTTTAATGTTTTCCCCATTGCCACTGGCCTTGGACTCGGTAATGAATTTCTAGAACAGATATAAACATCACTTCAATGGAAATAATGTACTGAAGTTTTGGTTATCTTCCACTAGTGAGCTTTTTTCTAGTCACTCTCTGTATTGCATTCCCTTGAAAGCAGGAGTGACATATGTCAATATCATCCAATCTGTTTAATTGATGCAGTTACCTGAGTAGAATAATTAGCAGTGTATTTATGCACTGATATATGGATGTGAAACTTCCTGTAGGTGACACAAGGGTCCAGCTATTAGGGCCACTGCCTTGCAGTACTAGAAAGCCAGATTTAATTCTAACCTTGGGTGCTGTCTGAGTGAATTTGTATATTTTCCCTGTGACTGACAGTTTCCTCCAACATTCTAAATACATGCCGGCTAGTAACTTATTTGGCCACTATAAATTTCCCCTGGCGTGTAAGCAAGTGATAGAATCTGGTGGTGGGGGGGGGGGAACAATGAGTTGAAGAGGTTGTAGCAGGGGAATAAAAGGTGTGGATTAGTGTAAATAGTTAACATCTGAAGGGCCTGTATCTGTGCTATTCCTATGATTCGGTAGTGTTATGTATGCAAGGATGCAGTCAGCAGATAAATGTTAGGTATGGGGACTAAATAAATCAAGTCCTCAATAGGTGAGGCATCAGAGTATCTGGGGATTTTGGTGTAAATGGTAAGATGATGACAGTAGACATTTGATCGATTGACTGACAATAATTTGGAAGTCAATCACTGAACTTTCAATCCTGGATCTAGATTTGTGGGTCTAGATTTGTTTTGCATTGGTCTTTAGAAATGGAAAATTACAGCATAGTAGAGGCCCTTTGGCCTCCAGTGTTGCACTGACCTTTTAACCTACCCTAAGATCAATCTATCTCTTCCCTCCTACATAACCCTCCATTTTTCTATCATCCATGTGCCTAAATAAGAGTTTCTTAAATGCACCTAATGTATCTGGCACTCCCACTCTTACCCTCCACTCTGCATAAAGAACTTGCCTATGCCTCCTCCCTATAGTTTCCTCCAATCACCTTAAAAATTATGTCCACTTGTATTAGACATTTCCACCCTGAGGAAAAAGTATCTGGCAATCCTTTCTATCTATGCCTCTTATCATCTTTCCAGCATTCTTAAGTCACCTCTCATCATCCTCCACTCCATAGAGAAAAGCCCTAGGCTCACTCCACTATCCTCATAAGACATGCAGTCTAGTCTAGGCAGCATCCTGGTAAATCTTCTCTGCACTCTCTCTAAAGCTTCCACATCCTTCCTATAATGAGGTGACCAGAACTTAACACAATATTCTAAGTGTAGTCGAACCAGGGTTTTACAGAGCCATGATATTGTCTCGCTGCTCTTGAACTCAAACTCCAGACTATAGGAGGCCAACACCCCATACACCTTCTTAACCATTCCATCAACTTGTGCAGCAACTTTGAGGGATCTATAGATGTGGGCACCAGGATCCCTCTGTTCCTCCACACTGCCAAGAAATTAAAATTGGGGTGGTGGGGGAACTTGCCTGTGATGTCAATATACAGCATAGTACTATCTTCTCCCACATTTTTCTAAGTATTTGTTGGTAGGCTTCAGCCTCATTCTGAAATGGAGTATTTCTCCTTTTTACTTTCTGTACCAAGTCATCCACAGCAGTTTTATAAATGCATGGTCATCCCTCTCCTATTTTTTGCCAATTTTGAATCTCTTTCAAATCAGCTTGCTCTAGGCTCTATCATGTTCTGCTGTGTCAATGGATCTTCCATTTAGGTGTGTATGTTTACTGTATGTGACTGTTGATAACGTGTCTTTGTACCTTGGCCCCATAGTAATGCTGTCTTGTTCGGCTGTATTCATATATAGTTAAGTGAAATTAAACTTAAATTGTACAGCTGCAAAGAAGCTGCTGTCAAGAGGAAGGGCAAGATATATACATTTCAAAGTCACCCTGATGAAGGGTCTTGGCCCAAAATGTCAACAGTGCTTCCCCCATAGATGCTGCCTGGCCTGCTGCATTTTGTGTGTGCTGCTTAATGAAAGTTATGCATTTTACTGTACTGTTGAGATGTACATATGATTAATAAATCTGAATCTGCACACGCAAAATGTCGAAAGAACTTAGCAGGTCAGGCAACATCTATGGAAAAGAATAAGAAGTTCCTCCGGGGGTGGGGGCAGGGTGTTGTGTGTTGCTTTGGATTTGCAGACTTTCTCGTGTTTAAAATCTGAATCAGAACTGGGTGTGTAGAGTATGGTGATGTGCTTCTGGATTCAGTGCTGAAACTGGTGTGTTAACCAATGTGAATTACATTTCAGGTAAGATGAGTCCAATGACACCAGTGTTCATCCTTGCGCTTACTCTAACCACTTTATTCTGGCTCCTCATGCTCATTCCAGTATGTCATTTATCACTGGTAATGACTTGCATTAGATACCTCTCCAAGTTGGCGTGCCAATGTGAGCCAACCTTTTCCCTGCAGTTACTCTCATTCTTTGGTACCTACTTGCCAAAAAAAAAGTGGAGAACCATGCAAAATGAGTTTATTTTTTCTTGTGGTTCAGCAATGAACAGAGACATATTGCACTTTTTGGCCCAGTATTTTTATTGAACTAGAAGTGAACAGAGGAAAGACTGGATTAGACTGATGTTTAGACCTGTGATATCTTTGGCACTAACAGATTCCTGCACGAAATGAATAGTCTTTTCACTCTGTTCATTTGAAGATCCCAGTTGTTTTATAAGGGTGTTTATTATCTGGGCATGAGGATTGAGATACTACTACATCATTAACTTATCCTCTGCTCAAACTGGGTGTCCCAGCGAATCTGGAAAAAAGATGCAATTAACTTGAACTACTTTGACCAATTGGTTTCTGCCTAATGCAGAATCACCAACATCAATTTGCTTTTCTAATTAAAGCAATCTACCTTAGTGCAGTAATGACAATGAGTGTGGTATCTTTCTGCTCCAGATGTCTGCACATCCACGGGAATATCACTGAGCCATTACAGGAGTATTAGGAATTATTCATTTAGACAATTCATGACTTTTTGTTATTGATTGTACCATGAGTATACAAGAATGCTTCCTGCTCAGTGGACAGATCATCAGAAGTGGGGTCTCAAAAGGCAAACATGCAGGACTAGAAAATGCTTTGTGTTCAAAAAAAAATTGAACCAATGCTGCACCTTGTCCTAGTTCTGCTTTAATGTGATGCATTAGGATTGACGTTAGAGGTATTTTTTTTCCCCCAGTTGTCTCCTTTTTGGAGATGTGATGTAGGAAATCTCAGGGTAGATTTTCTGCATTTGCTGTGCAACTCTGACATCAAGACACCTGCCCTAAATAGGAATAATGATGTTGTCCAGAAAAGGACAGAGTGACAGGAGAAGAGAAATTAGTACACCCCAGAGATGATAACTAGGTTCAATCATAGACTGGCGGAGGAGATGTACTGTAAAGGTCAGGTTTTTTGTGACAGCAGAGCCTGGAGATCATGGGATACAGCCAGAAGTGCAGGTTGGCAGTAGAAGCTCCTGTAGGATTGACAACCCTGAAACATAAAGTAATGCAGGAAGAGGAATTGGTTCACTAGAAAGCATTTATGGGTGAGGGCTCCACTGCCATAGCCTGCACCACAACAACCACACAGCATCAGCCCTCACACCTGCTCACTCACTGACAGCCAGGCAGCAACACATCCTTCCCTCACAATGAGCTAGACAAAAGCCACTCTCCCTTGCCCACAGTCACTAACAACCAAAAACTCCACTCCCTCCAACGTCCTGTCCACTGTTGGTCAGCCTCTCTCTTCCTTGTGCTCCCTGAGAACCAGAGAGCTACTTCTGTTTTCCCATATAATCAGACAGTAACATTGCCTTCATGCCCTTCCTTGGCTCTTCCACCTCCATCATCTCTGGCCAGTATCTTCACTGAGCTTAATAGTCTCCCAATATTAGGGGATGTTAGTTTTCAGTAATGATATGAGATGCAAATATGAAGATATTTGGTGTCTCTAATGAAGAATTGAACTTCCATCAATATATGTCATATTGCACATAGCTCAATATAGTCATGTTAAAGCAACTACAGCCTACATTATGACCAATGCAGGAATGACTTAAACTTGACATTACTATTCTCTTCTTCATGGAGAGAACCCATCCCTGTATTCAGGGATTCATCTTCAAAACTGGATGAGTATGCTGCAGTTGTTACCAACTTCATTAAAACCTGTGTGGATGAGTGTGTGCCCACAAAGACCTGCTGTATATTCCCAAACCAGGAGGTACATCGTTTGCTGGAGGCTAGATCTGTGGCATTCAAATCTGGCAACTCAGGCCTGTACTAGAAAACCTGGGATGATTTGTGGAGGGCTATTACAAGGGCGAAGAGACAATATCAAATGAGGTTGGAGGCATTACTTCCTACAAAGCAAAATCCAATAGTATGAATGGCAGCGATGCTTCACTACCAGATGAACTCAATGCCTTCTATGCACACTTTGAAAGGGTGAACACAAATACAGCTGTGAAGATTCCTGCTCTACCTGATGACCTGTGATCTCCGTCTCAGAGGCCGATGCTAGATTGTTTTTAAAGAGAGTGAACCCTCACAAGGTGGAAGGTCCCGATGGAGTACCTGGTAAGGCTCTGAAAACCTGTGCCAACCAACTAGCAGGAGTATTCAAGGACATTTTCAACCTCTCACTGCTACAGGCAGAAGTTCCCACTTCAAAAAGTCAACAATATACCAGTGCTTAAGAATAATAATGTGGGCTGCCTTAATGACTATCGCCCAGTAGCACTCATATCGACAGTGGTGAAATGCTTTGAGAGGCTGGTCATGACTAGACTGAACTCCTGCCTCAGCAAGGACCTGGACCCGTTGCAATTTACCTATCGCCACAATAGGTCAATGGCAGATGCGATCTTAATGGCTCTCCACACAGCTTTGGACCACCTGGACAAAACAAGCCTATGTCAGGATGCCGTTCATCAACTATTGCTCAGCATTTAATACCATCATTCCCACAATCCTGATTGAGAAGTTGCAAAACCTAGGCCTCTGTAGATCCCTCTGCAACTGGATCTTCATCTTCCTAATCTGTGTGGATTGGTGATAACATCTCCTCCTCGCTGACGATCAACACTAGGGCACCTCAAGGGTGTGTGCTTACCCCACTGCTCTACTCTCTATATACACGACTGTGTGGCTCGGCATAGCTCAAATACCATCTACAAATTTGCTGACAATACAGCCACTGTTGGTCGAATCTCAGGTGGTGATGAGAGGGCGTACAGGAGTGAGATATGTCAACTAGTGGAATGGTGCCACAGCAACAACCTGGCACTCCATATCAGTAAGACGAAAGAGCTGATTGTGGACTTCAGGAAGGGTAAGACAAAGGAACACATATCAATCCTCATAGAGGGATCAGAAGTGGAGAGAGTGAGCAGTGTCAAGTTCTCTGAGGATCTAACCTGGTCCCAATATATCAATGTAGTTATAAAGAAGACAAGACAGCAGCTATGCTTCATTAGGAGTTTAGAGAGATTTGGCATGACAACAAATATCCACAAAAACTTCTATAGTTGTACCATGGAGAGCATTCTGACAGGCTGCATCATTGTCTGGTATGGAGGGGCTACTGCACAGGACCGAAAGAAGCTGCAGAAGGTTGTAAATCTAGTCCACTCCATCCTGGGCACGAGCCTACAAAGTATCCAGGACATCTTTAGGGAGCAGTGTCTCAGAAAGGCAGCGTCCATTATTAAGGTCCTCCAGCACCTGGCGTATGCCCTTTTCTTACTGTTACCGTCCGGTAGGAGGTACAGAAGCCTGAAGGCACATACAACAATTCAGGAACAACTTTCTTCCCCTCTGCCACGGATTCCTAAATCTTTGGACACTACCTCACTTTTTTTAATATACCGTATTTGTTTTTGCATATTTTAAAAAATCAATTACGTATATTGAATAGATTTGTTTATTTTTTTCCTCTCTGCTAGATCATGTTTGCCTTGAACTGCTGCTGCTAAGTTAACAAATTTCACATCACATAAATCTGATTCTGATGTCATATTGCACATAGATAGCTCAATATAGTCATGGTGAAGCAGCTGCAGCCTACATTATGACCAATGCAGGAATGACCCAAACTTGATGTTTCTATTCTCTTCATGGAGAGAACCCATCCCCTTCCAATGGAACCCTTTACCCCAATAGGACAAGATATTTACAAGGTCAAATCCCTTCACAGTGGCATTCAGGGAAACCACAGCTCAACATGAATAAATGTTTCAGTTAAGGACCTTTAGTCAGACACCAGAGCTCTTAAAGTATGACACTCAATTTAAAACTGTTATAGTGCCTCGTGGAAAAATCTGTTTGTCATGAGAAGATTGACCCCACCAAGAAATGTATTTTAATATAAGATTATTATAAATTAATATAAAATATTATTTTAATGACTGATGGGACACAGTTGATATAATTCTGGATCAACTTACAATATTTGAACATCAACAGAGAAGAGCCAATAGTGGCCTGAAATATTTATGTGGCAGGAAATCTTACCATCTTTCTGGCTCTATCATTACATACTTAGCAATATGCTTTCACTTCAATGGACAAAGGCTATGTACTAGGCAAGATTAATTGTGTTTTCAGTTAACAAACACTTCTGTAAGCTTAGTTACAACTTTCAGATGATTGTGTTGTCTACTAGAGCAGGTCTTTGATCAGGTCAAAAATATTAACTTTTGCAGGAAACTGGTCAAACACTGGTGAATGACTATGGATGTACTGGAGTTTGTACTGTCTATGGCACAGAAATCATTATTCTATTCAACAGATCCTGATAGCATGTCCGAACGTAGCAGCCATTTACATTTTACGCTAACACCTGGTATGAGAGCAACTGATTTTTTTTGTCCTGCTCGCCTTCCTCCTTTGGTTTCTGCTATTTCTCTTTTCACTGGAGCAAGGGTTCAGCTCACTCCAGCTCAGCAGGGGCATTGGATGATATTCCTGTTGTCATGCAGACAGCAAAATTTCATTTTGGGTAGGTAAAGGTGCCTGTATTGTAGTTGTCTGCTGAAGTTGCAAGTGAAGTTAAATGTTCCTTGCATTTGCGCAGCTGTAGAAAAAGCCTAATTGATACTGACTGGCAAGCTTTGAGAAATGGCGTTGAAACCTCAATCATCAACACGAAGAAAAATGGTGTCAAATAGTACCTTTTGGGATGCACAGCTGGTGTCTTAAACATTTTAATCATATGAGTCAGACTGTGAAATTCCAAGTTGTATTTCTAGTGGCAAGGAATGGTCTGGAAATGTTGCATCTCACCCAGAAATGGTAATTTTCACTGGCATAACACCTAAATAAATAGTGCTAGACATTTATACTTTAAGGCTACATACAGTATAATTTGTTAAGACTTTATAAGGAAAATGAACTCATGAAAAAGTTCCCTAACTCCCCTGATGTCTTGGTAAATTTATTCAGTGTAGCTGTCCCTTGCATATTATAAAGTTCCTACACATGGTCAAAATGAATATTGCTGTTGGCTGATTATTAAACCCTATATAAACTTCTATTTTGAATGGAACAAGAACACCTTCATACTCCTGAACATGGTACTTAATTGATGTACAATAATTAGAACAAAATTTTTAGAAATGGTTCGCAAGTAAAATATTGAAAAAATTCAATTAACCTCTAGTGCTATAACAAATTTTGATGAAAATTTATAACATTTTTAACCACAAGTTTGCAGTGCAACAGCAAGACCTTTTTTAAACAAAAAGTGAGCAACTGATATAATTAAAGATATCCTTTTTTCTCCCCCTGCATAATTAATCTATTGGAATCAGTTGTCCAGCCAGTAAGAAAGGCACTTTCATTGCACTACAAATATATTTTGGCATTATCTGTCAAGATGTTTCAAAACCAATTTTGTTCAATATTTATTGGTTCCAGCTTTCTATTGAGGTATATGCTGCAATAGAAGGAAAAATCCACAAATATTTGGATAATAGCAGTGACTGTTTTCTCACATTTATATTCACCTACAATACCAACCATTTTGACCTTGTTAAACAATATATCAACCAATCAATCACTCAAATTAACATTACAAAAAGCTTAGATGTCAGTGCTGTCCAATTACTATAGAACGAAGTGCACATAACGTAGTTCACAATCACAGTCAGGAGTTGTTAATAAATTGAAAAACATTAATTCACATATACTCAAAATGTTACCAATTCATTAAATACAATTATCAAAAGATAAATGGGAATCAGCATGAATGTACTGTAACAGTTTGTAAGGAATTCACAAGTGTAGAAACTATACAGGGAAACCCACTATACAGGGAAACCCACTATACCTCTTCACTAAGTGCACAGCAGAAGTACAAAATTTAAATTATATTCTAACATGAAAGGGAAAAAAAAAACAATTTCCCCAAGAGGTACAGACAAAATAGTATTAAACAAATGAAATTAACATCAATTTATGTATAATTAATAAATTACAAAATAATTGACAGAATATAAGTACACCCACAGTAATTGTGAGAGAACTGCATCCAGTCATTACAGGCTTTAGGGAACAACACAGAACTGCAGAGAACTGCACATCACATCAAAATAATGTCTCCTGGCTTCCTTTCATAGAATTCTGTAAAATGGAACTGTACAAAGTTTTCACATTGTTACTCGCAAAATATACAACCTACAGCAAAATACATCCCACAGTAAAAGGCGTCCCAAGACATCCTTGCAATAGATTCTCTAAAATGAAACTATACAAAGTTTTCAGATTGTAACTTGCAAAATATACAACCTACAGTGAAATACATCCCACAAGGTTTTTGTTTTATTTTTCAAATGAACTTTAGATTTAAATCAATCTTAAAAAAAAACATGTCAATTTTGCTTTCAATGCATTTACACAGGCACCATACTAGCCATCAGGATTCAATTTTACCTGAACATTGGGGAGACAAAAGATGGTGTTTGACTGCAATAGAGGCATAAACCCAAGCTGATATATAATATGGGTTTTGCAAACACCTCTCCCATGCTCTTATCACCATTAGACCTGCTGTCACCACTCCAATCCTGAATCAAATTCCCATATGCTGCTCAGCACCTTCTGTAACCCGTTTCTTATCCACAGGTAAAAAGCCTCCTTAAATCCATCTCTGCAGTTCTCCAAAGTAAACATTTAGTAGCACCTTAAACTCATATTGCACTTGGAAAGTAAGACGATATCGATGTTGCCATTTTTACTTAGTGGTCAGTCACTGAATATGATTAAACATACGTGGTCATGTTCTGTTTGCTCCTTCAATTAGAAAACGTGAAGTGGAGCAGACCGAAATTTAACTCTGCAAATATAGTGGTTCCTCATGATGGACCATAGGTGATCCAATATGCTGTTTCACATTCAGGGGCACAACGGTAGATGGCCTATATCTCCGGCCCTGTTTAGTAGTGGAGAAACGTCTTTCCCCAGAAATATAACACCGATAGGAGAGAGAACAACTTATGTTAATTCTGTTGCAAAATCAGGTTTTCCAGTTCATCTGCAGAGCGGAGTAAAAAAGCTGCTGACTCTCTATATCCTGCTACAAGTTGTCGTACTGCAGTTATTTCAGTCGGACTTAGCTGAGCCGGTGGAGTTTTGGAATTGTTAATGTTGGAGGATCCAGAGTGCGATGCAAGTGACTTCTTCACACTGAGATCCGCTGGCCCTTTTAAGAAAATAAAACATTACTCCACATCTGGATGCAGTTCTACTGCACATTTCTCCTTAATCCAAAGTAAATCTAATATTTTTACTTTCATTTACTTAATGAGGTCCAGTTAAAAATAAAAATTCATGGGATCCAAGGGAGAGCATCAAATTAGATTCAAAACATGTTCATTGGTAGGATACAAAGAGAAATAGTGGAATGAGACTGAACTCAATCCCTTGCTAATTAGAGGCATGTATTAAAGTTTTAGGCCTAAATACAGGAGGTATTATAAAGAAAAGTGCAAATTACAGATAAAATGGTCATTAAGTCAGAATGCTTTAAGTTGCAGGAAGTTCAAGATGGTTTGTTCATTTGGGGGGGGGGGGAAATAGTAAAATGGAATCAAATCTGGGGAAATGTAACAAGGCCAGTAAACAATAAATAATAGATTATTGATTGATGTGGGAGATTTTAGGAACCTTGGAGTGTATAAATCCTTAAATGTTAGAGGGTAGATTTTCAAAAACCTTTATCCATTAAGGTTACAAGCTGATTACTGTGTAGGGAAAGATGTGTTGGCACTGGAGAGGATGCAGAGGGTGTTTGAGGATATTGACAGGACTAGAAAATGTCATCTGTGAGGCAAGACTGAATAAAATAGGTCAGCACTCCTTTGGAATAGAGGAGGATGAGGGTATTGATATTGGTTCATTATTGTCACATAAACCAAGATACAGTAAAAAGCTTGTCTTGCACACTGTTTATAAAGATGAAATCTTTACACAGTGCATTGAGCTAGAAAGAGGTAAAGCATTAACAATGCAGAATAAAATGTAAAAGCTACTGAAAAAGTACAGTGCAGATAAACAATAAAGTGCATGGTCATAACAGGGGTAAATTAGCTGGATAGAATCATAAGGACCCAGTTAGCAAAACTGGCAGGACTTGTTTTCTCTGGCAGAGGGCTCAAAAACCGAGGGGTATATATTTATAATGATTGCTATGTGGATTTTAAGGTAGAAGAGGAAGTTTTTTCCAACTATGAGGGGATGGCAAGCATTGGGAACTTAACAGTTGTAAGAATACTTGTTTTGAGGGTATCAACAGTTAGGACTAATTGGACCCTGGGAGCATCAACATCAAGCTTGGTGAAGGTTACAGCAGCTGGATGGATGGATGCCGATCAAGACTGGGACAACCTTCAACAAGGTAGACTGATGGACTTCTTGTGATGATTTGGGACAATGGGGAGGGTTTGGTGATCTATCTGATGACTCAGAGGGACACCACCTGTGAGGAGTACTGATGACTTGGAGATGAAGTGAGGGTTGTATATCAGTGGCTTAATAGTGAGTTTGTGATTGGGAGTCAATTAAGCTTAGATCTGATTATAAATTACTTGGCTTCTATGGGACTATCTACCAGTGTAGAGTTAATGAAATGCATTTCTTCTGGGTAATGGCTCCTAGAATAAGAACAGATGAAAGCACTAGGCCCCTCAAACCCAACATTATTGAATATGACTGTGGCAGATCAAATATGACCTGGTAGCGTGTCAGTGATCACCGATTGGGATTTGATTCCTATTGCTGTCTGTAAGTTTGTACATTCTCCCCACGACTGCATGGCTTTCCTCTGGGTCTTCCAGTTTCCTCCAACATTCCAAAGATGTACAGTTACAGATGTACAGATGTAGTGAGTTGTGAGCCTGCGATATTGGTGCCAGAACAGTGTCAACATTTGTAAGCTACCCCAGCACAATCCTTGGACTGTGTTGATGGTCACTGACGCTAAAATAAAGCATTTCACTCTGTTTTGATGTTTCATCATGCGTGTGACAAATAAGCTAATCTTTATCTTTATGATCCACTCTCATTTGACTTGTTCCAGAAGGAATAATATATGCAAAATTCAACGTAGAAGATCGAGTGAAACCTGACCGGATGTGTTTGTTTGAGTTTCCAGTCCTGTGTACAGCATGACAAAAAGCATCCTAACTGCCACTTTGCCACTTTCCAATACCCATTGGATCCAGTGGATCCGATCTGAAAAAGACAGCATACTGTGATGCAATGTCCAAGTCAGTAAATTTACTCTGGCACCCTGGCTCCACTGTTGAAATAATGTGCCAAAAATATTACATCTCTTTGTGCATCTAATCTGAAATGTGACTCTACAAATTCTTCTGATCAATCTTCTGTGTATTTGCATTTGAAAGATGTACATTTCAGTAGCATACAAATATATAATTGATAGCTAATGCAGGGGTGCTTGAGGCTCTTCAGAGAGAGCCACATAGTATGGAAACCCATCCTTTGGCCCAACCCATCCAGACCAACTCTGTTGCCCAGTGAGATACCCCCATTTGCCCATAGCACTCTAAACCACTCTGATCTATGTACTTAGCTAGTTATCATTTAAATGTTATCACCTAAACCACCATTTCTGGCAGTTCATTCTAAATATGGACCACCCTTTACATGAAGAAGCAGTCTGGATCTCCCTTTTAAATCTCATCTCTTATCTTAAATCAATGCCCTTTTGTGTTTAGCATCCCCTCCTTGGGGGGGGGGGGGAAGACTGTGCTTTCACCCTACCTGTGCTCCTCATGATCCTATATACTTCTCACCCTTCAATCTCCTACATTCCAGGGAATAGTGTCTCTCCTTGTAACCTAGGCCCCCAAGATCCTGCTAAATCTTTTCTGCATTCTTTCTAGTTTAATAGTATCTTTCCTGCATGAGAGTGACCAAAATCTGGGCATAATACTCCAGGTGCAGCCTCTGTGAGGTCATATAAATACAATGCAAGTCCCCAGCTCCTACACACAATTCCCTGATTAGAGCCGGCTAGCGTGCCAGACACCATCTTCACTGCCTTATACATGTGACACAGCTTTCAATGAACTCTGCTCCATAACACTCCCCAGGGCTCTACCAGTCACAGCAGAAGTGCCACCCCAGTCTCGTCTCCTAAGAAGTAATTCCTCTCTTATCTGGATTGAAAGCCATTTTCCAACCATCAGCCCACATACATAGCTAATGAAGATTCCCCTGTAATTTTCATGATCTTTTATGCTATCCACAAACTTACTATGTTTTGTAGCCTTGCTTTGGATATTATTTATGATTGCTAAAAGATAAATAATAGTACCTACCAGTGTTAGTACCATCACTTGACAAGGAAGGTGGATTTTGCTTCCCACTGCCCAGCCCCGTGTAACCATGATAATAGCCTGTATTTCCATTGATGTACATCAGTTCTTGAGAATAAGAAACTGTTGGAGCCGTGTAATTAACCTGGGAAGATTCTCTTGTCCACTGCTTCCCAACTGCAACAGGTTCATCCTGCAAAAGTGCAAGAATTATTTTTTTAAGATCTGAAGATGAAAGGAATATTTGTATTAATAATGCAAATAGAAGCAACAAAGCTTTAGTTTGTAGTTCTTTTCCTGTCGGTAAAAGATTTGAAGTTGCATACTGTTATGTTAGTGAATAATATGTACTTTGTTAAAAATAATGGCAACATGGTGCTTAAAATTTGCCTAGAACTATTATAAGCTTTTGGGTTACAGAGTTCCTCTCGATCTGACACACACTTCTGCTTAGTGCCTATGTGATGTCCTTGAATCGGAATGGAAAATCACATCAGGTCATGCAGGGTCAAAATTAGAAAGCACAAAGCAGGAAATTGAAATTATATTTAAAACACATAGAGCAATCAAAATAAAGACTGGGAAATGTATATAAGAGACAAACAGAAAAAGTTAGTTACTTTCTTTTTTAGAAAAGATCTTGAAACTGCATTTTGTGCTGGCGAGTCTCCTAAAAATTATCTTTTATGCTTGGGATGTTCAACAATAATCATCTCAAATTTATCAATGTTCATTTTTTCATCTGATTTTATAATGTCCCTAGTGGGTATATATTGCAAATCCATTTCATTCCAGTGATTTTAATCTATTTTCAATAACTGCAACATTGAAAGCTGTAGGAAAGAAGGTTATATCGGACTTTGATTTCCATGCTTATTAACAGATAAGTAATAATATTGGCAGTTGAAAGCTTATTTGTTTTACTATGTCCTCTCAATTAATTTTCCTAAATTTCCAGATAATTATAGAGCATGTTTTATGCTTAATGAAAATGCTCTATACATGCCAATATAACAATTGATGCCAAGTGGAATATCTGAGGCTTTGCACTAAATCAAATGTTATGATTTTGAATACTTGAAAATACTTCAAATTAAAACCATAAGACCATATGATTTACGAGCAGAAGTAAGCCATTCAATCATGGGCTGATCCAATTCTTCCAGTCATCCCCATTCCCCTGCTTTCACCCCATACCCTTTGATGCCCTGGCTAATCAAGAACCTGTTTATCTCTGCCTTAAATACACCCAATGACTTGGCCTCCACAGCTGCTCATGGCAACAAATTCCACAGATTTACCACCCTCTGACTTAAAGTAATTTCTCCACATCTCAGTTCTAAAAGGACGTCCTTTAATCCTGAAATTGTACCCTCTTGTCCTAGAATCACCTACCATGGGAAATAACTTTGTCATATCTAATCTCTGAAGGCCTTTTAGCATTTGGAATGTTTCTAGGAGATTCCCACCCCCCCATTCTCCTGAACTCCAGGGAATACAGTTCAAGAGCTGCCAGATGTTTCTCATAGGGTAACCCTTTCATTCCTGGAATCATTCTCGTGAATCTTCTCTTAACCCTCTCCGATGTCAGTATATCCCTTCTAAAATAGAAATGAATGCCAACATTGCATTCACCTTCTTCACAACTGACTCAACCTGGAGGTTAACCTTTATGGTATCTTGCACAAGGACTCCCAAGTCCCTTTGTATCTCTGCATTTTGAATTCTCTCTCCACCTAAATAATAGTCTGCCTGTTTATTTCTTCCACCCAAAGTGCATGACCATACACTTTCCAACATTGTCTTTCATTTGCCACTTCTTTGCCCAGTCCCCTATACTATCTAAGTCTCCCTGCAGGCTCTGTTTCCTCCACACTACCCACTCCTCCACCTGTCTTTGTACTATTGTCAAATTTGGCCACAAATCCATTAATACTGTAGTCCAAATAATTGATGTACATTGTAAAAAGCAATGGTCCCAAAACAGACCCCTGTAGAACTCTACTGGTAACCGGCAGCCAGCCAGAATAGGATCCCTTTACTCCCACTCTGTTTTCTGCCAACCAGTCAATGCTCCACCCATGCTAGTAACTTCCCTGTAATTCCATGTTAATGGACAAGATTTTCATTGTTCATTCTTTTTAATTATTTGTGGGAAAACCTGCTGGTATACATGTCCTTTTACCAATGTATACTAAGTAATGCACACATATTTTGTTTATATATTAATGCCAGACTAAATGAAAACAAGAAGGCTATGGCTGCAGTGCCTATCCTTCTACCCTGGGGTATTCAAAGCCTGCAGCAATAATATAATTAAAAATTTCTAACATATTTGGGTACAAAAAATGATACTTTGTGTGTATGTATAACACATACGTACACACACTCATTGAGAGTGATCATTGAGTTTGTGATCAGAATACACAGCAGCTTCAATATTGGTATCCCATAGTTTTAAGTAGTGCAAAGGTTATAAATTTTCTTTCAAGAAATTGACTCATTGTTCTTAATTTTCAATGGGTGACACTACACTAATTATACAGTAGTTTGAAAATTGGGCTGGAATTGACTTGACTATAGGTCAATGAAAGCAGTATAAATGTCCAGCCAGCATACTGTAATTTCCTGTTCATATGTGAAAGCAATATGCCTATCTTTGGAGCTACCATCAGCTGAACTACCTGTACCCCTTCTCTTCACATTGCCCAAAAATCTTAAATTTTCCCAATGAAAAATTGCATTTTTACTCCATTATGCAAGTTATCAAAGCTGCTCATTTAGTGTGTTCTGGGGGGAAGAGTTCCATATCTTCTGATACAGGATCCTCATTGCCTTGCCATCCTTTCTAAACTAAGGCATACATAAAATAGAAAGTTGCAGCATGAGGAGATAATTTGATCCACTGGATCTGATACAAATCCATTTATAAAAGGATGGCTGGTTATCAGTATAAGTGTTAGCCAGTTGTCAAGGTATTTCTGTGGGCAGATCTTGTCCTGTGATGGAACTGGAATGACTGCTGTGATTCAGGGCTTGCTGACCATATTAGAACTTGGGTTGTACCTGCAAGAAGAGGTATAAATGGGTGGTTCATGGTCAGCATGAACTTGGTGGGCTGAAGAGTGTTTCCATGTTCAATCACTATGACTCTAAGTGCATATCTAGAATAAAAGGGAGCAGCAAGAATGGGTGCTATTACTTGGAGATTCTGGGTCGTGTCAGTGGTTCCTAATTAATTGTTTCTAAAGTAGTCTTTAGACTACTTTTTGTCTGTTATTATGCTTTCCAGGAGTCTACCCATCAAGAAACATACCCATTTATGACTACCAATTAGTCTCAAAACCAGAATCTGTGATAACCTAGAAACTGCATGCCCATTGCTCGAATTATTGAGGATAAATTGGCCTCAGATGTATTACTGCAACTAGTGCAGCTATATTCAATAAGAGGTTACACCCAGTATCAGTGCATTTAAAGTGGTTTGATTTAACAGTACATAACTGTAGAAACTGTAGACTTTGCTACCATTATTTCTGCCTTCCTCTTCTCAAGATTTAAAAAATGAAACTGAATTATATACATATAGTAAAAGTAAACAATACTTTAGTTCCTCCTGTAATGTGATTCACCAATGAAATTTCTTACCGTTTATTTACTATTGCTTGCTGCTTTGTAAATGCTTGCTTTCTAGTTGAATCAGTACTAATAGTGGGTGGCTAAGTTAATAAATTTCACGTCACATGCTGGTGATAATAAACCTGATTCTGATTCTGGCTAGTTAGCTAGTTAGCCAGCTGTTTGGGATGTGAGTTTGGGGTGCCTGTGGTGTCATTGTCTGTGGTGAAGCCAGTAAAGTTGCATTGTGCCATGGATGGTTTTTATTTTTACAGTCCATCTATTTCTGAATGACAATGCAGCAGGATTGGTAATGCCAAGACTTGCTGTTCTACTTACTCTATCAAAACTTTTCATAATCTTGAACATCATTAAAAAAATTCCCTTTATCTTTACTGAGAAGTAAGGAGAATAACTTGGCTCTCCACATAAATCACTCATTCATAGTAACTTATTTCAAAAATTCTGTTCTTTATAACACTATTGTTTCCTTGAAGGTTGCATTTTCCTTGCTGTGTAGGAGGCATGTAGGTGTAAAAAAAAACAATCCAGTATTGCGGTGCTTGGTATTTTACTAGAAAGCATAAGGCAGGAAGACTCAGTTACTCATACTATTGTGCCACTGCAAACTGAATTATTTTCATGTATTCCTCATAGCACATTGGAATAGTCAATATAATCATCTTCACAGAGGTTGTTTGTTTTGTCGGATCCTCCACCACACCTCCCCACAAGTGAATTGTCAATTCCTGGATTGCAGCTTTTAAGTCATCTCAGGAAACTGTCTTAATCAATAAACATGCATTTTAGGGTGCAGCATTTCTCTAAAACGGTCTTGAGAGTACCTAATAATGAGATGGAAAACATCTAGCTGAATATCTCTATATTGGAAATAAGTCCATTTCTCCACTCCTCTTTTGTATGTATTTCAGAATTCTGTGCTGTCTATTAGGTATTAATTCTTAGTTTCATAAGGAATCTCCCACTATATCCCAAAATCTAGGTGTAGTCAAAAAGAATACAAGGTTAAGTATAAGCTTGCACTAAAATGCACAGGATTATTTACCCTTCCCTCTGCACTTCATATACACTTATGCTGCTGGCACGCAGGAACTGAACTGCAAAACATTTTAAATTATCAAGGAATTGTTTGTCTATCCCATCCTTGTATAATCACTGAAATGCTATGCTACCAGAGGAAATTTGCCAATTTGATGGTATTTTATTCCTTCATTCACTTGATACAGGTATACAGGTCAGGAAGATTGTTTACTGCACAGCACCTTTAGTGTTGTTATTGTTGGATTTATCAAAGCAGATGAACAAAATTGTTGATGTCAGAAATGAGAAGGTCTTTTGTCCATTGACTAAACAATGTTCATTTCCATTTGCCACTCCTCAACCATTGCATTCAGGCAGATAACTCAGTGAGAATATTCAAACAACAGCTATTAAGTGGAAAGTAATATTTACACACAAATGCAAGGTTGTGACCCTCTCCAACAGGAAAGAGTCCAACCACGTACCTTTTACACTAAATGATGTTTGCATTTCTCACCAGCTCCTATCATTTGTTGTATTGCTACTAAACTGAAACTTAATGCGCCATAATACTGTAGCCCCAAGAGCAGCTCAGAGGCTGAGTATCTCCTAATATGTGAAGTATCATCTGATTCTTCAAAGCCTTTCCTCAATCTGCAAATCATGATAGAACTCACAATTATCATGAAGGAGCAGGTTAAGGTGAGAAAAAGTTTGGTCAGCAAGATTATGATACTTGACAGCCCAATGGGATTGGAACTTGACATGCTTTTAATGTGTGTGGCATACCTAGCCAATGTTTTCTTTGTCAGGAAGATGTCATTGTTAAAGGGGCAGCTAATTCTGGGACTTAAGCTATTATTCTTGTCAAAAGAACACAAGAAATACATAAATGTGTAGGGAATGTGCAGACAACCCTGCTCTGCCATTCAATAAGACTGTAATGCAATGATATCCTTTTGAAAGAAAGATCAACAATCCCACATAAATTTGGTAATCTAGGCTTTATTCCAAGTCTAGCTAACTGTTGGTTAAATTTATTCCCTAGACCCTCTGGCTGTGATTAATAAGCTTTATCAGTCAAAGACAATGATTTGATAATGTTGACATTTTTTTTAAAATGGTGCACATCTTTCTAAGATACTTGGTTGCTCCTTCTAAGCTTTTCACCAAGATTTTCTTGCAGCTCTCATTGCAAGCAAGTGGAAAAACTCTGGCAGGTTTTGCAGAAAATTCATGCAAACTGACTTCTTCCAATGGTACTGAATCTCCATGACTTGTATTTATCATATAATTTGGTTAAATAGAACATAAAACTGTACAACACAGGAACAGGCGCTTCAGCTCATGAAGTTGTGCCAAACTAATTTAAGTTAATGACACTTAATTTCACTAGTCCTTTCTGCCTGCACATGGTTCGTAACACTGTATGTTCTGCAAAATCCATGCACCAATCTAAAAGCTTCTTAAATGCCTTTATTATTACCTACCTCCACCACTACCTGGCAGCACAATTCAGACATCCTCTACTGTCTGTTGTAATAGAAAACTTGTCCCAGACATATTCTTTCAAATTTCCCCCCTCTCACCATATATGTATACTATCTAGTATTAGATATTTTAACCCTGGGGGAATAAAGTATTGGCTCACACAATTTTATAAACAATCCTAGTTTGTCCAACATCTCCTTGTAGCATATGCACTCTGATCTACACAGCATCCTGGTAAACCTCTTCTGTGTTCTCTCCAAAACTGCCATATCCTTTCTTTAATGGGTGATTGGATGCAATACTCCAGATGCAGCCTAACCAGATTTTTTATAAAGCTGCATCTGAATTTCCTGACTCTTTAACACAATGCCTAGACTAATAATGCCATATGTATTCTATACCACCTTATCAATCTTGTATAGCCACTTTCTGGGAGTTGTGCACTTGTACTTCAAGATCCATCTGCACATCAATACTGTTAAGGTTCTTGCCATTAACTGTGTACTTTCCCTCTACATTTGATCCACCAAAATACAACATACAGTACCACACTTGCCCAGATTGATCTCTATCTACTAATTCTCTGCCACATCTATAACTAATCTACTGTGCCTATAAAAAGTATGACTTGCAGTCTTGCACCACTAGTGATGGACCTCCAGCAAGAATAAAACCTAGTGACCACTACCCTCCATCTTCTATAGCTTCTATTGGCCATTTCTGAATCCAAATGACCAAGTCATTATGGATCCTGTGCATCTTGTAAAGAATTCTTACTGCAGATATCAAAAATAATTCTTTTGCACAGTACTGTAAAAAATTTGCTATGCTTTTTAAAAAAAAAAACATCTTTCTGGTTACTTTGCACCTCAATAAAATGTCAGCTTAATGATAGTAAAGAGTTTGTACATTCGACAGAAATACAAACCAATAAAATGATTGTGGCTAATAATTGTATATTAAAAAAAAAATCTGAGGAGTAAGTTTTTATCAAGGTGATGGTGACTATTTGGAAGAGCTGTAAATACTGGAAACTCTCATTCTAAATATAACATTCATACAATGCTGGAGGAACCCAGCAGTTAGATAGCATTATGGAAAGGAATAAAGAGCTGATGTTTTGGGCCGATTCCTTCATCTGCAGAATCTCTTGTATTTATCATTCCAAATATACTACAACATTTAAAAGGAGTTTGGGCAATACTTCAGTAAGAAAGAAGTAGGGGAATGCAGGTAAATGGCATTGCTATAAATCGGCGTCATGGCTGGCGCGGACAAGGTGGCCCATAAGGGCCTGTTTCAATGCTGTACATTTCTTTAAGGCTTTTGTTCACTTGATACCAAGCAACTCCAGTAGATATGATTTTAAAGAGCTGTATTTTCCACTATATATTTAATTTGAATATCATCATTCTCCTGTGAATAAGAACAGGAATTGATAAAATACCTCCTAGATTGAAACAATTAGCCATCTTCTTGTTTATTCTTTTATATTTGGCAAATTACCTGTGAAACAAAGTGTTATCAGTTTACTTTCCTCACTAAGATGTAGAGGTTCTTTAAGTTTAGGATATTAATCTTTTGTAAAAAAATATTAGTATCTTCATTGAACAGAAAAATAAAAGCTGTTAATATCTTTCATTTTACTTTGAGTATAAACTGAACCTGTAGCTATTCCAGTGGGTTCCAACCTCAGTTGAGTAAGAGTCTGTTAGAACAAAGATAAGTTTGGCAGACAATGAGCTATGCCACACTTTACCAACAACCTTGAGATTACACATAACCTCACAAGGCTACTGTCAGGATGTCAAATTCTTTCTGTTGATGGATCTGATTCAGTAACAGCATTTACACCCCTGGTCATTCAAATACCTCAATAACATATGGTAAAATGAAAGCCACCTGGAAGTCTACATTAGGAATTACATCTTCATTGAAGAGGAACCATTTTATTTTTTAAGAGAGACTCTTGCCATAGGCTTCTTTGAAGGAGCAGATTTGGGATTAATTCTCGTGTTCAGTGAGCTCTAGCCAATAATTCTAGCCTTTTTGGCAAGGATAATATAATCTTCATAGATGCTATCCCACAAACAGAAAAAAAAGCCAATTCACTGTTGAATGATGATGGTGTCTGCTATATGCAACTTAATTATTGATTCTGTGTGATGTTGTCAAAACATTGTCAGCATGTCAGTTATTTGGAAACAAAAAAAAAAGCCTTTTGTTGGTTAAAAATGTATTTTAAAAAGATCAGGGACTAAGCCACACTTTTTTAAAATCAACTTCAAACTAGCTGTAATCAGGTGGCAATATTTTAGAGCATGCATCAAACGTACTCTAGTATTAGTATTACATTAGGCTAAAGCTTTATCTAATGGACAGTCAACATTTTCACAATCCTGCCTACTTGTGGTTGCTGCTATGACAACTATTCAGAGGGAAATACCAGGTCCGCTGCTACCTCAGTACATAATTACTTAGAGACCTGAAAGTCATTTAAAGCTTATCTTTGTCGAGCACTAAATAATTACTAAATTAAATTTATAAACATATTCCAAAAATTAAGAAAAAATGTTCTGCAATTACTGAATGTAAATGTAAAGTGAAGAAGCTTCAATAGATTTAACATGGTCAGATCATTAAAACATTTTGCAGGTGTTTCCCTATTATTTTTTTCTCACTAGTTATACTTTCTTGTGACTTAAAACCTAGAACATCAGCATCTAAATTATCACCATTTATTTTTCTGAAGTGGCAATTCTAACCCTACCCATTAGGCAGAACCTGGTGGAGCAGGCAATAAAATCAACCTAATTCACAAGTGGTTATTTGACTATCAGCTCTGTTTTTAATCTCCCTTTTTAACCATCGAAGAGGATCAAGGGCTGCAAACTGTTACGATTTCTTTATAAAATGTTTAGATAGGAAGTCCAATTTTGTAATTGTTAATTTAACACATGCCTGTGTAGGGAAGAGGCCCAAAGAATTATTTTTAAAACTTCTGCTATGAGCTAGGAAGAATAGGAATATTTCTCCAGCATCAAATTGGAAAGATTTGGTCTGTGTTACCATGTACTTCTACTCTTCTAATGGTGACAGTCACCTAAACTTCCTCAACGTGAGCTATCCAAATGCCGGGTGTGTTTTCTCATCTCTGGTGGTGACCTACTGCTGGTCAATGTTGTGCCCTGTCAGCTGTTACTTCTGCCTGTTTAGATTAACATCGTTCCCAATGTAAAGCAGAGAAGCTGTCCATTTTGGATGGATCGGTCCATGTAACATTTTTGATACAGTGATTAAATCTGTGTAAAATTGATGCTTGGGGTTGTAGGACATGTGGACAAAGATGTATTTAATGGAGTAAATGTTAAAAACTAGGATGACAAAGTAACAGTGCTTTATTAAGATACACCTTATGTCTGAGCTGCAACCAAATAGAGGATCCCTTCACAGCAAAGCAGGAATCAAAAAGATTTTTACAGTGTGAGTAGCTCCAGTGCTCAGCTGGGAGCTCACCATCAGGTGAGCTGAAAAGAAACAGAAATATTCATGCATTAGGATGAAGTTGAATGAGCAGGAAGATGCCATTATGCAGAAAATACATGGATTCCTCAATCTCCTATTCTTCTAGCATCTGTGACTACATTTGTGATTCATGACAAATGAACAAACAACAGAACATTAAATCTATAAGAAATATATTTAAGATCAGAATCATGACAGTCCTTAAAAACATGGGAGAATGGATTATGTTCTGATATTATTAAACTCTGTCTGGAAGTTTCTAAGTGCCCAAGTGAAAAAGATGAGATGATGTTTTACAAGCTTTCTTATAAATTTATTACAAGTGATCAGAGATAAGGACCAAGTGGGAAATCAGATGAGGAACAGAACTGCAAGGCACTTGAAAGTTTAAGATCATCCTCACAGACTAAATGGAGGTATTCACCAATTGTCATCTGATCTGTGGTTGGTATCACTGTAGATTACTGAACTATCACCCTGCCCTTCTCTCAGGTTTACCCAACCACTGGGAGTGCTACCCTTTATTTTTCCCATTCACCGATTCACGACTTACTCTGCAACTGAACAAAGATTTCTTCAGAAGTTGTGTGGACAGCAGTTGTTAAAAGCAAGATTAGAAACATAGAACATCACACACACAAACAGGCCCTTCAGTCCTTCTTGGTTGTGCTGAACCAATTTTCTGCCTAGTCCCATTGACCTGCACCTGGACCATATCCCTCCATACCTCTCTCATCCATGTACCTGTCCAAGTTTTTCTTAAATGTTAAAAGTGAGCCCGCATTTACCACTGCATCTGGCAGCTCATTCCACACTCCCACCACTCTGTGGGAAGAAGTCCCCCCTAATGTTCCCTTTAAACTTTTCCCCTTTCATCCTTAACCCATGTCCTCTTTTTTTTCCTCCCCGAGCCTCAGTGGAAAAAGCCTGCTTGCATTCACTGTATCTATACCCAACATAATTTTATATACCTCTATCAAATCTCCCCTCATTCTTCTAAGCTCCAGGGAATAAAGTCCTAACCTTTTCAACATTTCTCTGTAACTCAGTTTCTCAAGTCCTGGCAACATCCTTGTAAACCTTCTCTGCACTCTTTCAACCTTATTAATATCCTTCCTGTAATTCGGTGACCAAAAACTACACACAATACTCCAAAATTCGGCCTCACCAATGTCTTATACAACCTCAACATTACATTCCAACTCTTATACTCAATACTTTGATTTATAAAGGCCAATGTACCAGAAGCTCTCTTTACTACCCTATCTACCTGTGATGCCACTTTTAGGGAATTTTGTATCTGTATTCCCAGATCCCTCTGTTCTACTGCACTCCTCAGTGCCCTACCATTTACCTTGTATGTTCTACCTTGGTTTGTCCTTCCAAAGTGCAATACCTCACACTTGTCTGCATTAAACTCCATTTGTCATTTTTCAGCCCAGTTTTCCAGCTGGTCCAAACCCCTCTGCAAGCTTTGAAAACCTTCCTCACTGTCCACTACATCTCCAATCTTTGTATCATCAGCAAATTTGCTGATCCAGTTTACCACATTATCATCCAGATCACTGATATAGATCACAAATAACAATGGACCCAACACTGATCCCTGTGGCACACAACTAGTCACAGGCCTCCACTCAGAGAAGCAATCCTCCACTACCATTCTCTGGCTTCTCCCATTGAGCCAATGTCTAATCCAATTTACTACCTCACCATGTATACCTAGCGACTGAATCTTCCTAACTAACCTCCCATGCAGGACCTTGTCAAAGGCCTTACTGAAGTCCATATAGACAACATTGATTGCCTTCTCATCCTTGTCTATCTAAATACTTGTAGATCTACAAGAATACTTAGTACTCCTTCCAATAATTTAACTATTACTGACGTCAGACTTACCAGCCTATAATTTCCCAGATTACTTTTAGAGCCTTCTTTAAACAACGGAACAACATGAGCTATCCTCCAATCCTGCAGCACCTCACCCGTAGATACTGACATTTTAAATATATTTGCTGGGGCCCCAACACTAGTAATTCAACACTAGTCTCCTTCAAGGTCTGAGGGAATACCCTGTCAGGTCCTGGGGATTTATCTACTCTGATTTGCCTCGATAGCAAGCACCACCTCCTCTTCAAGCTGTATAGGTTCCATGACCTCACTATCTGTTTGCCTTATTTCCATTGACTCAATGCCAGTTTCCTTAGTAAATACAGATGCAAAAAAACCATTTAAGATCTCCCCCATTTCTTTTGGTTCCATACATAGCCGACCACTCTGATCTTCAAGAGGACCAATTTTATCTCTTACTATCCTTTTGCTCTTAACCTACCTGTAGAAGCCCTTTGGATTATCCGTCACCTTGACTGCCAAAGCTACCTCATGTCTTCTTTTAGCCCTCCTGATTTCTTTCTTAAGTATTTTTTGCACTTTTTATACTCAAGTATCTTATTTGCTCCCTGTTTCCTATACATGTCATACATCTCTCTTCTTTATCAGAGTTCCAACATCCCTAGAGAACCAAGGTTCCTTATTCTTATTCACTTTGCCTTTACTCCTGACAGGAACATACAAACTCTGCACTTTCAAAATTTCTCCTTTGAAGGCCTCCCACTTGCCAATCACATCCTTGCCAGAAAACAACTTGTCCCAATCCATGCTTTTTAGATCCTTTCTCATTTCTTCAAATTTGTCCTTTTTCCAGTTTAAAACCTCAACCCGAGGACCAGATCTATCTTTATCCATGATCAAGTTGAAACTGATGGTGTTATAATCACTGGAACCAAAGTGTTCTCCTGCACACACACACTTCTGTCACCAGTCCTAACTCATTTCCTAATAGGAGATCTAATATTACATCCTCTCTAGTTGGTACCTCTATATATTGATTTAGAAAACTTTCCTGAACACATTTTACAAACTCTAACCCGTCTAGACCTTTAACAGTATGGGAGTCCCAATCAATATGTGGAAAATTAAAATCCCCTACTATCACAACTCTGTTTCCTGCAGTTGTCTGCTATCTCTCTGCAGATTTGCTCCTTCAATTCCCGCTGACTATTGGGTGGTCTATAATACAACCCCGTTAATATGGTCTTACCTTTCCTGTTTCTCAGCTCCACCCATATGGCCTCGGTAGACAAGCCCTCTAATCTGTTCTGCCTGAGCACTGCTGTAACATATTCCCTGACTAGGAACGCCACCACCTCCCCACACTTCATCCATCTGCCTCTATCACGTCTGAAACATCTAAACCCTGGAACATTAAGCTGCCAGTCCTGCCCCTCCTGTAGCCAAGTTTCACTAATGGCTATAATGTCATAATTCCATATGTCAATCCACACCCTCAGCTTGTCTGCCTTCCCCACGATACTCAGTAAACCTGCACCTGTAGTTTGTATCCAAAAGCACTGTACTCTCAATGCAGTGGGTTGAATACACTGATGTAATCTCCTATTTTGTACCTGCCAAATACTACTACTGTTGACAGATTACCATTCAGGTAAACTTCAGATATCACATTTCATTGTTGTATGTCATAACACAAGTTTAAATTGTCCACACAGAACATACAGAAAACAATTTATTCTTTGTATGAAGCATGATTTTTGATGAGGAACATGTGCCATCTTAGGGAACTGAGATTTGCCAGCATTTCTATTTCCCATGAATGTACTTGTGCACATAACAACTCCCCTTAATGCCTTCAATGTGATATAGGAGTAGAATTAAGCCATTTGGCTTATCGAGTCTGCTCCGCCATTTCATCATGGCTGATCCCAGATCCCATTCACCCCCATACACCTGCCGTCTCATCATATCCCTAGATGCCCCGACCAATCAGGAATCTATCAACTGCTTTGAATATACCCACGGACTTGGCCTCCTTTGCGGTCTGTGGCAGAGCATTCCGCAGATTCACCACTCCTTGGCTAAAAAAAATCTTCTAATTCCATTCTAAAAGGCCACCTCTCAATTTTGAGGCTGTGCCCTCGATTTCTGGATACTTCCACCGGAGGAAACATCCTCTCCACATCCACCTTATCTAGTCCTTTCAAAGTTCAGTAGGTTTCAATGAGATTCCTACGCATTCTTCTAAATTCCAGTGAGTACAGGCCCAAAGCTTCCAAATGCTCCTCATATGTTAACCCCTTCATTCCAGAATCATCCTGCAATCCTTAGAGTTAACATTTATTAGGTTGTATTTCAGTATCTTGTTAGGCATGTGATAAATGCCAGCTTGTATTTTAACATCTTTATAACTTCTATTGCAATTTCTGTTAAAACATTAATACAGGGCACATGAAACCTCAGTTGAAGAGCTTGTCCAAAGAATGGAATCACTAGCATTCCACTTGTGATGCTGGTTAGATACTCAAGCAATTATCTATTAGAGGGAAAAGTTATCATTTGCTTCAAAATTCAAAGTATCTTTACTGTATTTATTATACTCTTCCACGTGATGCCCATTCAACTTTGAGATTAATACCTGTTGCTGTTGACTCACATCCAGACGCATTCTCTTGGCTGCATTTCTGCTCTCACTCTCACATGCTGTGGCCAATATATTCTCTGCTACTGCAGAAGTGAGGTGTGAAGGGATGGGACGAGACTAAAGAAAGAAATGCATAAAATGATATATTGATCTCTTTAAAAAGGTAATTAAAAACCAATACAGATTATTTAAGGACTACATTCCTGAAATAACAATACTCAAAAATCCATAGCATACCTGTTTGATTCACTATACTGCAAATCAAAAAAAAAGAAAATTACAAATTCTAAAGAAAATCAGCATTTGAGAGATCACCAAAATCTATTTAAATGTTTCAGCTATTTAGATGTAGACTGAATTCAGCTTGTTTTCATAGTCTTCATGCTTCAACATCCTAAACATCATTTTTACTAAACTGCACTTCTATCTCAAATAACTTGGACTATAATGAAAGATATTTTTATAATATATTAGAAGCATTCCACACTTTATATATCATATTTTGGGCGATATTGGACATTACCATTTTGCTGACAGTATTTCAATAATATTAGAAATAACATAGCATTCATTCTGTGCTGTTGGTAAAAAAAAACAATCCAAACAACACAATTATTTTTATATGCATCAAGGAAATTGTGTGGAAATGTAAATGATTTGAGGAAAAGCTTGATGATTAAAATAATATCAAGGTGAAATGAATAGGATTGGACCTGAC
Source organism: Hemitrygon akajei (assembly GCF_048418815.1). Classification (NCBI taxonomy): domain Eukaryota; kingdom Metazoa; phylum Chordata; class Chondrichthyes; order Myliobatiformes; family Dasyatidae; genus Hemitrygon; species Hemitrygon akajei. The sequence goes on along the minus strand of NC_133124.1, from coordinate 51,280,469 downwards.
ATCAATTGGTGAATGTTTCTCATAAACCATCACTCTCTGTGAGGCCTTTGTCATTTTCATTAGATTTGTATTATCTGATGATCAACTGCATCAAAGATATTTCATTAAATCTAACTTCTGAGACATCATTCACATTTTATTACAAAATGCTATAAAGCACTATATGTGAAGCACAAGAAACAATATTTTAACAAATACGGGTTAAATCATTTCACACAACGACATGAAGGCATTAGGAATATAGATAGAAAACACCAGAAATGTCAGGTCAGGCCACATCTGTGTAAAGTGAAACAGTTAATGTTCCAGGTCGAAGACGCTTTGTCAGAACTGGGAGGGAGACGAAAGAAGCTCATAAGCTGCAGGGAAGGCGTCACTGATAGGGTAAACCAGGATGACCTGAGGGACTGATCCATAAAACAAAGTTGCCTGGTCAACAAAGAGAGAATATGGGAATTGTGAAATGCAAAACAGGAATGGCCAGTCCAGTATGTCAGGGTAAACACATCCTCCATTCTTGGGGGGTGGGGGAACAAATCAAGGTACTCTTGGTAACTAAAGTTATCATCACATCACTTTGTCCATTCGTGTTACAAGTTTCATCAGAGGTAATTTTAATGGCAAACGAAGAAATGCTTATAGCTTATAACCCTTGCCTTAATTTCAACCAGTGTCTTTGATTTCTTTGCAACATACATGAAAGTAAAAGTGGTTAGAAACTCTTTTTACAATTTTGTGATCTAAATTAATGAACTTAATTATATTTGATTCATGCATATGCCACATTCTTGTCTCTTTCTGCACAACATGCATGAAAGAATACTGCTCTTAGGGGCGCCTCACACAAAATTTGAGTCAGGAATTGGCAAATAGCAAAAGCAGTGGACAATTGCAATATACAAAAAATACATTGAGAAATATCATCTAGGACCAGTCCCAAAATGCCAAATATCACCAACATGTAAAATCTATCAAATCTCACATGCATGGATTAGGTGTCACATTGAGTTAGAGACAGAATTTTGGAGCTTGAAGAGTTACTTAAGCTCATCTAGAGATGTATTTAAAAGGTTACTGATGGTTGTAAATAATCATCCATAAAACTAAAATGGAAAATAATATTTCATATATATCAAGAAAGAAAAAAGCCAATTAGCACAAGGATAAAAATGCTTGAAACTGAAAAAACTAATATCTTCAGAGAAGGGGAATTCGCACATTGGACCATACCATATAAAATGCATCTCCAAATATGACAAAATTTAAGTTTTACTAAAATATTTATATTGCAACATTTTAAAATGAAATGTATCGATAATAAAGCAAACATACATAAATTAAACATACATTAATGCATACAATCACCTTTGGTTTTACATATATAGCACACATCAGAAATAACACTGCTGCATACTTAGTATTGATTCCAAATGATTTACACTTTGTAGAAATGCAGGCTACAACAATTTGAAATTGTTGCTCAAATTGACGTGTGAAATAGGAAAATACCTGAAAAAGCCATTTTCCCATTTTTGGCCTCATACAAATTGTTGTAAACAATCTAAGTTCCTAAGGAACTTGCTGTAACTCCTTTTAGATTTTTATTTGACAACAACTATAAGAATAGTCCATCCTTCTCTATAATTAAAAATGTCACTAGCATTGTTATGCCAGTAAGTGGAGCTCTGTACACACTTTTAAGCAAGCATACATTGAGTTGTTTTGTCTGAGCAATGAGCTGGGTGATACTATCTATTTGGTCCAATTTCAGAAAATGCACTCAAAGAAATCATCTGGAATCTCTAGCACTATACCCCACTGGGAGACAAAATTGATGGAGCAAAATTTATTTCCTCAATACGAGTGAACTCTGGTGTTGAAAAACACTGATTGCCTTTTCAGAATTCCAAAGCAATGAAGACCACAGATTCAGCATGAAGAAGAAAGGTTTGTGCAGCTCATTACATCTATGAATAAGGAAAAAAAATCCTTCACATCAGCATAGTCATTACACAGCTGTGAGTATCACTGGAATAAGGCAACCTGGGTTGAAAAACTGTGCCATTCTCTAAGAAGTGGCTCAGTGGAAATCATAGATTTCCTTGGTGCATTAAATTAATGCACAGGTGGAATCTAGTTCACTTGAGGTATTAGCAATGCAGCAGTACAGTGCAGTAAACCATACAAGCTAATGAGATTGCCCTACTATCTGCTTTCATTGCTGTTTTGGTAATTCAGGGGCTACATCAGGGTTTTGCCATCCCATCAGTTTGAAACATAACAAATGTGTCAATAATCTCTTTCCATGACTGCATAATGCCAGTGATATAAAAATTGTTTGTATTACCATTTTAATGATACCATTCTTGACTGTAATTACGGAAAGAAATGCATTTTTTTGAGTGGGGGGGGGGGAGAAAGGATTTTTAAAAAAACTTCTTAGAACTTCCTAATAATCAACTAACTTATTATTTTCTTCTAAAACGATGGACTTTATACAAGTCAAAGTTTATGCTCATCATCCGCTTGTCTGATAGTGTTAGGATTTGGTTACCCACCATACACCTGCTCCAAGTATTAAGAATAAGAAAACACAATACCAGGCACTTGCTGTCATCCTGTTCCAGAAATGTGCAACTTTTCAACCCACCAACGAGACAATAAGCAGAACAATTTCTCTCTTACGAATCCTTGTATGTTATTTGGAAATTATTTTATAGATTTACATTCATAATTAAGTGAAGAATACTTAGAATTCTTGAAAGTTATCAGTTTAGCACCAGAGCTACTTCTGATAGAGGCTTACAAAGGCATCTGTAAAAATAATAGAGAAAACGTATGAATTGCCATTTATCCCACTTTCCTTCCTACCCATATTCCTTCTCAAGTGTTATTCATGAAGTTTGCCTTCTGCGCTCTTGACCCATGTAATTGAAACCATCCATGTCACACTAAGTCGTTGATATTGTTAACAATCTTTAGTCAGCAACTGCCCCGGTCTCTTTCAAAGCTATTATTAGCACCCATCTGATCGGGGGGGGGGGGGGGGGTGTGGAATAAAGTTCTGCTGCCACTTTCAAAAAGGCATATGGTTATAGAGCTTAGAAACATGTCCTTCAGCCCATGAAGAATTTCATGTCCATACTAACACTATTTACCAGCATCTGGTCCACAGCTGCCAAGGTTAAATCCAGTTCTAGTCTAAGTACTACTTAAAATACACACTTTCACTGCCCACTTCACTTTGAAAGTGCATTCAAAAGTGCATTAATGAGTCAAATCACCCTCTAGGTTTAAATGTTCTTCCTTGGATCCTCTCTTAATCTTAAACTACTTAACCTTTACCCTAACCCTACACCTTTGGATATAGATGCCACTGCAATATGTAAACATTTCAGACTACTTATCTGTGCTCTTCATAATTTTGTATAATCCTATCAGTTTCCACTTGAATCCAAGGAAAACCCAGCCTAACCAGTCCCTCCTCATAATCAAAATCTTTCATCCCTGGAAATATCCTGGCAAAACTCCTCTGCGCCATGTCCTTCCTATAATGTGATGACTCAATTCTCAAGCAGTGGCCAAACAAAAGTTTTACAAAATTGTACATGATCTCCATTCACTTGCCTTCTATGCCCCAGCTAATGAATATGCATCCTATATCCTGCTTCACAGGCTTGGCTACCTTAGCTGCCACATTTATGGATCTATTTATTTATATTCCATAAGACATAGGAGCAAAATTAGGCCATTCAGTCCATCAAGTATGCTTCACCATTCCATCATGGCTGATTTATTATCCTTCTTAATCCCATTCTTCCACCTGTAACCTTTGACATCCTGACTAATCAAGAACAGATCAACCTCTGCCTTAAATACACCCAATGACTTAGCATGCCAGCTGTCTGTGGCAATGAATTCCACAGATTCGCCACCCTCTCACAAAATAAATTTTCCTCATATCTTTCCTAAGTGGACATCAATTCTGAGGCTGTGCCATCTGGCCAAGACTCCCTCATGAAAGGAAACATCCTCTCCACATCCACTCTAGGCTGTTCAATATTCAATAAGTTTCAATGAGATTCCCCCCTCACCACCACATTATTATTCTAATCTCCAGTGACTACTTGCCCAGAGTCCTCAAACTTTCCTTCTTGGTATCATTCCTACAAACCTCCTCTGGATGCTCTCCAATGCCAGCACTTCTTTTCTTACATAAGGGGCCAAAAAGTGCTCATAATAATCCACGTGCAGTCTGACCATTGCCTTATAAAACCATAGCATTACATTTTTTGCTTTTGTATTCTAGTCCTCTTGAAATGAATGCTAATATGTATTTGCATTCTTAACCTGCAAGTTAACCTTTAAGGAATCCTATACAAGGACTCCCAAGTCCCTTTGCACCTGTTTTTGAATTTTTCCTCCATTTGGAAAATAGACAATGCCATTATTCCTTTTGCCAACGTGCATGACCATGCACTTATCTACAATATATTCCATCTGCCACTTCTCTGCCCATTTCCCCCAATCTGTCTAAGTCCTTCTCCAGACATCCTGCTGCTTCAATATTACTTGCCCCTCTACCTATCTTCATATCATCCGCAAACTTGGCCTCAAAGCCATCAATAACTTCATCCAAATCATTAACGTATAATGTGAAAAGAAGCAATCTCAACAGTACTGATCTCTGGCCGCAAACTACAAAGGCACTCTTTATTCCCCTTCATTGCCTCCTGCCAGTCGGCCAATCTTTTATCTATGCTAGTATATTTCCTGTAATACCATGGCTCTTGTCTTGTTAAGGGGCTTCGTGTTCAGCACCTTGTCAAAGGCCTTCTGAAAATCCAAATAAACAACATCCACTGACTGGCTATCCTGCCTGTTATTTTCTTGTAGAATTTCAATAGATATGTCAGGCAAGATTTCCCCTTTAGAAAACCATACTGACTTTGGCCTGCTTTATCATGTGCCTCCAAGTACCCTAATACCTCATCCTTAATAATAGTCTTCAACATCTTTCCAACCACTGAAGTCAGGCTAACTGGCCTATAATTTCCTTCCTTCTGTCTCCCACCGTTCTTAAAGGATAGAATGACACTTGCAATTTTCCAGTCCTCTGGAATCATGCTAGAATCCTTTATCTTGAATGATCATTACTAATGTCTTCACAATCTTTTCAGCCATCTCTTTCAGAACCCTGGGATGCAGTCCACCTGGTCCAGGTGACTTACAGATATCTACCTTCAGACTTTTTCGCCTCCAAGCACCTTCTTAGTAATAGCAACAACACTCACTTCTGCCCCTTGACACTCTCATTTCTAGCATTCTGCTAGTGTGTTCTACAGTGAAGATTGACACAAAATACTTAAGTTCATCTGCCATTTCTTTGTTCCTATTACTACCTCACCAGCATAATTTTCCAGCAGTGTGATATAAATTTTCACCTCTCTTACTCTCTATATATCTGAAAAAAACTTTTGGCGTCTTTTTTTTATATTATTGGCTAGCTTACCTCCATATTTCATCTTTTCTCTCAAAGAACATAGAAATTTACAGCACATCCCAGGCCCTTCAACCCACAATGTTGTAACCTTCTCTGGAAACTGCCTAGAATAGTCCTCTATTTTTCTAAGTTCCATGTACCTATCCAAAAGGCTCTTAAAAGACCTAATTGTATCTGCTTCCACCAATGCCACTGGCACTGCATTCCACACACACACACACTATTATCTGTGTGGAAAAACTTGCCTTTGACATCTCCTCAGTACCTACTTCCAAGCACCTTAAAACTATACCCCCTCATGTTAGCCATTTTAGCCCTGGGAAAAAGCTTCTGGCTATCCACATGATCAAAGCCCCTTATCATCCTACACGCCTGCTGGCTGGTGGAGCAATGGCATCAGCGCCGGACTCCAGAGCAAAGGCTCCCGAGTTCGAATCCAAGTCGGGCCACCCCCGAGCACGCTTTCCATCTGTGCTGGGTTGAGCATCAAGCTAGTCTCATTTATTTTTTTTAAAAAAAGAAAGAAAGAAAAAAATACAAGGGTCAAGTCAGGAACATTCATATCGTGACCCGGTTAATCAGAAAGGAGACCAGTCCTGACACCACGCACCAGACAAGAACGGATGACTGTCTGGTGCAACTCACTTAAAAAAAAAAAATCTTGCACAGCTTGATCAGGTCACCTCCCATCCTCTGTCGCTCCAAGGAGAAAAGGCCAAGTACATTCAACCTATTCTCATAAGGTATGCCCTCCAATCCAGGCAACATCCTTGTAAATCTCCTCTGCACTCTCTCCATAGTATCCACATCCTTCCTGTAGTGAAGTGACCAGGACTAAACATGGTGCTCCAAGTGGGGTCTGACCAAGGTCCTGTGTAGCTGTAACATTACCTCACAGCTTGAACTCAATCCCATGGTTGATGAATGCCAACACACCATATGCCTTCTTAACACTGTCAAGCTGCGCAGCAGATTTGAATGTCCTATTGACACATTTCTTTATGGATTTTTAGTTGCGTTCTGTTAGTTTTTAAAAGCTTCCCAATCCTCTACCTTCCCACTATTTTTTGCCCTGTCTTCTGCTTTTATGCTGTTTTTGACTTCCATTGTCAGCCACAGTTGCCTCATTCTCCCTTTGATTACCTCCTTCATCTTTGCGTTGTATCTTTCCTGCGCCTTCCAAGTTGCCTCTGGAAAGAATAGTCATTGCTGTTCTGCCATCATCCCGGCTAGTGTTCCCTTCCAATCAACTTTGGCCAGGTCCTCTCTCATACCTCTGTAATTCCCTTTCATTCCACTTATAATATTGATTCATCTGTCTTTATCTTCTCCCTCTCAAATTGAAGGTGAATTTTAAATTCTAACATATTATGATAACTCCCTTCTAGGGGTTCCTTTACCTTAAGCTCCCTAATCAAGATCTTCACACAATGCCCAATCCAAAATGGCCTTTCCACTAGTGGGCTCAACCACAAGCTGCTTTAAAAAAAAATTAAATCAAATCCTCAGAGAAGGCTTTTTAATGAGGTACACTAGTGGACCAATCATGTGATAGCAATTCAATGCATAAAAGCATGCAGACATGGTCAAGAGGTTCAGTATTCAGACCAAATATCAGAATGGGAAAGTAACATTAACCATGGAATAATTGTTGTGTGTCACACGGACAGTTTAAGTATCTCAGAAACTACTGATCGCCTGGGATTTTTATGCACAACGGTCTCTAGAGTTTACTGTGGCTTCCTCTTGGTAAGTCATCTCCTCCAATAGTATCCAAAGTAGTATACTTGTTATCTTCCACAGAAAAATTTATTACATTGAGAACTTTTTAAGAAACTCCACTTAAAAATGTCTGTCACTGTTTACAGAAAGCAGTTTTCGTAACTCTAATCTCCTCCAGACCAATAACTGTCCAAGATACACACATAAAATGCTGGTGGAATGCAGCAGGCCAGGCAGCATCTATAGGTAGAAGTACAGTCGACGTATCGGGCTGAGACCTGACGAAGAGTCTCTGCCCGATACGTCGACTGTACTTCTTCCTATAGATGCTGCCTGGCCTGTTGCGTTCCACGAGCATTTTGTGTGTGTTGCTTGAATTTCCAGCATCTGCAGATTTCCTCATGTTTGCGTTTTTACTGTCCAAGGTAATTGTGCTTCTCCAATGCCAGCCTTTTAATTTTCACTAAACTTCAATATGTCATTGTTTACAGCAGTATTTTCAGCTGGTATGACTCAAAGTACTAGAAATCCATACTGCATGCTCTCCATCTTTCCACCCTTTTTCAAGTTTCTCCATAAAACACATTTTGCCAACAATTTTGATTATTTACTCCAATGTCTCTATAAGCATTAAATATATTCAATAACTTGAAGAGATTTTGGATATTTTGTTACATTGAGAATTACAACACAAGTTAGTAATGTTGAAACTTTAGAAAACCCATTCATGGCCCCTTTTTCATCAGATTCATGCTTATTACTTAGCCACTGCCCCATAAACAAGATTGTGTCATGAGAAAGAAAGACATAGTTAAACAAACATATTATTATACACTATCATATGGTTGCAAGTTTTGCACTTTGAAGATCTTAATACAATTTTATTAAACTTCAAACATGGATTTTCAGACAAATATTCTGATGTAAACAAAGTACCTGAAAAACAATGCTGCTGAATATATTATAGTGGAAGTACAGTCTGCTAATATTTAGTATGTTAATGAGCAGTTCATTCGTTTGTAAAAACTAGCCCCTTAAAGTTTAATCATCTACAGATTGGTCTGACTATATGTTGAAGCTCAACTGTATTAAGCCAAGTTTTTTGAATTAATGTTCAGTGTTCAACATCATATTGTTTAAAGCCAATCCAAATAAAAAGTTAAATTTTTTTTATACATTTACATGTAGAAGAAAACTGGTCTCTGTAGTTGGTAACCTACCGTTGACTGCTTATTTTGTAGATTTTCATTCTTTCTTACCTGTTACCTTTTGGTGTGTCTATTCTTCAAACTCGGTTTTTAAAAATCAAATTTCAAACTGATCTTATTGTCAAAGGTTCCCAAGAGCATTCTCTTATTATGAAGTACAATGCATTACACTCCTTCTGAAAGTGAAGCAGGCTATTTTGTCTTTTATGCCAGGCCTGTTTCCTTATTGTAGATACTTAAATATTCTGAATAGTTTTCTGTTCCAGCTCTTGACTTGAGAGGAGAAAGAGCTAACATGAACATCAGTGTAATACTTTCTTTCTGCATAGATCTGCAAATGATTCACCTGCCAAAAATGTACACTTTTATAATTTAACACCTGTTTATCCCACTTAAGATTCATTACAATGCTGGACACATACTTCCCTTGTGGCAAATGCTCTGCATTGCATACAATCTGCATTTGCAGAGTGACATATACTCCTGCTCATACCTTGATATGCTTGTAAACACAATTGTCCTGTGTATGAAAGAGGCAAGGAAAGTTTGGGAAGAAAAATTCAAGAGCTGAATAAATAGAGGTTCCAATTATTCCTCCTTGGACCCTGGAGAGGACTCCAAAAATCTAAAAACCCAAAGGGCAAAAGCTTTCTATACTCTGGCACACACAAAACACGCTGCTGTTGACTTGCCAAACCACATGTCCATCGCCTGTAGATCTATTAATGAACTGTAGATTCTCTTATCGAAAATCTTTAAAGCAGCATAGTAAAGTAAGGATTCTGATCTACATTTTCATCATACCAATTTTTCATGATACATTTATTCTGCTGTCACTCCATGCTACAAGTACAAGACTCATTTTATTCCATGGTTTGTTGATAAGAATGGAATGACTGTTACTGAAGGAAAAAATATAATATTAAACCTGTATATTCCACCTATACATACACCTCTAACCTAGGTCCAGTCCTTTTGTGACTGAGAGCATAACGTACAACAACTAAGATCAGAATAACTAGAAAATGCAGAAAAAAGTTAAGGTACATACGTTCATTAATTTTTTTGTGTCTTTGTTGCTTTTTTCAATTTTATTCCTAGCATGAGATTTGTTGTTACTGCTTCCTAATTAATAACTAATTAAAATAAAATTTATCCAAGCCTTTTGCTCAATCATTGGTCAATTTGCAGCTTGCCAGTCTTAATTACTCAGTCAACTTCTTACCCAGGTCTCCCTAGTTTCTTTCCCTTCATATACTTTTACAATCATTGCCCTACGTCAGTGTCCTCTGATTTCAACAGATGGCAAATTCTCTGAAGGATTAGCAGAGTTCAATGGCCTCCTGTTCCAGAGAACTTTTCCAGCTATACCTAACAATGTTAAAGGACTTCATTATTACTTATGCTGATATGACTTTAAATGAGTTCTGCAACTAATTATTACATAATCCACAAAAAAAGCAATCAACAAGCAACCAAGCTTATGAAATTGCTGTAGAAAAGCAAATGGTTCCAGAATTGAACATCTCCTGCAGTTTTATAATATTAACCCAATTCATATTGAATGAAAAGATTTGGAAATTAGGACATCTACAAAAAATTAAATTCAAAATGGCACGATCACATCAAAAAATCTCATGCAACATTAACTAACAGATAATTTTGAAGTTGAAAAATATTTTCTTACCTACCTTAAATATCTACCACTAAAATTCACTCACACACACACACAAAATTTTAAAGCAGTTTTAAAAACCAATATAGCAAGTAGGTCCTGTTCAGTTTTTCAAATAACTTAATTTTATGATTAAACATTTTTCAAGTAACCACCTAGTTTTTAAAGAAATGAGAAGCCTGTGAAAGTGAATATTATTCTGTAACAACTGATCTGAAGTGAGTGAATAAAATATATTTGATTTCTTCAACAGCACGGTTGTATAAGTTGTATTAATTTTATTACCACAACTTTGTTCTTAAAAGTGGAACGGAGAGCTCTGAAGCATGTTTATTGATATGATACAACACAGCACACACTTAAAATCTACTTAAAGTGCTGTACTATTCAGTGTTTACTAGAAATTAATTAGATTGCTGACTTGAGGAAACTTAATGTGAACTCTTTGGTTCTTCTGAATAAAAAAGAAATGCAGCAATTTTGGTCTGCTCAAATTCTCAATCTCTTAGCAATATTATTTCAGTTATGGAGATTTAGATTACAAAAGTAAGTTCTAAGTTATCCCAAGTAACCACAGAAAATCCTATAAGACGTCAGCATACTTCAGACATTACGACTAATTGGGCCAAAAGCCCCATGCCATGCATCTCCCAATCTCCATCAGATATTTGATTCATAGTACTGTTAAATTATGTACATGAAATTAGTTACCTGTGATTTATTAAGCAGACTGAGGAGAAAGAATAGTCATACATACTATAAATGATCTTGTGTTCAGTATGTCAAAAGATAAATATGGAGCAAAGTTTGTAGTTAAGTACATTAGAAACAGAATACTGTTCATAATATTTTATGTGGAACTTCAATTATCATCCTTTGAACTAATAACATTCATATAAAATGTTCTTCCAGACACCAGTGAGGTAAAGTAAATATGGTTTAGATGAAAGGGAAAGGTCTCTGAACTTATGTTATCAAAAATAATATTAAAAAAATCATCAGAATGGTTGGGAGTGGGAGGGATAGGGATTAAAAAAATCTTGTGATGAGTTTATGCACAGGAACTGGATGCAGACTGGGAATGGGTTGTATTTGGACAGTACAACTCACCGTCTCAAAACCATTCTTTTTCATCCGCCTGCAGGACTTGAGGTAAGTACGTATACGCTTCCGGGCACGCTCCTGATATTCAGGGAATTGCCGGCTGCATGATTCAATTATTGCCTGGATCTTTTCTTTAGGCTGCTTAGAAATGGGGACCATTCGGTCCAAGTTTTCATCTACAAACAGCCTCACAAACATCTGTTGGTAAGAGGAAGACAGAGGAAAGAATGCATTGGACGACTGCTCTACTTGGTTCTTTGCTGAATGGACACCATAGGATAAATTCAATGATACTGCACAACCAGTAGGCAACCCCACATGATGAAAGACTGGTATGGAGAGGGTGCTACTCTAGCACTGAACTTCCAATTAGTATTTTTGTCTTTCGAAGCTTCTCACTGGGGTGCGAGCTCAATGAATACATGTTTAAATCTGCAACTGTCCTCAGGCAGAATGACTTTAACATAGAAGGATTTTAAAAAATCATCAAATACAATCCAGTTAGTTGAAATAAGGGATTATTCTTAAGGAGCTCACAATTTTGTGTACTATAAAAGAAAAATATCAGGCTGCCCAACAACACAAAGAATTTTGAATTTCATAAATATATGTCACATCTTTAAAAAGTGTATAATCTGGTCATTAATCACACTCTATAATATTGTAATCATTTAACAAAATCATCACCTGCACTCCCCTAGCCCATGCAACCACACTGCCATCCCCTATGCAACTTAATTCTGGAGACTATTGTTCAATAACTAATCAGAATATTTTGGCTGCAACCAATGTAATCAATGGCGACTAATTAATGATATTACTCAGCATTTGCTGCTTTACCCCCTGCAATTCTACTAAAGCTCTATCTTATTTCAAGCATAAATTTATAAACAAAAAGGTGTTAAGTATATGTACAAACATAAGATATTCCAGTTTAATACCAACGATATTCTACATCATAATACATTAACACATTTTTGAAATTTGACACAATTCACATTTCTGTACAACTAAAGTTGCCAGTAAAGTTTTGTATGACAAATAAGTTTCATTTTAGATATAACTGGAATTGAAATATCTTTCAATCTGTCCATTGCATGCACAGTTATTTGATAATGCTTTTTGTTCATGAAGGTAATGTTGAAACATTAGTTTAAAAGGAATTACTATTGACTACCACATTTAAATAAAGAAAATCTTGGTCATTATATTGTGAATTCATATTTCAATATTTCTCCTTCTACTGAATGCACATTCAGTGCCACACAGGAGATTCAAGAAGCATCTCACAGGGAGAATCACCTGTGCCAGAGTTTAAAAATCCAGATTTTTGCTCCTGAGCAGCAGCTTGTAATTACAGCGAATCTTGAAGCAATTTCCCTTGGAGGTGATCACCTCATAACATCTGTATCAACAGGAAGAGGGAATTGGTCACATCTGGCAAACAGGAGAACTAGGCCATGATGTAGGAGACCCTGTGTACATATCCTCTCCAAAGGTTTTCTCATTCTAATGTACCAGGGTCAAAAATATCACTGAGAAGCCACAGAAGGTGAGGGAACTGATGGTGGGGAAGTTGGGAGGGTGAGTGAATCAGAGGTTGTGGTCAATATTGGTAACAATGATATAAGTATGGAAGCACTGTTGCCAGATTATACAGGCAGCTAAAGACACAATCTCAAAGATGGGACACTCAGAATGTACTTGGGTAACAAGCACTGGTGAGTGCAGAAATAAAGGAAAATGCAAATGAGTGTGTGACAGATGTAGGAGAAAGGGCATTAAGCTCTTGGGGAGATGGACTAATTTTGAGGGAGGTAGCATCCCTCAAAAAAGCTAGATCTCAACAGGACCAGGACTTGTAACAGAAAGTTTTGGAAAGAAGTAAGACAAAATTGGGAAGACTGGTTCCTCCTTTGAGTTTGGAAGGCAGTATAATGAATTTAAAAGGCAGTGAGATTAAAAGCTGGGGGGGGGGGGGGGGGAAGTAATAGATAAAAAATTTAGATGTGCTTTAATGCAAAATATTTAGGAAGTAAAAGTGATGAATTGAAAAGACATAAATTGTTGTTATCTTCAAAATAATGCTCAAAAATGGCTAGGGAAGATGGCTTCAAGTTATAGGGTTTTTGGATGATATGGAGGAAGGGAAAATAAAAAGATGTACAGGATTGATTAAAAAAAAACAAGTATGGGAGAGGTAAAATGGCAAAAAGATTAACAAATGACCCCATCTGAGCTTCAGCTATGGGACAAAAGGTAATTATATTGCTGAGAGATTATTTGCCCTTAACAATCAGAAGAAGAAAGGAGATGAATGTTTGAAGATGGCAGGACTGCTGACCGAATGGTTAGTGAAAATACGAGGACACGTGTAAAGAGGTCTATATTTGTAAAACACTAGGTAGGCCACAACTTCAGTAATATAGCTAATGCTGATCACCACTTAATACAGAAGTTTGATAATCCTACAGAGTGTGTAGAAAAGATTTAGCAGAAAGGCTCCAAGGATGAGAAACTTCAGCTATAAGACTAGATTGAAGGAAGTGGAGTATTTCTCCTTGTAACAAAGGAGGCTGACAGGATATTGGATAGAAGTAAGACTTAGGGTAAAATAACGAAATAGTGGTAGAAGAAAACTTCAAGCACCCCAGCCACTTCTGGCATAGTAACAGAGAAAACATATAGAATTGAAGGATTATTGAATGGAATTATTTAAATCAATAGCAAGCTCAGCAAAAGTGTAAATGTGACTAGATGAGCGCTTAGGGAATAAACCTGGGCAAAGATGAAGGTATCTATCAATGGATGCAATCTGATGCAGTCATGATGCTTCAAATTTAGCAGAGAAAAAGGCAGACTGTGTAGACAATTAAAAAGAAATAAATTGATTGCAATTGAAGCAACCATGAAGAAAGCAACTAGTGGTTGCACCTTGTTTGGAGCTTGAATTAATTTGATATGTCACCAAAGACTATTGCAAATTTCTATAGGTGTACTGCGGAGATCATCCTGACTGGTTGCATCACAGCCTGGCACGGAGGTTCCAACGTACAGAATCACAAGAGTCTGCAGAGAGTTGTAGATCCACCAAACTCTATCACAAGCACAACAGCCCCACCATTGAGAACATTTTCAAGAGGTGTTGACTCAAAAAGACAGCATCCATTATTAAGGACCCATGCCATCAGGGACATGCCTTCATCGCATTCCTACCATCATGGAGGAGTCACAGGAAACTGAAGACCCACACTCAATGATTCAAAAACAGCTTCTTCCCCTCTGCCAACAGATCTCTGAATAGTCCATGAGCCCACGAACTGTCTCATTATTCCATTCTTTGCACTGTATTGCTGCCATAAAACAACAAATTTCATGACATTTCAGACAGTGATGATAATTCTGATTCAGTTTTACCAGGCTGAGGTACAATTTAAGAAGGCTCGTTACAGCTTGATTAAGTTAAATCACTATACTTTGAGAACAATGATATGAAGCTTCAGACTAAATAGCTTCATGGTAAAACAAAAATGTGGTCTTCCAAATCTAGATTCCCATAAACGTCAATATAAATACCAAGACAGATAAGCATAATGGAAAGGGGAATGGGTGACAAATACAGAGAGAAAACACAGGAGAAAGCTCAGAAAAATAAGGAAGCTAACAGATGAAATTAAGATTTTAAAAATGAGCAGGCAATAAATAATGACATGAAACATGTGAAATGCTTTACTAATACGATGGGGTAGTCTATTGATGACCAAAACAATAGCTTGTGTTCTGAAGAAGAACACAATTAAATGTGTGTGGATAAGTGTGTGCCTTCAGGAACATAGCAGACATACTGGATAATTTCAGATGGTCCAAGATTTTCAAGAAATAAGGAAAGGGAAGATAGAGTATGAAAGTAAATTGGCACAAAATATAAAAATAAATAGCAAAAGTTTTTATAAATGTATAAACATAGAAAACATACAGCACAATACAGGCCCTTCGGCCCACAAAGTTGTGCTGAACATGTCCCTAACTTAGAAATGACTAGGCTCCATGTACCTATCCAAAAGTCTCTTAAAAGACCCTATCGTATCCACCTCCACCACCGTTGCTGGCAGCCCATTCCACGCACTCACCACTCTGAGTGTAAAAACTTACCCTTGACATCTCCTCTGTACCTACTCCCCAGCACCTTAAACCTGTGTCCTCTTGTGGCAACCATTTCAGCCCTGGGAAAAAGCCTCTTATCATCTTGTACACCTCTATCAGATCACCTCTCATCCTCCTTCGCTCCAAGGAGAAAAGGCCAAGTTCACTCAATCTATTCTCATAAGACATGCTCCCCAATCCAGGCAACATCCTTGTAAATCTCCTCTGCACCCTTTCTATGTCTTCCACACCCTTCCCGTAGTGAGGCAACCAGAAATGAGCACAGTACTCCAAGTGGGGTCTGACCAGGATTCTATGTAGCTGCAACATTACCTCTTGGCTCCTAAATTCAATTCCACGATTGGTGAATTAAGATGATTATAAAGACTCCATGCATCCATATCTTATTTATAAGTCTCTTGTGCGGCTCCTTATCAAACACCTTCTGGAAATCCAAGTATACGACATCTACCTGTTCCCCTCTATCCACTGCACTCATTATATCCACAAAGAACCCCAGTAGGTTTGCCAAACAGGACCTGCCCTGTCTGAATCCATGCTGCATCTGTCTAATGGAACTATTCCTTTCTAAATGTTTCATTATTTCTTCCTTAATGATGGCTTCAAGCATTTTCCCGACTACAGATGTTAAGCTAACTGGCGTATAGTTGCCTGTCTTTTGCCTACATCCTTTTTTTAAAAATGGCGTGACATTTGCTGTCTTCCAATCTGCCGGGACCTGCCCAGAGTCTAGAGAATTTTGATAAATGATTACCAACACGTCTGCTATAACCTCCACCAATTCCCTCAGCACCCTGGGATACATCACATCAGGACCAGGGGCTTACCTACCTTTAGGCCCTCTAGTTTGCTCATCCCTATCTCTTTATAAAGCAGAAGAGGGTGGCTAAAGTCAACATAGGTCCTTTGGAAGATGAGAAGGGTAAATTGATATTGGGTGATAAGGAAATAGCTGAGGCATTTAACGACTATTTTGTGTTGGTCTTCATGGTGGAGGACACATCTAATATGCCGTAGAACGATGTTATGGATAAAATGGGTGGTACCTCGATAAAATCACCATCATTGTGGTTAAGAAGGCATACGGTACATTGGCCTTCATCAACCGTGGGAATCAGTTTAAGAGCCAAGAGGTAGTGATGCAGCTTTATAGGACCCACTTGGAGTACTTTGCCCACATTCGGTTGCCTCAATACAGGAAGGATGTGGAAACCATAGAAAGGGTGCAGAGGAGATTTACATGGATGTTGCCTGGATTGGGGAGCATGCTTTATGAGAATAGATTGAGTGAACTTGGCCTTTTTCTCCTTGGAGCAATGGAGGATGAGAGGGGACCTGACAGAAGACAATGAGGGCAATGATCATGTGGATAGTCAGAGGCTTTTTCCCAGGGCTCAAATGACTAGCACGAGAGGGCACAGTTTTAAGATGCTTGGAAGTAGGAAGTAGGTAAGTTTTTTTACGCAGAGAGTGGTGAGTCTGTGGAATGGGCTGTTGGCGATGGTGGTGGAGGTGGAAACGAGAGGGTCTTTTAAGAGTCTCCTGGATAGGTACATGGAGCTTAGAAAAATAGAGGGCTATGGGTAACCCTAGGTAGTTCTAAGGTAAGTAGAAGTTTGGCACAGCTTTGAGGGCTGAAGGGCCTGTATTATGCTGTAGGTTTTCTATGTTTCTATGAAGTAGAGAGTCTGTAGAGGGATACAGATAGGTTAAGTGAGTGGGCCAAGGTCTGGCAGATGGAATACAACATTGGTAAATACAAGATCATCCACTTTGGAAGGAATAATAGAAGAGTAGATTTTTATTTAGATGGTGAAAGATTGCAGCATGCTGTTGTGCAGAGGGACTTGGGAGTGCTTGTGCATGAATCACAAAAAGTTGGCTTGTAGGTGCAACAGGTTATTAAGAAGGCAAACAGAATGTTGGCCTTCATTGCTAGAGGGATTGAATTCAAGAGCAGGGAGGTTATGCTGCAACTATACAGGGTACTGGTGAGGCTGCACCTGGAGTACTGTGTGCAGTTCTGGTCTTCATATTTGAGGAAAGATATACTGGCTTTGGAGCCAGTGCCAAGGAGGTTCACCAGGTTGATTCCAGGGATGAAGGGGTTAACCTATGAGGAGAGATTGCCTGGGACTATACTCTCTGGAATTCAGAAGAATGAGAAGGGATCTTATAGAAACATACAAAATTGTGAAAGGGATAGAAGTAGGAAAGTTGTTTCTATTGGGAGGTGAGACTAGAACTAGGGGACATCGCCTCAAGATTCAGGGGAGAAGATTTAGGAAGGAGATGAGGAGATACTGTTTTTCTCCAGAGAGTGGTGAATCTGTGGAATTCTCTGCCCAGGGAAGCAGTTGAGGCTTCCTCACTAAATATATTTAAGAAACAGTTAGATCGGTTTTTACATAAGTAAGGGATTTAAGGGTTATGGGGAAAAGGCAGGTAGATGAAGCTGAGTTTACGGACAGATCAGCCATGATCTTATTGAATGGTGGGGCAGGCGCGAAAGGCTGGATGACCTACTCCTGCTCCTATTTCTTACGTTCTTATGTAATGAGGAGGCATGAGGAGCAAGATAGATCAACTGGTTGACTGCAGACATAGCAACAATCTTGCACTCAATGTCAGTATGGCCAAAGATGATTGTGGACTTCAAGAAATGTAAGTCAAGGGAAGACACACTAGTCTTCACTGAGGGATCAGCAGTGGAAAGAGTGAGCAATTTCAAGTTCCTGGGTGTCAATATCTCTGAGGATCTATTCTGGGCCTAATACAATGACGCAATTACAAAGAAGGCACGACTGTAGCTATATTTCATTCAGAGTTTGGAGAGAATTGGTATGTCATTTGCAAATTTCTACAGATGTACGGTGGTGAGCATTCTAACTGGTTACATCACCATCTGGTCTGGATGGGCCATTGCACAAGATCAGAAAAAGCTGCAGAAAGTTGTAAACTCAGCCAGCTCGATTAGGGGTACAATCTCCCAGCAACCAGGAAACCTTCAAAAGGCTGCCCCATCATGCAGGACATGCCGTATTCTCATTGCTACCATCAAGGAGGAGGCAGGGGAGCATAATGACAGACTCAGTGTTTCAGGAACAGCTTCTTCCCCTCTACCATCAGACTTCCGAATGGACAATGAACCCATGAGCACTTCCTCAGTACTTTCCCCCTCTCTTTTTACACTACTTTTAAAATTTATTTTTATATATACTATTTATTGTAATTTATCATTTATATTACTATGTGTTTCAATGTACTGCTGCTGCAAAACAACAAATTTCACAACATATGCTGGTAGTATTAAACCTGATTGATTCATTGAGCTTCTCTGCACAATGGAGAATGATGAAACGGACATTGAGATTAATCGGGAAGGTTAATTAAATTATAAATGGAGAGAGAGAAAGAGGGAAAGAACCAATTAAAGGTGCGTACATATTTAAGTAGATAAATTGCCAAGGGTTGATAAAATACCTAGCAAATCAGATTATAGAGAGAAAAAAAAACTTAGAATATTACAGATGGATAACCTTACAGCAGAAAAGAGCAGAGAAAGCAATTCACTTGCACTCCTCATCAACAAAGAAACCAAATGCCAATTAGACAACAGCTTGGGAAAGAACTCCTGTTTGATCAAAAGAGGCAACCCTAAGACTCTATTGTCATTCATCACATTATTCCTCTGTCCCATCTCCACTTTGACCTATCTGTTCGTGACCTCCTGTACAACAAGATCCAACCAAGTACATTGGAGTCTCTGAGTCTCGATATCAAATCAACAATCACAGGTAATTTACTTTTCTGTCTATGATGGAGCTGGCCAGTTCTGCTCCAAGGTTATCCAACTTGTTTCTTCTCCGTCACAGATACCACTTTTTCCCTTGAAGTTCCAGTTCAAAACAGCACTGACCTGCATTTCACAGCTTTAGAAGACCCTTTCCTCATTAGTTTATTAACTACATGGCTCCATAAACACCAGAATTACCTCAGTAACCATGGCCTCACCCTATGAGAGGTATTACCTATGAGGTATTATCCATCCCGCTCTTATCACACAGTAAGGCTAAGATTAACTTGTTTTCCCATTTTCCCATTTGTCAGGGGCCTTAGACCTAAAACATTAACTCTGATTTTCTTTCCATAGATGCTGCCTGACCTGCTGAAAGCACGGCCATGCCTCCACTTCCTTCAACTTCAGTAGGTATGTGGTGGATAGTACACTGACTGTTTGTATCACAGCCCGGGAATCACCAATGCCCTTGAACAGAAAATCCCACAAAAAGTAGTGTATATGGCCAGTTCATCACGTGCCACCAACAAGCACATTTATACAGTGTTGTTGTAGGAAAGCACAATCCATCATCAGTGAACCCCATCACTCCTGCCATCAGGAAGAAGGTACAACAGCCTCAAGACTCATGCTACCAGGTTCAGGAACAGTTATTACCCCTCAACCATCAGAGTCTTGAACCAGACAGGACAACTTCACTTGCTCCATCACTGAATAGTTCCCACAACCTATGGACTCACTTTCAAGGACTCTGCATCTCATGTTCTCCATATTTATTGCTTATATATTTATTATTATTATTTCTTTCTTTTTGTATTGACAATTTATTGTCTTTTGCACACTGGCTGCATGCCCAGTTGGTGCGATCTTTCATTGATTCTATTATGGTTATTGGATTTATTGAGTATGTCCACAAGAAAATGAAACTCAGGGCTGTGTATATGGTGATTGAGCTTTGAATCTTTCTAATATTTTCAGTTTTATTTATGAAAATGTGCAGGTTCACTTCCTAGCCATGGATGTCCATAGGCATGGTATTAGAGGATGCTAGTACTCCGAAAGGGAAAAATGTGTACACTGAACAAAGGCAAGTCAGAGAGCCTAATGCTAGTGATGGGAAAATTAGCAAACATTGTTCTGAAGGACAGCATAAATAAGTATTGAGAGGCACAAGTTATTCAAAGAGAATCACCGTGACCTTGTAAGAGAATGGTTGCAACTGATAACACTAACTGAAGCAAGGAAGAATAAGGTAGAGCATTTGCCTTTTCACCAGGTAAATTGATCGTGAAAGTAAAAGCCAAATTAAAGTAGAAAGCTGATTTTAAAAAATGACCAAGTATGATAAAGCAAACAAAAGAAAATCTGCAGATCCTGGAAATCCAGGCAACACATATAAAATGATGGACGAACGCAGCAGGCAAGGCAGCATTAATGGGAGGAACTTGAGGGCTGCAGTGGAGTTTTCAGGACTACAATTATGAAATCTACTCAAGATGGCAAACTTAATAGTCATTGACAGTGAGGAGGGCAAAGAGAGGAAAGGAATACATGATAAATAGAAGGATACTAAAAAAACTTACAGGAGCTAAAGAGTTTCATGGTATATGTCTCCTGAACATCACAGACAGCCAAGTTAAGAAGGCATGAGAATATAAGGAGCCAAGCCATGGCAGATAGAGTAGAAACATTCAGAAACTCTATAGAAAACATTAGGTTACAGCTAATGTACACTACAGTTTGGTAGAGATTTAAGTTTTAAGGATTATAAACTATTTAAAATAGATCAAGGTTAATTGATTGAAGGAAAGAGGATCCTCAAGAACAGAGGAGATCTGGAACTCAATATTTTTAACAGGAATCTGTAAGATGCTTGTTGAATCATAAACTACAAAAGCTACTGACTGAGAGCTGGGAAGTACTGTAGGTGTACTACAAGAACTCAATTTTTAGCTTGTATTAGCAAGATAGATTGAATAGCCTCCTTTTGTGGTGCAATCTAAGGTTTTCTGAATTAAAGTATTTTATAATCCTAATTCATTGAGTGCAAGCAAATTTATCAGTTAAATGATATATCCAATAATTAAAATAAATCAAATACCCATCAATGATTCTGTTCTGAATAAAACATATTTAAAACCAATATAAATGTAAAGAAACCTATTTATTAGTATATGTTTTACAAGTGTCACTATAATATTTATAAATAGGAATGTTATTAATTCTTGGTCACTGGAATTCATGATTTTAGAAGGAATATCTAACAAAATGACATTTTGGGCAAAGTAATCTTCCCGAATAATAAATCAACCTCTGTTTTTAATCACAGTGAAGTTTTATTTTGCTCTTAAAAGTGTGAGCAAATATTTAACAAAATCAGAGTGAAAAAATCAGGTGTGCCTTTGAAAGATGATCCAATTTGGCAGGTAACTTAGGTGATTCGATAAGGCTGATATTAAAGCCTTGGTTTCTCATTTCTATGGTCTAAAGCCATAGGTCTAGTCTCAATGTACAGTACATTAATGCATATATTATATTATCCCTGGTCCCTCAACACCAGCTCCATAGCAAAGAAAGCCCAGCAGCGTCTCTACTTTCTGTGAAGGATGAGGAAAGTCCATCTCTCACCCCCCATCTCTCACCCCCCATCCTCATCACATTCTACAGGGGTTGTATTGAGAGCATCCTGAGCAGCTGCATCACTGCCTGGTTCAGAAATTGCACCATCTCGGATCGCAAGACCCTGAGCGGATAGTGAGGTCAGCTGAGAGGATCATCGGGGTCTCTTTTCCTGCCATCACGGACATTTACACTACACACTGCATCTGCAAAGGAAACAGCATTATGAAGGACCCCATGCACCCCTCATACAATCTCTTCTCCCTCCTGCCATCTGGGAAAAGGCTCCAAAGCATTCGGGCTCTCACGGCCAGACGATGTAACAGTTTCTTTCCCCAAGCTATCAGACTCCTCAATACCCGAAGCCTGGACTGACACCTTGCCCTATTGTCCTGTTTATTATTTATTGTAATACCTGCACTGTTTTTGTGCACTTTATGTAGTCCAGTGTAGGTCTGTAGTCTAGTGTAGCTTTCTCTGTGTTGTTGTTTTTTGTGTAGTTCAGTCTAGTTTTTGTACTGTGTCATGTAACACCATGGTCCTGAAAAACGTTGTCTCATCTTTACTATGTACTGTACCAGCAGTTATGGTCGAAATGACAATAAAAGTGACTTGATTTGACTTGATATTAAATGTGCTACTGAATATGAGCTACATTAAAATAGTATATCAACATGAAATGATCTGTAAACACAAAAGGTTGTAGCAATGAGTGATATGTAATGTGTCACACATGGCAATGCAGTCAAATGGGGATGCTTCATTTTGAGGGAAGTTGTACATTTGACAAACACACACAAAATGCTGGAGCAACTCAGCAAATTAGACATCTATGCTGGGGAATGCACAATCAATGTTTTGGGCAGTGACCCTTCATTGGGACTAGAAAGGAAGGGTAAAAGCCATTCTTGCTTCTGTCCCCTTCCTTTCCAGTCTCGATGAAGGATCTCAGCCGAAAATGTTAACAGTTTTTAATCCCTCCATAGACACTGCCTGCCCTGCTGCGTTGATCAGATGTACAACTTCCCCCAAAATGCAGTGTCCTCATTTGATGGCATTTACATGTGTGTCACATTATGTATCATACATATATTGCTAACGTGCAAGAAGAATGAAGTTAAGCATAAAGATTGTTAACAACTTGCATTTATATAATGTTTTTAATGTCATAGTATAACTGAAGATTCTCCACACGCTTGCAATCAACTACATTTGTCATAAGGCTGAGGAAGTTGAATTGCAAGAGATGAACTAAACTTGGTCAAGGAAGTAATTTATAAAATAGGAAGGAACATTAAACAGGCATGGTTTTGGGGAGTCAGGCAACAGTTAAAATTCGGAATACCAGAACTGGGGTATTCCAGAAATCTGGCAAGATTAAATGGCTGCAAATGATTCCAAAAATATTTAAGGACACAGGGAGAACTTGAAAATATAAGAATTTCAATACTAAGGGTTTTCAGAAGAAGAGCATATGCTTCTCACCAAGCTCTAAAGGAATTGTGAATTAATGATATACTGGAGTCAGACAACGTTGGAATAGTTATGTATGAAAGTAACAACACTGGGATAATTATGTATAAAAGTAACAAAGGCATGAATGAGTTCAGCAACAGCAGCTGGCTACAAGAGTTTGGCAAAGTTACAGAAAACAAACTCTTAAATTACCATTTTTCTCCCAAACCATCAAGACAGATGGGTGTAAATGATATCTTTATAATGGATCCCAGTGTTCTCATATAATAATCCACGTAAGACTTAGTACTTTACACTGCAGCTAACATAACATTTGAAACCAAAATACTAAGGATACTAAAAGATGGAAATTTATCAACTTAAAACTTGGGATTTTTTTCTGCCTCTGAAGATGTACCCGAACTGCAAAATATTTGCAGTATTACATTAACCTTTTGTCTGATTGCCGTCTTATCAGAAAATTTTCAGTCAAATGGGAATTAAGATGAAGAAAGCTGATAGAACTAATTCCACCCACCAGAAGTACACATTATCACGATCCAGACCGTGATACACTTCTGGCAAGTAAAGGTACATAGATAAGAGAGGGATAGATTGAACTGAGCAAATAACAGGTAAAATAAAATATACTAACATTCAGGTAACTGGTATTGAACCAGTAGCAATCATGAGCTAGAGTTCATAGTGGTCTTATTAATAACAAAACCCAACATGATACAAGCATGCTTTTTTTCTGAGGGCAACAAAGCATAGAAGTGTCCTATGAACCAATTTTCCTTTGTCTATCCTGCTTGTTATTTCTTCAAAGAATTCCAACAGATTAGTCGGGCAAGATTTTCCCCTGAGGTAACCATGCTGATTATCACCAATTTTATCATGAGCCTCCAAGTACCATGAGACCTCATCCTTAATAATTGACTCCAACATCTTCTCAACCACTAAAGTCAGGCTAACTGGCCTATAGTTTCCTTTCTTCTGCCTCTCCCCCTTCTTGAAGAGAGGAGTGACATTTGCAATTTTTTTCCCATTCTTCTAAAACCATTGCAGAATCCAGTGATTCTTGAAAGATCATTACTAATGCCTCCACAATCTCTTCAGCCATCTCTTTTAGAACTCTAATTGGAATGGGAGTGTTAATTAAATCAATACTCAGTTTGTGAGCATAGCCATTATTATAAAGTGTGACCAGAAAGATTTTTTAAGAAGCATCCCAGTCTACTATCCTTCATTCTGTAAAAGAATTCTGTTCTATTACTCTCTGTTTTCTGTAATTTTGATTATTTTTGATCAGTTCTGCTCAGGCCTCAATTTTGCTAATCCTCCTAGCCAACATTTATGGGACTCTATCACCTTCCTCCTGAAAATCTACCCGATGACAGAGATTATAACGATCTCTTTTACCTCTGTTACCTTTTCAATGAATAAAGACCTTGGCAATATCTTCTTCCTTGGGAAAAGCTATTGCTTATCTGCAGCTCAATGTATAGGACATAGAACAGTACAATACTAGACGGGCTGTTCAGTCAACTGGTGCTAATCTTGATGCCAATTTTATATTAAATGTCTTCTGTATATCATTCATACCCTTCCATTCTCTTCATATTCATGTGTCTATCTAGAAGCCTCTTAGACTCCACCAAACTGCCTGCCACCACTACTACCCTTTCTCCCTCATGTCACTTTTATACATCTTCCTTCAAAATTTAAGAACATGCCCTCTGGAGTTTTAATATTTCTACCCATAGAAAAAAATTCTGACTGTCTTTGTCCTCTTTCAGGTATCACCTCATCCTACAATGCTCTAGGGAGAAAATCCTTAGTTGGCCTGACCTTTCCTTTTGCTCAAACACTCTAATCCAGGCAGCATCTTAGTAAACATTTTCTGCACTGTTTTCAGTCTCCAAGTCCTTTCTGTAATGGGGCGACTAGAATTGACTGTAGTTTTGTATAACTGCAAAAAGTTATCTGTACTATTTTATTCAAAACCCCCATCAATGAAGGCAAACGTTCCATATGCCATCTTTAACATGCTATCCACAACTGTAGCCACTTTCAGTGAACTATAGATTTGAGCCCCAAAATTCCTCCGTACCTCAATTCTATTAAGGGGCCTACCATTAACTATATATTTTCTTCTTCCTTTTGACCTCCCAAAGTGCAACACCTCACACTTGTTTAGATTAGCTCCACCTGCCATTTCTCTGCCCATATCTGTAACTGATTTATATCACATTGTATCTTTTGATACTCTTTTATACATTCAATAACTCCATCAATCTTGGCATCATCCATAAACATGCTAATCTACCAATCTACATTTCCATCCAAATTACTGGTATATTTCACAAACAATAGAGGTCCCAACACCAATCTTTGTGGTCATGGACCTCTGGCCAGAATAACAGACTTCCATCCCTACGCTCTGTGTTGGTAAATATTCTGACTAAGTCCTGCAGATCTGCACATGCATCTTGGTTCCTAACCTCACTACTTACTACAAACTTGCCATTAACATGTAACATAATGACATGGGGATTTCCTTTTGTCTTAACTATTCTGTTTTCATATTCTCTCTTTGCTGATCTTAGTTTCATTTTCACACATCTTACCATTTTTGAGCCATTATTGTTTATTACCTTTTTGTTCCTGTAGCTTAACACATTTATTCATCACACTTTGTAAACTTGTTTTTGTCTATCTTCGTCTGCTAATACTGTGTATTTCATATTCTAGAGTTTTCTAACATTAATGCAATTTATTTTCCTTTCTTAGTTTGTTCTGGTGTCTATCACCATATCGAGGTATGTTGGTGCGGGTTTAGGGAACCATCATTCACTTGGAAGTGCTATTAGTCTGAAAATAATGGGTTAGTAAGGGCAGAGGACCATTTCATATGGATGAGTACTTACAGGCAATAGTCCATAGGACTTTTGGCCAATAAGTAATAAATATTTAATCTAATTAGTTCATTTTTGGCCCCACGTAGATAAAATGACCAAACTCTCTCCTTCAGTACCTTAAATTTCTCTGTTTTTTTTAAAATATTGTATTAATTCTAGATCTGATCTCTAATCTGCTGCTTCATAAAAATGTCACAAAAAACAGCCTAATGACTAACAACAACACACACAAAATGCTGGAGGAACACAGCAGGCCAGGCAGCATCTATAGGGAGAAGCGCTGTCGACGTTTCCGGCCGAGACCCTTCGTCAGGACGAAGGGCGATAGCGCTTCTCCCTATAGATGCTGCCTGGCCTGCTGTGTTCCACCAGCATTTTGTGTGTGTTGTTGTTTGAATTTCCAGCATCTGCAGATTTCCTCGTGTTTGCCTAATGACTAAAGTTACTTTTCACGCTTCCTTAACTATTGAGTTACTTGCTTCTAATAGATATAATTTTCCTATCCAATTTCATCCAGCCCCCACTAATGAGCAAATTATTTAAGTCTTCAGTGATTCCATTAAATCATTTTCTTCTATGACTGACAAACCCATTACACAAAGATTCCCCATTGAATGCAATATTTTGTATATCTACCAAGTCATGTTCCTGTAATGGCCCTTCACACCATTCCTGCATCCCCACCTTCTGCAAACTGATGGTGAGAAAAAGAGGAGTAGAGAAGATTCATTGAGATATAAGCAGAAGTAAGAGACAGAGCAATGGGAAAGAATATGAATGATGGCAATAAGCAAGATGAAATTAGTTGAAAAGGGCAGTAGAGGAAGAAAACTTTGATTTTAGGAGTAGAGTTTAAATTTGATCAGAGGGTTGAGAAGCAGAGAGGACGCCCTGAGATATTCTTTTTTTTTTGCAGGAATTTGTATTTCTATTCATGATTTATTAGAAAATCATAAATATGTTGCCTTGGAATTGCAATCCATAGATTTTAATGAAAGGAAATTGCAGATAGTTCTCCCATTGTGTAATGCAATGAACAAGATTTCAGCAAATTTTAATGAGGTAGTATAATATCACTTCTTATAATGTGATAAACAATAGCAATAAAATTTCAAGTACTTGCATACCGTTATTCACAAAATAACAATTAAAAGTTATAGTGTAAATTGTCCAGTAATCATTCCAAATTCAAGAGTTTGAGATTGTGTTTGAAGCTGCTACAAGTTCACTTGTTTAGAATCTACTTGTGTTTCACATCACAATTTATAATTTTGTCCAGTTCGGCTGCCTTAACCATCGGTAATATGCTACATTTCCTGTTCTTTTTTTTTGTCTTCTATTGAACAGGCAAATAGACACCTAAATAAAATTTCAACATGTTTCAGATAGCACTGAACAATGATATAATTAAATCACTTCTGACATTACAGAAGAATGTTAGTACTATTATGATTTTGTATCATGAATATGTTTGATCACAACCTTTATATTAAAGATGTGATTACAAAAAAAAACACAAAACAAAATGTGGAAATTAGAATCCTGGGTTATAAACATTGTATCACTGAAATCTAAAGCAAAGAAATTACATTCTTTGTGTATACAGTGTTTGTTAGCCCATAATTAGAAATACTTTTTGATTTTATGTGAATATCTTCATTAAAAAGGTACTAATGCTACAAAAGTGAATTCACTAACATTATACCAGGAACAAGAACTTAATAAGTTACAAAACAATGCTTTCAAATAAATAGAAGAAATTAACTGTAAAACTCTCTACAAGGTTGCTAATGCTAAAAATTTTTGAAAGGATAAATGGTCAAAGATCATTTCCACTAGTTAATTATTAATCAATAATAGGGTGTAAATACTTAAAGTTATTGGTAGAACAACAGTGAATGTTAAAGAATTACTTTCAGAGAAAGGATTATTAGAAAATGGGATGCTGTACCACAAAAAACTATTGAGGCAGTATACATCACAAAAGGAAGTGTTCAGCGAGGAATTTTACTAATATATGAGGAAATATGATTTGAATAATTTTAGTATTTATTCATATGCCGTGAATAAAGTGGCCTCCTTCTGTTCCGTAATTCCTATAACTCCACTGAAAGAGAAAAAAATACTACTGGGATATAACAAATGGCATATACCTTAAGAAAAATATTATATATTTATTTTCACTATTGTATATATGTACCCAGTACTGAGATATACAGGAAAACCTTGATGTTACTTACATTAAAAGCTTTTAGGCGTTCAGATTCTGCTCCATCTGATTCAATAATCTTCTCAACATCATCATGGTCATCTTGGTCATCATCATCTTCAATAATTCTACTCACAGTCAGATCTTCAGGGCCACCTCCTACACTTTCATTTCTAAGTGAATCATAACTGGAATAGCTGTGTGCAGGTGACTGTATTGGGAAAAAAAGAGACATAAAACAGAATTAGCCTATATAATTAAATGCTTGACTAAAAAAAGTAAAAAATACCTTGATGGCTAAACAAAAATAAACATAATCTTTTAGCTACATAACAGAATCAAGCTGGAACGCTATTTTAAATACACAAAGTCAATCTGTTTAATTAAAAAATGTCAGAACAGATAAACTTTTTATATAACCTTATATATAAAATATATCATTTTACATTGAACAGGAATACCCCAACTAGGGATCCAAAATTTGGTCATCAGAACCACAAAATTCAGCATTTAAATGATTGTCTACTTGGAATTTTAAGTAGAATCTCTCTGTTGTTAAATAGAAATACTCAAAACTAGGATACCAATATTTTTATAGTGTCATAGAGTTATAGTACTACAGCATAGAAACATGTCCTTCAACTCTTCTAGTCCATGCTGAACTATTATCCTGCCCAGTCCCATTCACCTGTACCTGCATCATAACCGTCCATATCCCTCCTATCAAAGACTCAAGATTTAAAGCACATTTATTATCAAAGAATGTCTAAGTAATACACCTTGAAATTTCTTTGCTTACAGGCAGCCACAAAGCAAGAAATCCGAATAACCTAATTAGAAAAAAACTGCGTGGGGAAAGAGAGAGAGAGAGAAAGAAACAGAAGCCATGCAAACAACAGAAACAAGCCAACAGCATTCTGAACCAGACTGAGTTCCAGGTCCACTCCCGGAGCAGCTGCGGTAGGCTCAAGCCTCAGTCCCAGGTTACCACAGCAGTGGGGCAAAACTGCAGAGCAGCCAAATCAATTCACAGCCCCTGCGCTACGGAGAAAGGAATGGACAGTCGTGGGAGAGTGAGCGAAATCAACCTAACCCTTGCCTCTTTTCCGGACACTCGGATTTCCAAACTATCAGTGCCAAGCGCTGGGTAGTGCCTCACTCTAGGAGCCAGGCCCTGGCACCAGGATACACACGGGCTGTCCATCCTGAAGCTGTGTTCAAGCTCCCTGGATCGGATCGGCGCTTGGAGTGATCCAACCTCGTGGACAGGCATTGAAGCCCTCCCACACAGACGCCCCTCGAAATCACTCACTCCATCTCTGGCAGCGATACAAACTCTATTTGCTACTCCGGCTTAAACACATAGCGTCACAGCTCATCCCCCAAATCAGCCATGCCTCCGCCTGCCTCCTCGCTATCTGCAGTGATAGTTCACCACAATTTGCTTCAGAAAAGATGTTATAAGTAATGTTTTTAGTTGAATCTCTTTGCTGTTGCATGACTTTGATAGTGCCATCTTTAAACCATCATGTGCTTATCTAAATCTCTCTTGTTCCAATCAAACCTCATCCACCATGTCCACTGGCATTTCGTTCCACACTCTCATCATCCACTGAGTAAAGAAGTTCACCCTCAGATTCCCCTTAAATATTTAATCTTTCTCCCTTAACCTCCAGTCTCACCCAACCTCAGTGGAGAATGTTATCTTGCATTAAACCCTATCCATACCTCTATCAAATCTCCTCTCGTTCTCCTACACGCCAGGGTTTCAAGTCCTAACCTACTCAATCTTTCCCTACAACATATTTGTTAATCTTCTCTGTACTCTTTTAATCTTGGTGATGCCTTTCCTGTAGATAGCTGACCAGAACTGCACACAATACTCCAAATCTGGTCTTGTACTACTTCAAGATAACATCATAACTTCTGTACTCTGATCTATGAAGCTAAATGTGCCAACAGCTCTCCTTAAGACTCTCCCTACCTGTAACAACACTTTTAAAGAATTTATGGATCTGTATTCCCAGATTATTTTGTTCTACTGAACTCCTCAGTGCCCTGCCTTTCACTGTACATGTCCTACACTGGTTTGTCCTCCCAAAAATGCAGCAACTGTATTAAATTCCATCTGCCATTTCTTCCAGATCTCACTACAAGCTTTGATAGCCTTTCTTGCTGTCCACTACACTCCAATTCTGGTATAATCTACAAATTTGCAGATCCAGTTTACCACATTATCATCAAGATCATTAATATAAGTGACCAACAATGGACCCAGAGTTCTATCCCATCTAGTTCTTTTATACTATGGGGGTCCTAGTCAATATGGGGTAAGTTGAAATCACCTATCACAATCTTATTTTTCTCTGCTATCTTTATACAAATGTGCTCCTCCAATTATGCCAACTTGAGGAAGGTCTGTAATCTAATTCCATTAATCTGGTCATCCTTTTCATATTCCTCACTTCCACACATACAGCCTCAGTAGACAAACTTTGAAGTCTTTGCAGATCAGAGCACTACTATGACATTTTCCCTGACTAGTAAAGCCACTCGCTCCACTTTAATACCTTGCCCTCAATCATGTCTAAAATAATGGAACCCTGGAACACTGAGCTGCCAGTCCTGCCCCTCCCACAACCAAGTCTCAATAATGGCTGCAATATAATAATTCCATGTGCTGATCCATAATCGAAGCACATCTGCTTTACCTACAATATAATTGCATTGAAATTAACACAGCTCATAACAGTTTTCCCACCATGGTCAACCTTTTGATTCCCGTCTTTGTATGTAAGCTTAACAAGTACATTTCTCCCAACCACTTCACTAGCTATCCTGGCACTCTGCAACTCTAGTCTAAAACTCCTGGAGTAGTACTGGCTAACCTTCTCGCAACGATATTGGCCCCCTCCAGTTCAGATGCAAATTGTCCCACTTGTACCAATCCCACCTTCCCTGGAAGACAGTCAAATGATCCAAAAACTTGAAGCCCTCTCTCTCCTTAGCCACAGGTTAAAATGCATTATCTTTCTATACTAGCCTTACTAGAATGTGGCATGGGTAGCAATCGCAAGATTACTATCCTGGCAGTCCTGTCCTTTAAGTTAGCATCTAACATCTCCAGCACTCTACAGGACCTCATCACCTTCCCTGTACTGACACTGATGTAGACCACAACCTCTGGCTGCTCAACTTCCTTCTTGAGGATGCTATGAACTTAATCCACTATATCCCTGACCCTGATACCTCAGAGGCAATGTATCACCCAGGTAACTTATTCTTGCCCATAGAACCTTCTTTCTGCTTTCCCAACCAACTCCCCTATCACTGCTGCTTGGCTCTTCTCCCTCCTTGCCTTCTGAATCACAGAGCTAAACCCTGTGCCAGAGAACTAAGTGTTATGGCTTTCCTTTGCTAGATTATTCTTGCAATAGTAACCAAAACAATATACTTGTTATCGAGGGAAACAGCCACAGGGGTACCACTCTGGCTGCTTATCCCCTTTCCCTCCCCTGACAGTCACCCAGTTATCTGTGTCCTGAACCACAGGTGTAATTAGCTCTCTGCATCTCCTGCCAATCAATCTCTCCATCTCCTGAATTATCTGAAGGCCATCCAGCTCCAGCTCCGGTTCCCGAACAAGGTCTGTAAGAAGCTGCAGGTATAATCATCAGAGATATTGAAGATGTCCCTGTCTTCCCACATCCTGCAAGAGGAACACCTTCCAAGCTGTCACTCAATTGCTCTAACTGTGCAATAAGAAAGAAAGAAACAAAATTACCAGAAACTTATCTTAGCCTCCACCTCTTCTCACCAAAATCTCTTGAGCTAAACCTTCAACTCTCTACTCTAACCCCGGGCAACTCCAACAATGGCTGCCTTACTTAAACCTAACTTCTTTTTAATGGCCCTTGCTAAGTGTCTAACCACCTAAAGCTCTACAAATCTCAAGCTCTACAAAATATCCAACAAACTACACTCACTTTCTAAATCTGGTGCATTGGATTTAGCAACTTTAAATATCAGTAATTTCATGAATCAGCCTGCTCTTAATCATTTGTCAGTGTTGAAAGAAGTTATGAAATAACTATCAAAAGGCATTGACTCATTACTAAACTGTTCATTAATGCTTGGTTTGAATTTTGCTGAGGTCAATCGGCTTCAGTCCTCAATATAACTTGAGCCAAGTTTAGAAAACTGAGCAGAATTCCATAATGTTTGTGAGAGGAGCTGCCTTTGATAGCAACTTGATACCAGGAAGATCTAATAAGACAGAAGTCAATGTGGATCAGGTAAAACTCTCCAACAAATGGAATCATGATCAATGCACAAAGGAAGATGGTGATCACTTTCATCCTGGGACATCACTGGTAGCTTCAAGGCCGACCATCTTGAGCTGCTTCAACAATGGCCTTCCCTTATTTTTAAATTAAAGTCCATTGTTGCATTTGCAACTCCTCAGATGCTGCAGATGAATATATCTTAGAAATTTGGCTGAGAATTTGTAAGTCTAATTTGTACTGCATAGTCCATCAAAACTATGCAACTGATTCCCTTTGGAATTCAATAATAAAAGCATCACTGTTGACTAGAAATTTAACTGAACCACTCAACACAATTACCATGACTGCAATAGCAGATCACAGCCTGCCATTCTGTGATGTCTGGTTCACCTCCTGACTTTCCCAAAGCCTGTCCACTATCTACAAGGTATTGGCAAGGAGCATGATAATATACTCTACACCTACATGAAAGGCGACAGCGTGAATAACACTCAAAATGCTCAATTGTTCACAGCAAAATAATCTCCCACAGTAATCATTCACTATCTCTTATTAAGGATACATAAAACTGCAGTGTAATATTTACAAGATGCACTTTAGTGCTTTTTGAAGAATTCTTAAACAGCATCACCGAAACCTGAGATCTTTATCATTTAATAGGATTAATGAACAAGATGCATAGTAACACTGTTTCCTCTATATTATCCAATAGTCCAGACAGACTATCATCTCAATTAAGGAAAGTAGTTTTAAATAAATATATCAACTTAAGATGTGAAAGGGTTTCAGTAAGAAGAGGTACTTGAGAGAAAGCAACCAATCAATATTTCTGAGCTGCAGTAGAAATCTTGCTCCCAGAAATCAACAGTGAACAAAGGATGTACTGTATTCACTGTTGTGGCTGGAAGGAAGCAATTGGAATTGGTACCTACATCAGTCCAAGAATAAGCCTTTCCATGTACCATTATGATAATAACTTCAGTACCCAGGCATGGTTTGGTTTCACTGGCAGTTCTATGTGTAATCTACTAGCATATCTCAGTGTAAATGCCAATAAATTTCAGAATTCTGAATGTTGCATCAACGATATCGTGAAGTAGGAAGGTGAACAGCCAGAGGTTGTGATATGTATTGGTAACTACGACGTAGGTAGGAAAAGGGAGGAGGTCCTGAAAACAGACTACAGGGAGTTAAGAAGGAAATTGAGAAGCAGGACATCAAAGGTAGTAATCTCAGGATTACTGCCTGTGCCATGTGATAGTGAGTATAGTAATAGAGTGAGGTGGAGGATGAATGTGTGGCTGAAGGATTTGTGCAGGAGCAGGGATTCAGATTTCTGGCTTATTGGGACCTCTTTTGGGGCAAGTGCGACCTGTACAAAAAGGACGGATTGCACTTGAATCCGAGGCGGACCAATATCCTGGCAGGGAGGTTTGCCAAGGCTATTGGGGAGAGTTTAAACTAGAATTGCTGGGGGTGGGAACTGAACTGAAGAGACAGAGGAAGGGAGTGTTGGCTCACAAACAGACAAAATTTGGAGAAAGTGTGAGAGGGAGCATAGGCAGGTGATAGGGAAGGGATTCGCTCAGATTAAAGATGAAATGAGTATTTTAATGCAAGAAACATCATGACAAAGTGAATGAGCTTAGAGCATGGATCAGCACCTGGAGCTATGATGTTAAGGCCATTGTAGAGACTTGGATGGCTCAAGGGCAGGAATGATTACTTAGAGTGCCAGGCTTTAGATGTTTCAGAAAGGACAGGGAAGGAGGCAAAAGAGGTGGGGGCATGGCACTGCTGATCAGAGGTAGTGTCACAGCTGCAAAAAAGGAAGAAGTCATGGAGGGATTGTCTACTGAGTCTCTGTCGGTAGAAGTTAGAAACAGGAAGGGGTCAATAACTCTACTGGGTGTTTTTTTATAGACCACCCAATAGTAACAGGGACATCGAGGAGCAGATAGGGAAACAGGTTCTGGAAAAGAGCAATAATAACAAGGATGTTGTGGTGGGAGATTTTAATTTCCCAAATATTGATTGGCATCTCCTGAGAGCAAAAGGTTTAAATGGGGTGCAGTTTGTTAGGTGTGTTCAGGAAGGTTTCCTGACACAACATGTAGAAAAGCCTACAAGAGAAGAGGCTGTACTTGATCTGGTATTGGGAAATAAACCTGGTCAGGTGTCAGGTTTCTCAGTGGGAGAGCATTTTGGAGATAGTGATCACAATTCTATCTCCTTTACCATAGCATTGGAGAGGGGTACAAACAGACAAATTAGGAAAACATTTAATTAGATTAAGGGGAAATATGTAGCTATCAGGCAGGAACTTGGAAGCATAAATTGGAAACAGATGTTCTCAGGGAAATGTACGGGAGAAATGTAGAAAATGTTCAGGGGATATTTGCGTGGCGTCCTGCATAGGTGCATTCCAATGAGACAGGGAAGGAATAGTTGAGTAATGGAACTGTGGTGTACAAAGGCTGTTAAAAATCTAGTCAAGAAGAAAAGAATAGCTTACAAAAGGTTCAAAAAACTAGGTAACGATAGAGATCAAGAAGATGATGAGGCTAGCAGGAAGGAGCTTAAGCATGAAATTAGGAGAGCCAGAAGGAGCCATGAAAGAGCCTTGGCAAGCAGGATTAAGGAAAACCCCAAGGCATTCTACAAGTGTGTGAAGAGCAAGAGGATAAGACGTGAGAGAATAGGACCAATCAGGAGTGACAATGGAAAAGTGTGCATGGAACTGGAGGAGATAACAGAGGTACTTAATGAATACTTTGCTTCAGTATTCACTACGGAAAAAGATCTTGGCAATTATAGGGATGACATACAACAGTTTGAAAAGCTTGAGCATATAGACATCAAGAAAGAGGATGTGTTGAAGCTTTTGGAAAGTCTCCAGGACCAGATGAGATGTACCCCAGGCTACTGTGAGAAGCGACTGAGGAGATTCCGAGCCTCTGGCAATGATCGTAGCATCATCAATGGGGACGGGAGAGGTTCTGCAAGATTGGAGGGTTGCAGATGTTGTTCCATTATTCAAGCAAGGGAGTAGAGATAGCCCAGGAAGTATTATTTCAGTGGTTGGAAAATTGATGGAAAAGATCCTAAGAGGCATGGATTTCAACAAGGCATTTGATAAGGTACCCCATGCAAGGGTTATTCAGAAAGAAAAGAAACATGGGGTCCAAGGGGATCTTGCTTTGTGGATCCAGAATTGGCTTGTCCACAGAAGGCAAAGAGTGGTTGCAGATGGGTCATATTCTGTATGGAGGTTGGTGACCAGTGATGTTACTCCGGGATCTGTTCTGGGACCCCTTTGTGATTTTTATAAATGACCTGGATGAGGAAGTGGAGGGGTGGGTTAGTACTTTTTCTGATGACACAAAGGTGTTGTGGATTGTGAGGAGGGCTGACAGAGGTTACAGTGGGCCATCGAAAGGATGCAAAACTGGGCTGAGAGGGGACAGATGGAGTTCAACGCAGATAAGTGTGAGGTGGTTCATTTTGGTAGGTCAAATATGATGGCAGAATATAGTATTAATGGTAAGACTCCTGGCAGAGTGGAAGATCAGAGGGATCTTGGGATCCGAGTCCATAGGAAACTCAAAGCTGCTCCGCAGGTTGACTCTGTGGTTAAGAAGGCATACAGTGCATTGGCCTTCATCAACCGTGGGATTGAGTTTAAGAGCAGAGAGGTAATGTTACAGCTATATAGGACCCTGGTCTTGGAGTACTGTGCTCAGTTCTGGTCGCCTCACTACAGGAAGGATGTGGAAACTATAGAAAGGGTGCAGAGGAAATTTATAAGGATGGTGCCTTGATTGGGGAGCATGCCTTATGAGAACAGGTTGAGAGAACTTGGCCTTTTCTCTTTGAAGTGGCGGAGGATGAGAGGGGACCTGATAGAGATGTATAAGATGATGAGAGACATTGGTTGTGTGGATTGTTAGAGGCTTTTTCCCAGGGCTGAAATGGCTTACATGAGAGAGCACTGTTTTAAGGTGCTTGGAAGTAGGTACAGAGGAGATGTCAGGGTTATGTTTTTTTAATGCAGAGAGTGGTGAGTGCGTAGAATGGGCTGCCGGCAACGGTGGTGGAGGCAGATATGACAGGGTCTTTTAAGAGACTCCTGGATAGGTGGAGCTTAGAAAAATACAGGGCTATGGGTAATCCTAGGTAATTTCTAAAGTAAATGCATGTGGGCCGAAGGACCTGTATTATGCTGTAGGTTTTCTATGTTTATATGATTCCCACTGATACAGAATTCCTGAACTTACCAACTGAGCTTAACCTGCGATATCCTGGCTCCACTTCTCAGCTGAACATTCCATGCAGTCAATGATAGAACAGGAGTTTACACATAATCCCTGGCATTTACATTGGGGAATTTGCTCTCAGGTCCTGTGCCAGGATAGACCCATTATCTTAAATGACGACTGCAGGGCTATAGGGTAGTCAGGGAAGATTAGAATAAATTAAATTATTTATAATTATTTGTCTTTTTATGTGATTATGTATCATATTTAATTTTATTTTTATTGTATCTTTCATGTTTTTAAATGGTTTAGAATGTCAGAGCTATACAGAAACACTGAAAACTTTTACAGCTAATCTGAGAGTAACAGTTTATCAGGTTTTGGGGACTTAAAAAGAAACGTCATGAGCAAAGCTGGTCCAATCAGCTCAAATGCGTCAGTTATGTCACAGGGGATCCTGCTGCTACTCAAAGCCTCATTGCTCGAGGGTAGCCATCACCAGAAAGACTTGCAAATCAGGATCTGGGGAAGTTGGGGAAATGGGAAGCATGATTAGTTAATACAGAGAAAAGGCATCACTAAGGAAAATCTGGGCTAATCAATTCTGACAGATTACAGCTACACAATCTGCAAATTGCTACAGTAAAGCTAATTAAGGCAATACATTCTTTTGACAGCAACAACATTAAAAAAATATTGTTTAAAGAAGTTACTACATGAAAGTAATGAAGAACTGCTTAAACCTACAGGACAATAATGAATAATTAATGTGTTGATGGAAAAACGTAGTCCACAATACGATTTCTAGCTAAGAGGAGCAAGGATTTTACACATCTATTCCAAAGCAAAGAACAATACAAACACAACCTGACCATGACAATCTCCATCTTATCTGTGCCCTCTGGTCCTAGAACTCCCACTGTAGGAAACATTCTCGCTACATCCACTCTATCTGTGCCGGCATTGTTCTGATGAAAATTCTCTGAACTCACCCCAATATCAGCACATCCTTTCTTAGAGAAGGGTACGAAAACCGCTCACAGTGCTCCAAGTGAGGTATCACCAGTGCCTTATAAACCCTCAGACTTACATCTTTGCTTTTATATTCTAGTCCTTGTGAAATGAATGCTAACATTATATTTGACCTCCTTACCACCACCTCAACCTGCATGTTAAACCTCAGGGATCCTGTATGAGGACACCCAAGACCCTTAGCACCTTGGATTTTTGAATTTTCTGCCCTTTTAGAAAATAGTTTGCACTTTTGTTCCTCCTACCAAAGTGCTTGGCCATACACTTCTCAACATTGTATACCATCTGCCACTTCTTTGCCCATTCTCCTCATCTGTCTCAGTCCTTCTACGGTCTTCCTCAACCCTACCTGGCTCTCCACATATCTTCAAATAGTCCACAAAATTGGTCACAAAGACATCGATTCCATTAGTCAAATCATTGAGATATAACATCAAAAGAAGTGATTGCAACACCAACCCCTGCAGAACACCACTAGTCACTGGTAGCCAACCAGAAAAGTCTCCATTTATTCTCACTCTTTGCCTCCTGCCAATCAGCAATTTCAATGCTAGTATCCTTCCTGTATTATCATGGACTCTCATCTTCTTAAACAGTCTTGTGTGGCACCTTGTCAAAGGTCTTCTGAAAGACCAAGTACACAACAGCCACCAATTCTCCTTTATCTGGATGTTTATTTCCTCAAAGAATTCCAGCAGATTTCTTCTGGCAAGATTTCCCCATGCTGTCTTTGGCCTATCTTACCATGTGCTTCCAATGTATCCTGTGAGTTCATCCTTAACAATTGACTCCAACATCCTCCCAACCACTGAGGTCAGCACCTCCGCTCTGTCTGTCACAACAGACAGAATCTCCTGGTTGCCACCCACTTCAACTCTGCTTCACATTCCCATTCGGATATGTCCATATGTGGCCTCCTCTACTGCCATGATGAGGCCAAACTTGGGATGGAGGAACAACACCTCATATACTGTCTGGGTAGTCTCAAGCCCCTTGGTATGAACATTGAATTCTCCAACTTCCGGTAATTCCCTCCCTCTCCCTACCCCCATCCCACTTTCACTCTGCCTCCTCTTCCAGCTGCCCATCACCTCACTCATGATTCTGCCTTCTTCTACAACCCATAGTGCTTTCCCATTACGTTCCTTCTTCACCTCTCCTGCCTATCCCCTCCCTGCTTCCCCTCCCCCACCCCTTGATCTTTCCTCTGATTGGTTTTTCTCCTGGCACCTTCCCCCCTCCCCCCACCTTCTTTATAGGGCCCCTGCCCCTTCCTTCTTCAGTCCTGACGAAGGGTCTCGGCCCGAAACATTGACTGCTCGTTTCCACCGATGCTGCCCAACCTGCTGAGCTCCTCCAGCTTGTTGTATGTGTTGGCTTATAATTTCTTATCTTCTGTCTCCCTCTGTTCTTGAAGACTGGAGTGACATTTTCAATTTTCCAGTGGTCTGGAACCATGCCAGAATCTACTGATTCTTAAAAGATCTTTACCAAGGCCTTTACAATCTCCCCAGCTATCTCTTTCAGAACTCGGGGGGGGGGGTAGTATATCTGTTCTGAGTGACTTATCCACCATCAGACCTTTCAACTTCCCAAGCACCTTCTCCCTAGTAATAGCAATTGCACTAATTTCTGCCTGCTGATACTCTCAAAACTTCTAGAATACTGCTAGTGTTTCCCATGGTGAAGACGTATGCAAAATAATTATTTAGTTCATCCACCATTACCTTGTCCCCCATTACTACCACTCCAGCGTCATTTTCTAGCAGTCCAGCATCTCCTCTCGACTCAGAATCAGAATCAGGTTTATTATCACCGGCATGTGACGTGAAATTTGTTAACTTAGCAGCAGCAGTTCAATGCAATACATAATATAGAAGAAAAAAACATAATAATAATAAATAAATAAATATGTATATTGAACAGATTAAAAATTGTGCAAGTAATGAAAATACTATATATTAAAAAAGTGAGGTAGTGTCCAAGGGTTCAATGTCCATTTAGGAATCGGATGGCAGATGAACAGAAACTGTTCCTGAATCGCTGTGTGCCTTCAAAGGCTTCTGTTCCTCCTACTCAACAGCAATAGCAAGAAAAGGGCATGTCCTGGGTGCTGGAGGTCCTTAATAATGGACGCTGACTTTCTAAGACAATGCTCCTTGAAGATGTTCTGAGTACTTTCTAGGCTAGTACCCAAGATGGTGCAGATTAAATTTACAACCCTCTGCAGCTTCTTTCGGTATTGTGCAGTAGCCATCCTTCCCATATCAGACAGTGATCTCTTTTACTATTTACATATTTGAAAAAATCGTTACCCTCTTTAATATTATTTTCTACCTTACCTTTATATTTAATCTTTTCTCTCATTTTGGCTTTTTTAGTTGCCTACTGTTTGTTGGTTTTTAAAAACTTCCTAATCCTCTAACTTCCCACTAATTCCTGCTCTATTATATGCCCCCTCTTTTGCTTTTATGTTGTCAGCCATGGTTGCATCATCATGCCTTTAGAATACTTTTTCATTTTTTGTATGTATTCACCCCGTGTCTTCTGAATTGCCCCCAGAAACTCCAGCCATTGCTATTCAGCCCTTGTCCCTGCTGGTAGTTGTTCTTCTCTATGCCTTGTGGCACATCGGGTGACAACCTTGCAATTCTTTAGCATTTGCCTATTTTTACAAAACTGAGCTGCTAGCTCAATGCTCAACCTAGTACGGATGGAAAGCATGCAAACAGGCAGCCGGATTTGAACCTGGGACCACTCACCTCGAGGTCCAGAGCAGATGCTAATACACCAGTGGTCAGCTATCTCCTCTCTCATGCCTCTATAATTTCCTTAACTCCACCGTAATACTGACACAGCTGACTTTAACTTCTCCCTCTCTCAAATAACAAGGTGAAGTCTATCATATTATATACACTGTTTCCAAAGGGTTCCTTTATCTTAAGCTCCCTCATCAAATTTTGTTTATTACACAATACCCAATCCAGAATTACTATTCTCCTGGTGGGCTAAACCACAATCTACTCAAAAAAAGCCATCTCGTAGGCATTCTCCCTTTTCGAATCCAGCACCAACCTGATTTTCCCAATCTACCTGTATGTTGAAATCCCCCACGGCAAACGCGGTATTGCGCTTTGAACATGCCTTTTTCTATTTCCCATTGTAATTTGTTGCCCACATCCTGGCTACTGTTTGAAGGCCTGTATATAATTCCCATCAGGGTCTTATTACACTTGCAATTTCTTAACTCTACTCACAAGGATTCTACACCTTTCAATCCTATGTCACCTCTTTCTAAGGATTTGATTTCAATGTTTTTATTAGATACACCTGTACACCTGCTCATTAATGCATATATCTAATCAGCCAATCATATGACAGCAAGTGGTTCAGAGTTGTTCAAACATCAAAGGTGTAGAGAGTACATCCAAGACCTTCTTTAAACAGCAACATTTGAGGTACTTTGACTTCTCAGAGGAAGCTGTTACTGAGTTATGGCATGTATTGGGCATCAGATTGAACTGATAATGGAGTACACTTGAATACTTTGGCCCTTAAAATTTACATTACATAGGATCATAGAGAGTCACAGAGAGACACAGCATGGAAGCAGAGTCTTCAGCCCACTGAGACTGTACTGGCAATCAGGCACCCATCTATGCTAATTCTCTACACTAATTCCATTTCATTCTTTCGAGATCCCTATCAAGAGTGTACCATTCACGTGCATGTTAGCAACCATTTATAGTGGTCAATTAGCCTATCAACCTACTTGTCTTTGAGATGTGGGAGAAAATTAGAGGAACCCAATGAAACCCATGGGGTCATAGGGAGAATGTGCAAACTCCATACAGATGCACTGGAGGTCAAAGTTAAACCCATGTCACAGGAGCTGCAAGACAGAAGCTCCATCAGCTGTGTAACTGAGCATCACCCTTCCCCTGCACTCTGCTTCAAAACAGATTATTTGATGGAGTAATACAAGCCGGTCAGTAAGATAATCCTCTATAAATCAGTGACATTTCCTGTTTTATTGCTACATCTGTGCAACTACATATCAATTAAATTAAAACATGCAAAATGGAGTTGGAGAAAGAGAATGCATAGAGAACATCAATATGTAGGGCTAAGGAGAGTCATTGCTCCAAAAAGAAATAGATCCATGCATTACACTTCCTCCCCCCTTAAGTTAATGCAACATAAACTGTATATGTACAAAACATTCAATTTCTTTCTCTCAAACCATATTCTGAATAAACATGCTTCCACAATAACAGCCCATATCTAACTTCACTGTTGTAACGATTTTTTGGGTGGGGCTCTGTTTCTTTCAGAATCATGCCTCTGGACCTGTGGAGTAGCATTAGGTTTGGCAGGTGTCTTGTCAGAGGCAATATTCTCAGTTGCCAGTGTCAGGTTACTGTCAGTGAGATGATCATCAGTCTGGTGGCTGTAGTGTGTCTGTCCAGTTGGATACAGTCGACTCAGGTGAGTTATTTGGTTGAGCATCCAGTAACTGGTCCACATGGCGTCTCCATGTCTGATCTACAACATCCAGTGTGCACATCAGTGGTCCAATTCTTGTAACTATCCAACCAAGTGTCCACTTGTCTTCTCAATAATCACCTGCTAGGGCTTCCCATCCAACCTCAAAGCTCCTTACTACTTCACTTAGCAACTGGCTGAACTGTTTATTCTGTACTTGTGAGATCTCAGATTTCTGTTCATGAACAGCATTGCAAGTGTTTGATTTGTCACTGCATGAACAGAGTTCCAACGCAGAACAAGGACATGTGTCCTTTTTGCTGTAATGAAATTTCCTCCTTGTCCACTGCTTTAATGAACTTGAATGTTTGGATAAATCTTTCAGCTAACCCATTTGTTGCTGGGTGGTGAGGAGCCGACTTGAAATGTCTGATGCAATTTTGCTTCATGAACAGCCTGAATTCTTCTGATATGTATTGTGGTCCGTTGACCCTCACAATTTGTTCTGGTAATCCAATTCTGGCAAAGATAGTCCCCAGAGTGGAAACAGTCTTTGCTGAGATAATTAACTTCATTGTTATAACCTCAGACCACTTTGAATGAGCATCCACAGCAATCAGGAACATGGAGTCCATGAATGGCCCCGCAAAATCAATATGTACTCTTTGCCATGGTGGTGACAGCCACTCCCATGGGTGTAATGGTGCCTGTGGCAGTGCATTTTGAACTTTTTGTCATCCTGAACTGCTTTTGGCCAAGTTGTCAATCTTTTTATCTATTCCTTTCTCAAATACCTTCTCATTAGCATCAAGCAGCTGTGCCCATCTCTGGTTAGTGCTACCATTTGGGCTGGCATTGGCTGTCGATGCTACACTGAGAGCTTTGATTGAGTGGCAGTCTAGTTAGATTTTTCTCAACCATTCACGTCTGAAAAGCACTGGCACTCCACTTTTCAATAGACAAAGTTCTAACTGCTGTGTTTGGCCTCTATACACCACATTC
The DNA here is from genome assembly GCF_048418815.1 of Hemitrygon akajei. Lineage (NCBI taxonomy): Eukaryota > Metazoa > Chordata > Chondrichthyes > Myliobatiformes > Dasyatidae > Hemitrygon > Hemitrygon akajei. Next base: position 51,237,029 of record NC_133124.1, on the reverse strand, counting down.
ACTTTGTTTGCCTTTGGGGGACACTTTTTCCTGGCATAGGTCTTTAGTGTCATGAGGTCTTCTCTAATGGTAGCTTAGAAAACAGTCTGTTGTATTCAGCTTCTGAAATTATAGACAAAGCTGACCCTGCATCCAGTTCCTTTTTCAGTTTTACATGAGACACATCCATTGAGATCCACATGATTTTGAGATCTGCTTCAGTTATACTATGCAGTTCTAGGAAAGTCAGCTCACCTTTGTCAGACTCTATGTTGCCTGATACTGTTTCACATTCAGTCACATTATGCATTTTCACAGTTTTGTGTTTGGAACTTTTCACTCATTTCTGCTTTTTGTCTGTCTTGCACATTCTCCATGTGACCTTGTCTGTGAACTTTTTCTTTGAACCAGCAGTCATTTGTGTCATGGGAGTATCTGCCACATTGATAACATTTTTGGCTTTTTGCACCATTCACAGACATTTTGTGCATTTCACATTCTAACCTCTTTTTCTGGTGTTCTGCTGCATCATTTGCTGCAGTCCCTAAAGATATTGCAATGGTCAATGGCCGTTCTAGGGTTACATATCTTTCAGACAGTAGCCTCTTTTGAGTGCTTTGACTATTGTTGCCACATACATGCCTGTCATTTAATGCATCTGAAAGACCATTACTAAAACCACAGTACTGGGAACGTTTGTGCAGATCTGCAATGTATTCACAAATGATTTCATCCTCTGATGATTCCTTTTGTAAAATCTAATTCTCTCAGCTATTACCAGCAGTTCAGGGCTCAAGTGATCTTGTAAAATTGTAACAATTTCATCAAACATCTTAATTGCTGGTTGTTCCAGGGTTACTAAGAGACTCTATGTCCTAGGATCCATTAAGCTTAGAAGCATGGGGGCTTTCTTTTGCTCCTCCATGTTCACATTACAATACAGTCCCACTCTTTTGAAATATGACTCCCAGTCTTCACTAGCACTATCAAATTCGGCAACTTCCCCGACTGAAGCCATCACCAGGTTATTTTCACTTTAACTTTGCTGGTTGCATGTCTTTCACTGTGTATTATGCGTCCCTTCATTAGCATCCATGACCGTTTAACTCATTCCTCTCGCTGTCTTGTCTTATAACTGCCGGAGCAGTTGAAGTTATTTTCTGACACTCAGGTTCGTACTCATCGCCAACTTGTTGTGTCTGTGCAACTACATATTAATTACATAAAAGCATGCATGTGGGAGAAGGCTCTAACTGGTGTATTCACATTGCAGTGAGGGAAAGAGAGAGGGAGAGAGAGAGAGAGGGGAGGAGGAGAGGGGAGGAGGAGGGGGAGGAGGAGAGGGGGAGAGGGAGAGAGGGAGAGGGAGAGAGAGAAACACACACACACACACACACACACAACGTGCATGCATAGACAACCGATCAGAGGGCATGCATAGACAACAGATTAATACTTACGCGCAGACAACCTATCATACTTAGTGCTAAGGGGAGTCATTGCCCTAAATGAAATAGATCCATACATTACAATTGTATCATGAATTATGGATGTGACCAGGGCTTTATAGAAACTCTACATCCCTCTGCTCATGACAAAGTAAAGCAGGATACAAAAATACTTGGCTTTATCTAAGTTGAAGGAGTCCACTGAGTATCATAAGCTATATTGACACTGTATTACATATTCTCTGTCAGCATTCCATCATTTTTCTCAAAGAGTCAGAGGATCATAGATCTATACCATAGAAACAGGCCCTTCAGCCCAAAGGGTCCAAGCTAACCAAGATTCCCATCTAAGCTAGTCCCTTCTGCCTCCATTTACAGGAACACAGAAAACCTACAGTACAATACAGGTCCTTCGGCCCACAAAGTTCTGCCGAACATGTCCCTACTTTAGAAGTTACTAGGCTTAACTATAGCCCTCTATTTTACTAAGCTCCATGTACCTATCTAAATGCCTCTTAAAAGACTCTATCTTATCTGCCTCCACCACCGTTGCCAGCAGCCCATTCCACGCACTCACCACTCTGAGTAAAAAAACTTACCCCGACATCTCCTCTGTACCTACTCCCCAGCACCTTAAACCTGTGTCCTCTTGTGGCAACCATTTCAGCCCTGGGAAAAAGCCTCTGACTCTCCACACAATCAATGCCGCTCATCATCTTATACACCAATATCAGGTCACCTCTCATCCTCCACTGCTCCAAGGAGAAAAGGCTGAGTTCATTCAACCTTTTCTCATAAGGCATGCTCCCCAATCCAGGCAACATCCTTGTAAATCTCTGCACCCTTCCTATGGCTTCCACATCCTTCCTGTAATGAGGTGACCAGAAATGAGCACAGTACTCCAAGTGGGGTCTGACCAGGGTCCTAGATAGCTGCAACATTACCTCTCGGCACCTAAATTCAATTCCACGATTGATGAAGGCCAATTCACTGTACGCCTTCTTAACAATAGAGTCAACTGATCCTCCACACTGCCAAGATCCCTGAGGCACTCCACTGGTGACTGACCACCACGCAGAATATGACCTGTCTACAACCACTCTTTGCCTTCTGTGGGCAGGCCAGTTCTGGATCCACAAAGCAATGTGGATCCCATACCTCCTTACTTTCTCAATATGCCTTGCATGGGGTACCTTATCAAATGCCTTACTGAAATCCATATACACTACATCTACTGCTCTTCCTTCATCATCATGTTTAGTCACATCCTCAAAAAATTCAATCAGGCTCATAAGGCACGACCTGCCCTTGACAAAGCCATGCTGACTATTCCTAATCATATTATACCTCTCCAAATGTTCATAAATCTTGCCTCTCAGGATCTTCTCCATCAACTTAACAACCACTGAGGTAAGACTCACTGGTCTATAATTTTCTGGGCTACCTCTACTCCCTTTCCTGGATAAAGGAACAACATCCACAACCCTCCAATCCTCTGGGACCTCTCCCATCCCCATTGATGATGCAAAGATTTTCGCCAGAGGCTCAGCAATCTCCTCACTCGTCTCCCACAGCAGCCTGGAGTACATCTTATCCGGTCCCGGCAACTTATCTAACTTGATGCTTTCCAAAAGCTCCAACACATCCTCTTTCTTAATATCTACATGCTCAAGCTTTTCAGTCTGCTGCAAGTCATCACTACAATCACCAAGATCATTTTCCATAGTGAATATTGAAGTTCACACTTCAGCATTCACACTTGATAGGTCCTATTCTTTCATGTCTTATCCTTTTCCTCTTCACGTACTTTTAGAATGCCTTGGGGTTTTCCTTAATCATGCTCACCAATGCCTTTTCATGGTCCCTTCTGGCTCTCCTAATCTCATGCTTAAGCTCCTTCCTGCTAGCCTCATCATCTTCTTGATCTCTATCATTACCTAGTTTTTTGAACCTTTCGTAAGCTATTCTTTTCTTCTTGACTAGATTTTCAACAGCCTTTGTACACCACGGTTCCATTACGCTACTATTCCTTCCATCTCATTGGAATGTACCTATGCAGAATGCCACACAAATTTCCCCTGAACACTTTTCACATTTCTGCTGCACATTTCCCTGAGAACATCTATTTTCAATTTATGCTTCCAAGTTCCTGCCTGATAGCTTCATATTTCCCCTTAATCTAATTAAATGTTTTCCTAACATGTCTGTTCCTACCCCTCTCCAATGCTATGGTAAAGGAGATAGAATTATGATCACTATCTCCAAAATGCTCTCCCACTGAGAGATCTGACACCTCACCAGGTTCATTTCCCAATACCAAATCAAGTACAGCCTCTCCTCTTGTAGGCTTATCCACATATTGTGTTAAGAAACCTTCCTGAACACACCTAACAAACTCCACCCCATCTAAACCCCTTGCTCTAGGAAGACGCCAATCAATATTTGGGAAATTAAAATCTCCCATCACAACAACTCTTATTATTACACCTTTCCAGGATCTGTTTCCCTATCTACTCCTCGATATCCCTGTTACTATTGGGCGGCCTATAAAAAAACAGCCAGTAAGGTTATTGACCCCTTTCTGTTCCTAATCTCCACCCACAGAGACTCCGTAGAGAAACCCCTCCATGACGTCTACCTTTTCTGCAGCCATGACGCTATCTTTGTTCAACAGTGCCACGCCCCCACCTCTTTTGCCTCTCTCCCTGTCCTTTCTGAAACATCTAAAACCCTGCACTTGAAGTAACCATTCCTGTCCCTGAGCCGTCCAAGTCTCTGTAATGGCCATCACATCATATCTCCAAGTACTGATCCACGCTCTAAGCTCATCCATTTTGTTCACGACACACCTTGTGTTAAAATAGACGCATCTCAAATCTTCAATCTGAGCGCGTCCCTTCTCTATCACCTGCTTATCCTCCCTCTTGCACTGCCTACAAGCTTTCTCTATTTGTGAGCCAACCTCCCCTTCCACAGTCTCTTCAGTTTGGTTCCCACCCCCCAATAATTCTAGTTTAAACTCTCCCCAGTAGAACTTAGCAAACATCCCACCAGGATATTGGTCCCCCTGGGATTCAAGTGCAACCAGTCCTTTTTGTACAGGTCACACCTGCCCCGAAATAGGTCCCAATGATCCAGAAATCTGAATCCCTGCTCCCTGCTCCAATCCTTCAGCCATGCATTTATCCTCCGCCTCATTCTGTTGTAAAAACAAGCCTGAAGGCTTTGTGTGTCAATGCGAGGAGCATTCATAACAAGGTGGATGAATTGAATGTGCAGCTAGTTATTAATGAATATGATATAGTTGGGATCACAGAGACATGGCTCCAGGGTGACCAAGGATGGGAGCTCAACATCCAGGGATATTCAATATTCAGGAGGGATAGACAGGAAAGAAAAGGAGGTGGGGTAGCATTGCTGGTTAGAGAGGAGATTAACACAATAGAAAGGAAGGACATTAGCCTGGAGGATGTGGAATCGATATGGGTAAAGCTGCATAACACTAAGGGGCAGAAAACGCTGGTGGGAGTTGTGTACAGGCCACCTAACAGTAGTAGTGAGGTTAGGGATGGCATTAAACAGGAAATTAGAAATGCGTGCAATAAAGGAACATTAGTTATAATGGGTGACTTCAATCTACATATAGATTGGGTGAACCAAATTGGTAAGGGTGCTGAGGAAGAGGATTTCTTGGAATGTATGCGGGATGGTTTTCTGAACCAACATGTCGAGGAACCAACTAGAGAGCAGGCCATTCTAGATGGGGTATTGAGCAATGAGGAAGGGTTAGTTAGCAATCTTGTTGTGCGAGGCCCCCTGGGCAAGAGTGACCATAATATGGTGGAATTCTTCATTAAGATGGAGAGTGACATAGTTAATTCAGAAACAAAGGTTCTGAACTTAAAGAAGGGTAACTTTGAAGGTATGTGACGTGAATTAGCTAAGATAGACTGGCAAATGATTCTTAAAGGGTTGACGGTGGATATGCAATGGCAAGCATTTAAAGATCGCATGGATGAACTACAATTGTTCATCCCCGTTTGGCAAAAGAATAAACCAGGGAAGGTAGTGCACCCGTGGCTGACAAGGGAAATTAGGGATAGTATCAAGTCCAAAGAAGAAACATATAAATTAGCACAAAAAAAATGTCACACCTGAGGACTGGGAGAAATTCAGAGACCAGCAGAGGATGACAAAGGGCTTAATTAGGAAAGGGAAAAAAGATTATGAGAGAAAGCTGGCAGGGAACATAAAAACTGACTGTAAAAGCTTTTATAGATATGTGAAAAGAAAAAGATTGGTCAAGACAAATGTAGGTCCCTTACAGTCAGAAACAGGTGAATTGATCATAGGGAACAAAGATATGGCAGACCAATTGAATAACTACTTTGGTTCTGTCTTCACTAAGGAGGACATAAATAATCTTCCAGACATAGTAAGGGACCGAGGGTCTAGTGAGATGGAGGAACTGAGGGAAATACATGTTAGTAGGGAAGTGGTGTTAAGTAAATTGAAGGGATTAAAGGCAGATAAATCCCCAGGGCCAGATGGTCTGCATCCCAGAGTACTTAAAGAGGTAGCCCAAGAAATAGTGGATGCATTAGTGATAATTTTTCAAAACTCCTTAGATTCTGGATTAGTTCCTGAGGATTGGAGGGTGGCTAATGTAACCCCACTTTTTAAAAAAGGAGGGAGAGAGAAACCGGGGAATTATAGACCGGTTAGTCTGACATCGGTGGTGGGGAAAATGCTAGAGTCGGTTATCAAAGATGTGTTAACAGCACATTTGGAAAGAGGTGAAATCATCGAACAAAGTCAGCATGGATTTGTGAAAGGAAAATCATGTCTGACGAATCTTATAGAATTTTTTGAAGATGTAACTAGTAGAGTGGATAGGGGACAGCCAGTGGATGTGGTATATTTAGATTTTCAAAAGGCTTTTGACAAGGTCCCACACAGGAGATTAGTGTGCAAACTTAAAGCACATGGTATTGATGTGGATAGAGAATTGGTTGGCAGACAGGAAGCAAAGAGTGGGAGTAAACGGGACCTTTTCAGAATGGCAGGCAGTGACTAGTGGGGTAGCACAAGGCTCAGTGCTGGGACCCCAGTTGTTTACAATATATATTAATGATTTAGACGAGGGAATTAAATGCAGCATCTCCAAGTTTGCGGATGACATGAAGCTGGGCAGCGGTGTTAGCTGTGAGGAGGATGCTAAGAGGATGCAGGGTGACTTGGATAGGTTAGGTGAGTGGGCAAATTCATGGCAGATGCAATTTAATGTGGATAAATGTGAGGTTATCCACTTTGGTTGCAAGAACAGGAAAACAGATTATTGTCTAAATGGTGGCCGATTAGGAAAAGGGGAGGTGCAACGAGACCTGAGTGTCATTGTACACCAGTCATTGAAGGTGGGCATGCAGGTACAGCAGGCAGTGAAAAAGGCAAATGGTATGTTGACATTCATAGCAAAAGGATTTGAGTACAGGAGCAGAGAGGTTCTTCTGCAGTTGTACAAGGCCTTGGTGAGACCGCACCTAGAGTATTGTGTGCAGTTTTGGTCCCCTAATCTGAGGAAAGACATTCTTGCCATTGAGGGAGTACAGAGAAGGTTCACCAGATTGATTCCTGGGATGGCAGGAATTTCAAATGAAGAAAGACTGGATCGACTAGGCTTATACACACTGGAATTTAGAAGATTGAGGGGGGATCTTACTGAAACGTATAAAATTCTAAAGGGATTGGCCAGGCTAGATGCAGGAAGATTGTTTCCGATGTTGGTGAAGTCCAGAATGAGGGGTCACAGTTTAAGGATAAAGGGGAAGCCTTTTAGGACTGAGATGAGGAAAAACTTCTTCACACAGAGAGTGGTGAATCTGTGGAATTCTCTGCCACAGGAAACAGTCGAGGCCAGTTCATTGGCTATATTTAAGAGGAAGTTCGATATGGCCCTTGTGGCTAAAGGGATCAGGGGTTATGGAGAGAAAGCAGGTACAGGGTTCTGAGTTGGATGATCAGCCATGATCATACTGAATGGCGGTGCAGGCTCGAAGGGCCGAATGGCCTACTCCTGCAGCTATTTTCTATGTTTCTATTCTCTTCCTATTCTCACTGTCACATGGCACAGGCAGTAATCCCAAGATTACTACCTTTGTGGTCCTGCTTCTCAACTTCCTTCCTAACTCCTTGTAGTTTGTTTTCCGGACCTTTTCTCTTTTTCTACCTATGTCATTGGTAGCAATATGTACCACGACCTCTGGCTGTTCTCCCTCCCACTGAGACGATCTGAAACATCCCGGACCCTGGCACATGGGAGGCAAACTACCATCCGAGTTTCTTTCCTGCATCCACAGAATCACCTGTCTGATCCCCTAACTATAGAGTCCCCTATCACTACTGCCTTCCTCTTCCTTTCCCTAACCTGCTGAGCCACAAGGCCAGACTGTGTGCCAGAGGCATGGCCACTGTTGCTTCCCCCAGGTAGGCTGTCACCCCCAACAATACTCAAGCAGGAGTACTTATTGTCAAGGGGTACAGCCACAGAGGTACTCTCTAGTACCTGACACTTCCCCTTCCCCCTCCTGACTGTGACCCAGTTGTCTGTCTCCTGTGACCCCAATGTGACCACCTGCCTATAACTCCTCTCTATCACTTCCTTGCTCTCCCTGACCAGGCGAAAGTCATCGAGCTGCATCTCCAGTTCCCTTATTCAGTCTCTTTGGAGCTGCAGCTCGACACACCGGGTGCAGATATGGCCATTTGGAAGGCTGGGAGACTCCAGGACCTCCTACATCTGACACCGAGCACAGAAAACTGGCCTCACACACATACTTCCTCCTTTACGCAAGTAACACCAGTAAACCTACCTCGTCTCATCCCGTTACCGCCTATGCCCGTTGAGCCAAAATCCTATCACTCTGCCACCTCTCACTCCACTGCCCGCTCCGAACGCTGCCCACTGGATATGGCAGTCTTCTTTTTAAACCTTTCATGCTGTACTGGCTGACATCATGTGCCTGCGCAGTCTTGTCTCTCTTTTACCCCGAGTGGTTAAAACTGCCTTGGCTCCAAATCAGCCTTCTTGCTCCAGCTGGGAGTAAATGGGTTGAAATGGGTTGCTCCGAATTTGGCACAGACCTATCTAAATCTTTCTTATTCATGTCCCTCTCCAATTACCTTTTATGTGTTGTTAATATACCTGACTTAGCAACTTCCTCTGGCAGCTCATTCCATACATGGACTACTCTCTGTTAAAGAAAATTGCCCCTTAGGTTCCAACTAAATATCTCTTTGCCCATCTTAAATCCATGTCTTCAAGTTTTTGACTCCCCAACCCTAGGGACAGTGAACATTCATGTCTGTCGTAATTTTAAACACCTCTAATAATATCACCACTCATTCTAACATGCTCCACAGTCTCACCCTATGCATTCTCTTGAATATCTTCTTAGTTCATCTACTTATCCAACTTCCCCCATGATGAGCACCTCCTATGACCAGAATTTCAAAATTCAAATGCTATTGTGCTACTATTGTGAATACTGTAGATGGCCATAGTAGGTACTTTCCAACAGATGAAGACTTTGAAGGTCCAGCCTTCATGCTATTGCTTGCGGGCCTGGGAGAACAAGCATACTGAGGAGCCAAAGCCAATGTAATGAGATCAGTGCATCGGTCATCCTCTGGCTTAGCCAGTGTCAGAGTGTTCAATGTTACACACCATTGCGCAAAAGATCATCACAAGGGTGCTTTTGCATCTAGCATTTTTCTGATTTTTTTCATAGATTTCCTCTTTTCTGAGGAAGAATGCAATCTCAGCCTCTGAGATCTACCAGGTTTGCCAACCTAACTTCTGCAGGGGTGGAAAGCATTACTGGGAGTGAAGTTGGAGGTGGTGGGTATGTAAATGAAGAGTAGGCAAAGTAATTATACTTATTACAGTATTGTAGTCAGACTTCCGGATTGTCTGTGGCCTCCCAGGTGCAAGATCGAGTCCACAGCATTGTAAAGGGTGAGCAGCCAGAGGTCCTTGTATATACTGGTAACATTTTTGTTGGGAGGAAAGGGATGAAGTCCTGAAAAGAGAATGTACAGAGCTAGGTAGGAAAATGAAAGCAGACTTCCAGGGTAATAATCTCTGGATTGCTGCCTGTGCCATGCCAGTGAGGTGAAGAGTAGGACGGTTTTGCAGATAAATGTGTGGCTAAGGAATTGGTGCAGGGGTCAGAGTTTCAGATTTTTGGATCATTGGGATCTTTTCTGAGGAAGTTATAACCAGTACAAAAAGGACAGATTACACCTGAACTTCAGGGACACCAATATTCTTAGAGGTAGATTCGCTAGAGCTGTTGGAAAGTGTTTGAACTAGTTTGGCAGAAGGATGGGAACCAGAGTGACAAGTCAGAGAATGGGCCAGTTGGCGTGCAGATAGATGCAGCGTGTAGAGAAATTGTGCGGAAGTACAGGCAGTTGATAGGACAAACTTGCAGTGAGTAAATGGGTTGAAATGTGTTTATTTAATGCAAGATGAATCAGGATAAAGGCTGATGAACTTAGAGCATGGGCCAATACATGGAATTACAACACTGTGGCCATTACATTGGCTGTCACAAGGCAGGAACCACTGCTGGATGTTCTAGGGTTCAAATCTTTCAAAGTGGACAGGGAGGGAGGTAAAAGAGGTAGGTAGTGGCATTACGAACAGGGATAGTATCACAGCTGCAGAAAGGGAGGATGTTCTGGATGGGTTGTCCACTGAGTCAGTGCGAATGGAAGTCAGGAACAGGAAGGGAACAATCACTCTATTGGGAGTATTCTGTAATAACTGCTGACCCCCACCCCAGTAGCAACAGAGACACTGAGGTACAGATGAGGAGACAGGTTTTTGGAAGATATTGTCATAGGTGACTTCAACTTCCATAATATTAATTAGCACATCCTTGATGCAAAAGGGTTAGGTGAGGCAGAATTCATTCATAGTGACCAGGTGACTAGAGGAGAGGCCACACTGGATCTGGTGCTGGGCAATGAACCAAGTCAGGCGGCACATGTCTAAGTGGGTGAGCATTTTGAAGACAGTGACAACAACTTCCTTACCCTTACCATAGCCTTGGTGAGGGCGGGATGGGTAAGTGTTTAATTGGGGTAGGGCAAATTATGATGCTGTTGGACAGAAACTTAGGAGCATAAATTGGGATCAGATATATTCAATGGAAATGTGGAAGTTGTTTGCAAAATACTTGCTTGGCGTTCTCGATAGGGTTATCCCATCTAGGCAGGGAAAGAATAGTACGGTGAAAGAACCATGGTTGACAAGAGATGTGGAAAATCTAGTCAAGGAAAGAAGAAAGAAGCTTAATTCAGGTTTAAAAAGCAAGGATCAGACAGGGCTGTAGACAGTTACAAGGTAGCCTGGAAGGAGCCTAAGAATGGACTTAGGTGAGCTAGAAGAGGACATGACCACAGCTTGGCAGATAGTATTAAAGAAAACTCCAAGGCCTTCTGCATGCATGTGAGGAACAAGAGGATAACTAGAGTGCAGTTAGGACTGATCGGGGTAGAAGGGGAAACGTGCTGTGAGTCAGAAGAGCTAGAGGAGGTCCTCAATCAATACTTTGCTTCAGTAATCACCAGTGAATGGGACCCTGATGTTTGTGAGAACAGCAGGGAACAGGCTAATATGCTTGAACATGTAGAGGTAAGAAAGAGGATGTGCTGGAGGTTTTGAAACACACTAAAATAGATAAGTCTCTGGGACCAGATAGTCTATATTCCCAGGTTACTACAAGGTGTAAAGGAAGAGATTACTGCACCTTTGATCTTTGTGTTCTCACTGGCCACAGAAATAGTACCAGATGATTAGAGGGCAGCAAATGTTATTTCTTTGTTCAAGAATGGAGATACCCTGGGAATTATAAATCAGTGAGTCTTACTTCAGTAGATTATTGGAGAAAATTCTTACAGATAGGATTTATTATAGATAGTCAACATGGGTTTTTGAGGGGCAGTTCATGCCTCATGAGCCTTCTTTGAGGAAGCGAAAAATCAAATTGCTGAAGGTCGAGCAGTGGATGTTGTGTATATGGACTTTAGTAAGATATTTGAGAAGGTTCTCCATGGTGGGCTTATTCAGCAAGTCAGAAGGCATGGGATCCAGGTACACTTGACTGTGTGGATTCAGAATTAGCTTAACCATAGGAAGCAGAGGGAGGTTTTAGTTGGAGTGTATTCTGCCTGGAGGTCAGTGACCAGTGTTGTTCCACAGGAATCTGTTAGCTATTATAAATGACTTGGATGAGGAAAGAGAAATAGAAGGGGGGGGGAGTTAGTAAGTTAGACCATGAGACTATAAGACATAGGAGCAGAATTAGGCTATTTGACCCATTGAGTCTGCTCCGCCATTCATTCATGGCTGATACTTTTCCCCCTCCTCAACCCGCTCTCCCCAGCCTTCTCCTCATTACCTTTGATGCCGTGGCCAATCAAGAACTTATCAATTCCCACTTTACATACATCCAACGACGTGGCCTCCACAGCTGCCTGTGGCAACAAATTCCACAAATGGCCAAAGTTGATTGGAAGGGGACACCAGCAGGGATGACAGCAGAGAACCAATGGCTGGAGTTTCTGGGAGCAATTCAGAAGGTGCAGGATAAATACGAGAAGAGGAAGTACTTTATTCTAAAGGCAGAATGACACAACTGTGGATGACAAAGGAAGTCAAAGCCAACATAAAAGGGAAAATATAAATGGGAAGTTAGAGGATTTGGAAATTTTTAAAAACCAATATAAGTCAACTGAAGAAAAACTATAAGGGGGGATAAAATGAGATCTGAAGGTAAGCTGGCCAATAATATCAAAGAGGATACCAAAGGTTTTTTCAGATATATAAAGAGTAAAAAACAGGTAAGAGTAGACAAATGAAAAATGACGGTGGAGAGATAGTAACAGGGGACAAGAAAATGGCAGATAAACTGAGTAAGTACTTTGCATCAGTCTTCACTGTGGTAGTATGCTAGAAGTTCGATAGTGTCGGGGGCAGAAGTGAGTGCAATAGCAATTACCAGGGAGATGTTGCTGGGGAAAGCTAAATGTCTGAAAGTTGTTAAGTCACCTGGAAGGCAGCTGAAGAGACTGTGGAGGTAATATAAATAATCTCTCAAGAGTCACTAGTTTCTGGCATGGTTTCAGAGGAATGGAAAATTGCAAAAGTCGCTCCACTCTTCATAAAGGGAGTGAGGCAGAAGAAAAAGAAATTATAGGCCAGATAGTCTGACCTCAGTGGTTGGGAAGATGTTGGAGTTGATTGTTAAGGATGTGGTTTTGGGATACTTAGAGGCACATGATAGAAGAGGCCGAAGTTAGCATGGTTTCCTTAAAGAGAAATCTTGCCTAAAAAATCTGTTTGAATTCTTTGAAGAAATAACAAGCAGGATAGAGAACGGAGAATCAGTGGAGGTTGTGCACTTGGATTTTCAGAAGGACTTGGACTAGATTTCTTTTTGTATAGTAAAATTATCACATTTCAATATTACGATTTAATTTACATGAATATAGGGTAATGAGATTCAAAGTGTGATTCAAATATAATGTAGTTGATAATATTTAATCCTTTTTTGACTTATAATATCTCATTGTACTCTGTATTCTTCTATGTAGAAAATTAATAAAAATATTGAAAGAGAAGGCCTTTGACAAGATGCCACACGAGGCTGCTAAACAAGATAAGAACCCGGGGTATTACAGGAAAGGTATGAGCATGGATAGAACATTGGCAGATTGGCAGGAGACAAAGAGTGTGAATAAAGGGATTCTTCTTGAATATTGAAAGACCTAGATAGAGTGGATGTGAAGAATATTTTCTTTCGGTGGGACAGCTAGTACCAGAAAGCACAACCTCAAAATAGAGGGACATCCATTTAGAACAGAAGTGAGAAGGAACTTCTTTAGCCTGGAGGTGAAGTGTCTGTGGAATTTATTGCTGCAGGCAGCTGTGGAGGCCAGGTCATAACATGTATTTAAGGCTGAGGTTGATAGGTTCATGATGAGTGAGGGTGTGAAAGATTATGGGGAGAAGGCAAAAAAATGGGTTTGAAAGGGAAATGGACCAGCTATGATGAAATGGAGAAGCAGTTCTGATAGGCTGAATGGCCTAATTCTGCTCCTGTACCTTCCAGTCTTTGGTCTAATGAATATGCTGCTTCATGAATAAAGAGGGTGGTGCGACAGGTAATGCTGCCATCTCACAGCTTTAGCAAATCGGGTTTGATCCTGATCCCTTGCTCCAGACGATGTGGATTGTTATGTTTTCCTGTAACTATTTGGGTTTCCTTTGGCCGTTCTAGTTTATGTGAGAGAATCAAGGAAGAGTTTGTGAGTAGGTGAGAGAAAAAAGGTTAAATAGTTGGGGAATGGTAATACTCCAAGAGGCACATGTACTCAGTGGGCCAAGTGGCCATCTTATATGTCATGAGAAAATATGAAATACACAAATAAAGAAATTGGGCCCAAAATTACAGCAAGTGCTTGGCACCAACAGAAGAGTTTGCTAATTGAGTGACAATGTAAGAAAAAGAATCAAATTCCATCCTTGTTCTATTGCATATAGCAGGTTTATGATACTCTTCAGCGAGAGGATGATAAGCAAGATTAAGCAGTGCCAGTAAATAAATGCAAATATTCCACTGATGGTAAGTTCTTGAGCTATCCCAAAAATTATTTAGCATATTTATAGGAAGACTCTGAGTACTTACTTAGGGTGGGAGTTTGCATGAGACCTGCAGAGGCCCAGGAAAAGTTAATCAAGCAAAGGTAATCAATAAAATAACCAACTGATATCACAAAAGAAAATAAATTAAACTTTGCTCTGATTTTCCTGATGTTCTTCTCATTGTAGTGTTGAATAACAATATCTCAGACTGTTGAAGAAGATTGGTATGGGCCCCCAAATTCTAAGAACTTTCTATAGGGGCACAATTGAGAGCATCCTGACTGGCTGCATCACTGTCTGGTATGGAAATTGTACTTCCCTCAATCGCAGGATTCTATAGAGAGTGGTGCAGACAGTCCAGTGCTTTTGTACATGTTAACTTCCCACTATTCAGGACATTTACAAAGACAGGTGTGTAAAAAGAGCCCAAGGGATCATTGGAGACCTGAGTCACCCCAACCACAAACTGTTCCAGCTGCTACCATCTGGGAAACAGTATCACAGCATCAAAGCCAGGACCAACAGGCTTTGGGACAGCTTCTTCCACCAGGCCATCAAACTGATTAATTTACACTGACACAACTGTATTTCTATGTTATATTGACTAAACTGTTGTACATAATCTTTATTACAAATTACTATAATTTGTACATTGGACAATTAGACAGACGTAACGTAAAGATTTTTACTCCTCGTGTACATGAAAGAAGTAAATAATAAAGTCAATTCAATTCAATTCCAGTTTTCTAATGCCCACTGGGTCGGGTGCTGTTCAACTGTCACTGTAGGCACAACTAGTTAACTTGCTCAATACAGATAACGCATTCTAAAATAAAGCATTCTACACTTTCCCACACCACACTTCTACCCCCAACCCTGCAGATGAGTTACATCATTTATATATCACCTAGCTCTGGCTGTAAAGTGAATTAATTAAAATAATTTCTCTGTTTTATTTTGATTCACTCATAACTATTGACTTAACTGTTCACATAATGTATTTTTGTGTTTTATTATATTGAATTAACTTCATTTCTTACATCCTTCACAAACTTGAGGAGAAAAAATCTTTATGTTACGTTTCCATCTAAATGTGCAATGTACAAATTAGATATAGTAATTTGTAATAAATAGTATGTACAGAATCAGAATTTAATCGCCAAGTACCTATGCACATACAAGGAATTTACTTGATGATTTACAGATGTTGTCTCTCTGCTCATAACAATAATAATGATAAATATAAATGAAAATATAGATTATACATACAGGTAGTGCAATCCAAGTAATAGTTAGCCGGCAGTTAACCGGCAGTTAACTGTTCAGCAAAGTGACCACAGTAGGGAAAAAACTTCTCCAGTGCCTATTAGTCTTAGTCTGGAGGGATCTGAAGTGCCTACCAGACGGAAGCAGATCAAACAGTCCGTGCGCAGGATGGGAGGAGTCCTTTATGATGTTCCCCGCCCTCTTCTTCAACCTGGAAGAGTACAGGTCCACAATAGAGGGCAGGGAGGCTCCAATGATGCGCTGGGCAGTCCTCACTGTGCGCTGTAGTCTGGTTCTATCCTGCTTGGTGGCGGCTCCAAACCACACAATGATGGAGTAAAATATATAACAGTCAATATAGCTTAGAAATACAATTGTGTCAGCGTGAATTAATCGGTCTGATAGCCTGGTTGAAGAAGCTGTCTCGAAGCCTGTTGGTCCTGGCTTTAATGCTGCGGTACCATTTCCTGGATGGTAGCAGCTGGAACAGTTTGTGGTTGGAGTGACTATTATGCAACACTATACCTAATAAAAGAAAGATCAAAACTGGGGACAGAACTTGATACTTCTGCAAATTTCAGATAAATCAGAAATGTTTTTCCGATTTCCAACTACTTTAATCAACCAGGAGTCATGTACATCTTTCCATTTCTGTAAAAACATTATTTTTTTTCTTCATGTTTACAGAATGTTTTATTTTTGGATCCTTAAAGTCCTCACTGGTAATATCTTTAAGGTGTGCATCAGCAAGAAATCAAATTATCCATTTGCAAAATATTTTCATAATAGTTATATTAAACAAACATGGACAGGATGCTTTGCTTAGGACAAAATGAATAAAATACAAACCACTGACAAAGCAGGATGGCTTTGAATTTAATTCCAAATATTGCTGGGTTTTAATAATCTATTACTGTTTAGATGTTCTGAAACACTGAGTCCATATTAGCTTTGAACTATTTTCTAGCAAGTTACAGAAGGGTTAATTGAATGTTATTTTGAGCTATTAGGCAATAGAAAGGAAACTGCTTAACACATGGTTGTCCTGCTTTTTGTAGGTGGGTCAAAAAGTGACTTTAAATCCACAGCAGGACAGCTATTGTGGAAGATATGGAAGAAGTAATTATCATCATAATTAGTTGCACACTGCAATTAGGAGACATTTAAACAAGAACTAGAGCTTGTACTGTTACAACAACTGCTGAGAAAGTGTGCAGAAGAATGAATTTGGTAAAATGACAAGATAAATTTACTTAAAATATGCAAAAAGCTTGGGAAGAGAATGAAGAAATGTGATGTCACCACCATCGTCCCAGAAATCCTCCACTCCAAACTCACCCAGCTTGCTGTCTCCCCCGCCATCTGTCAGTGGATCAGAAGCTTCCTGACTGACAGGGTGCAGCAAATGAGGCTGGGGAGCATCATCTCTAGCACCCCGACAAATCAGTACCGGTGCCCCCCAGGGATGTGTGCTCTCCCCACTGCTCTTCTCCCTTTACACTAATGACTGCACCTCACAGGATCCATCTGTTAAACTCCTGAAGTCTGCAGACGACACAACTGTCACTGGCCTTATCCGAGACGGTGATACAGACGGCAGGTGGAACGGCTGGCCCTCTGGTGTGGTCAGAACAATTTGGAGCTAAATACGCTCAGGACTGTGGAGATGACAGTGGACTTCAGGAGGAGCCCCCCAATACTCCCCCCACTCACTATACTCAACAGTATTGTGTCTGCTGTGGAGACCTTCAGATTTCTGGGTGTCACAATCTCCCAGGACCTGAAGTGGACACCCAACGCGGACACCCTTATCAAAAAGGCTCAGCAGAGGTTGTATTTCCTACATCTACTCAGGAAGTACAACCTGCCTCAGGAGCTGCTGATTCAATTCTATTCAGGAATAATCCAGTCTGTTCTCTGTTCGTCCATCACTGTCTGGTTTGGATCAGCTACCAAACAAGACAAGAACAGACTCCAAAGAACTGTCAGGGCTGCGGAAAGGATTATTGGTGTGAAGCTGCCCTCGATCCAGGACTTATATGCATCTAGAGTCAGGAAGCGAGCAAGCAGCATTATTGTAGACCCATCACACCCTGGACATCACCTGTTCCAACTCCTTCCTTCTGGTAGGCGCTTTAGATAACTGTATGCCAGGACAAATAGGTACAAGAACAGTTTCTTTCTGTATGCCATCAGTCTTATGAACACTTGAATTTTAGTCTATTATAAATCAAGTCCACCTGTACATTCAATGAGGTGGACCTCATTGTATATAGTTTATGATTATTTGCAGTATTGTTTTTGTTTACTTTTAATTCTGTACAGAGAGAGCTCAAGGCATCAAATCCCCTTATGTGTCCTCATACTTGGCAATAATAAAGGATTCTGATCATTCATGTGATCCATGAATGAATCACATGGAGGTAGGTTAAATGACATATCAGAAACAAAGTTGAGGTATAAAAGGGCAGGACTTCACCAACCCACAATTGCAATATTTAATTCTATAATGGCAAAATACAGTAACTGCACTTATTTCATACTAGTTAAAATAAAAGAAGAACCCACAGAAAGTAACATTAAATAGGAACTGAAGAGCCAAAAGGAAATTGAAGTTTTGATGCAATTGGAATTTCAATTCTAATACACTAACAGCTGCACCCATTTACTGGGTTTTTTTCCAATTTTGCTTTATAGCAGGATTGTTTCATATATTTTGACAATTTAGATGACTGGGCCACCATTTATCTTCCTTGAGTTTCTTGCCACGCTGGGAAGATGATTAATTGAAACTGTTCAACATTTAAAAAAATAAAATATTGTAACAGCTCCCAAACAGGTAGACCTGCATGATTTAAAGCACAATGAGAAAATAAGATCTATCTGAATTCACAATTGGCATATAAAACTGAATGCAATAACATTGTCCCTGGCTGCTTGTTAAATTTCTGCCTTCTTGGGCATTTCCACATAGCTGAACATACAAAAGCTGTTGTATACCTGTGGTAAACTATGTATACTTGTCTGGACACGCCCCCCTGCTGACTGCTCCTGTGGCTCCTCCCACAGACCCCTGTATAAAGGCCATTGGAGGCACTGCTCCCCCCCTCAGTCTCCGAGATGCCGTGCTCCATTTTGCTGCTAATAAAAGCCTATTGTTCACCTCCCGTCTCTGAGAGATACTGATGGTGCATCAATACCCATAGGCTAGATGATAAAAACTTTCACCAGGTTGATTCCAGAGATGAAGGGGCTAACCTATGAGGAGGGATTGAGTCGCCTGGGATTATACTGTCTGGAAATCAGAAGAATGAGAGAGGATCTTATAGAAACATACAAAATTTTGAAAGGGATAGGTAAGATAGAAGTAGGAAAGTTGTTTCCATTGGTAGGTGAGACTAGAACTAAGGGACTTTGCCTCAAGATTCAGGGAAGAAGAATTAAGATGGAGATGAGAAGAAAGTGTTTTTCCCAGAGAGTGGTGAGTCTGTGGAATTCTCTGCCCAGGGAAGCAGTTGAGGCTTCTTCACTAAATATATTTAAGATACAATCAGATAGATTTTTACATAGTAAGGTAATTAAAGGTTATGGGGAAAAGGCAGGTAGATGGAGCTGAGTTTACGGACAGATCAGCTGTGATCTTATTGAATGGTGGGGCAGGCTCGATGGGCCGGATGGCCTACTCCTGCTCCTATTTCTTATGTTCTATTTTGTAGATGTTGCTCCTCCTCATGAACCAAAGAGTGAGTAGAGCACAAAATTAGTGTTAAAGTGTGATATCTGTCTTTTTACTGGACAATTAAGTTCTGAAATTGCACCCTCTGTATGCATCTATGGTTTAGTGCTAGAATGGAACTTCACCTCACATGCAATGTTTTATCAGTAAAATACGGAATGCTACAATGGCAACACATAGCTTTGACACACTGATATGAAAATCAAATAATAATAAATAATAATCAAATGAATTCTATAAGACCATAAGACATAGGAGAAGAATTAGGCCATTCAGCCCATTGAGTTGGCTCTGTCATTCCATCATGGCTGATTTATTATCCCTCACAAACTTGTGTTGTCCCCATAATCTTTGATGCCCTTACTAATCAATAACCTATTAACCTCCACTTTATATATACCCAATTACATGGCTTCCACAGTCATTCATGGCAATGAATTCCAAATTCATCGCCCTCTATTCCTCCTAATTCCTCCTAAAAGGATCCTTTTATTCTGAGGCTGTACCATTTGGTCTTAGGCTCACCCACTAATGAAAACGTCCCCTTCACAT